>NW_006408541.1:7124969-7148078 GCF_000296735.1 Chrysochloris asiatica | reverse complement strand
GGACCTTGGCTGAAAGCAGAGAATACCAGAAAGATGTTTATCTTTGCTTTATTGACTATGCAAATGCCTTCAACTATATCGATCATAACAAACTATAGACAGCATTGCAAAGAATGAATATTCCAAAACACTTAATTATGCTTATGAGGAACCTATACATAGACCAAGAGACAGTCATTCAAACAGAACAAGGGGATACTGAATAGTTTAAAATTAGGAAAGGTGTGCACCAGGGTTGTATCCTTTCACCATACTTACTCAATCAGCGCACTGATTGGATTGTTGAAGAACAGAAGTTGGATTGTTGAAGAACAGAGCATCAGGATTGGAAGAAGACTTCTTAACAACCAGCGATTTGCAGATGACACGATCTTACTTGGTGAAGTGAAGGCTACCCGAAATACTGATGACTGTCAAAGACTACAGCCTTCAGTATGGATTATACCTTATTGTAAATAAAACAAAAAACCTCACCACTGGAGCAATAAAAAATAAACAATAGACAGAGAAAGGATTAAAGCTGTTAAAGACTTCCTTTTGCTTGGATGCAGAATCAAGTTACAGAAGCAACATTAAAGAAATCAAATGCTGTATTGCATTAACACATTTACTGTAAAAGTCCTCTTTAAAGTGTTAAAAAGCAAAGATGTCACCTTGAGAACTGAAGTGCACTTTACCCAAGCCATGGTATTTTCATTCTGTATTTTCAGATGATACAGCTTTGCTTGCTGAAAGTGAAGAGAACTTAAAATACTTGATCAAAGGCTACACCTTTCTACGACACCTTTGGTAGTATGGAGAAAAGATTGAAGTTGTCAAAGATTTCATTTGGCTTGGATCCACAACTAACTCTCATGGAAGTAGCAGTCAAGAAATCAAATGGCATATTACACTGGGCAAATTTGCTGCAAAAGAACTCTTTGAAGTGTTCAAGAGCAAAGTTATCAGTTTGAGAACTAACACGCTTGACCCAAATCATGGTATTTCCAGTTGCCTCATATGCATGCGGAAGTTGGTGTCTTATGCTTGGTTCACTAAAGAATCAAAACCAGTGAAACATATAATGTGCGGAAAAAAAAAATCTATCTATAATGTAGATATAGGGGTGTCTTGGTGTGGCATCCTGGGCTAATGCACTGGTCTGCAAAGTTGGTTTGTCATTCCTTGGAAACCCTATACAGGGCCACTATGGGTTGCAACCAACTTGATAGCACTAAACAACAACAATAGATATAGGAGTTCTAGTAGCATAGCAGTTACAAGTCGGACTGCTAACCTCAAGGTCAACAGTTCGAAACTACCAGTCACTCTTTGGGAGACAGATGGAGCTTTCTGCTCCTGTAATGATTTACAGCATTGGAAACCCTATGCAGGGTCACTATGAGTCAAAACCAACTCCTCAACACACAACCACTACCACCATAGAATGAACTCTGGCCATCTTGGCATCCAACGAGCCCTCTGGCTGTGCTTCTTCCAACACAGATCTATTTGTTCTTTTGGCAGTCCATGGTACTTTCAATATTCTCCTCCAACACCATAGCTCAAATGCATCAATTCTTCTATGGTCTTGCTTATTCACTGTCCAACTTCTTCATGCATATGAGATTATTGAAAATACTATGGCTTGGGTCAGGGGCACCTTAGTCCTCAAACTGACGTCTTTGCTCTTTAACACTTTAAAGAGGTCTCGTGCAGCAGATTTGCCTGATGCTTCCATGAGTGTTATTTTCTTGACTGCTGCTTCCATGAGTGTTGATGGTTGATCCAAGAAGAACGAAGTTTTTGACAACTTCAATCTTTTCTCTATGGACTTTCAGAAAAGTGCACAAACCTGCTTAGAGGAAGTAGAGCCAGAATGCTCCTTAGAAATGAGGAGGGCCAGGCTTTGCTTCTAGTACTTTCGATATGCTATCAGGCGGGATGCCATTTTGAAGACGGATAGCATGCTTTGTAAAGCAGGGGGTCAGAAAACCAGAGGGAAAACTCTAATGAGATGAACACAGTGGCAGTAGCAATGGGCGTAAGCACAACAACCATTGTGTGGATGGCACAGACCAGGCAGGGGTTCACTCTGTTGTACATAGGGTCGTTATGAGCTGGAACTAATGCAACTGGAGCCCAAGAATAGAAACATAATAAACAGAAAGTTAGTTAGAATAAAGTTGTCTTAACTAATTGCCGGTTAATGTGGTAAACTGCAACGTCGGTTTGGGCCATTTTGGCTGGCAGTGCCAACTCACCAGCTGCTCCTTGGAAACCCTGTTCAGGGTCGCTATGAGTCAGATCCAGACTCGATGGCACTTAGCAACAATAACAACAACTAAATATAGTTTAAATTTCTCACTTAAAATTTACAAAAATATGCTTCTGTAAACATGTTGCTAGTAACCACACCCTCTTGCTATATCCCCAAGGCACTGCCCCTATATAGATAATTGTTGTTGTTATAATTATAGATAAGTGCCGTTCAATCGATTCCGACCCACAGCGACACTTCATAGGGTTCCCGAGGAGCAGTTGGTGAACTTGAACCATGACCTTTTGGTTCAAACCAACTTTGCAGTCCAGCTCATTAGCCCACTGTGCCATGCCAGGATTCTACACAGATCATAAAAGGCACTTAATAAATCTTTGTTTAATGGTTAACTAAATACTTGATTAAGGAGCTCTGGTAGGGTAGTGGTTATGAGTCGGGCTGCTTCCCTCAAGGTCAGCAGTTCAAAACTACCAGCTGTTCGGCAGGAGAAAGATGAGGCTTTCTGCTCCTGTAAAGATTTATAGCCCCAGAAACCCTACACAGGGTGGCTATAAGTCAGAACTGACTCCACGGCACACCACTACCACTACCAAATACTTGATTAAGCAATAGGAAAGGAAGACTATATAAGATTGTGTGTGTGTGTGTGAACTCAAGGGTGGCTTGTGTATAGAAACAGCAATTTTAAATTATTGTTGATTTTTTTTATGGTTGTTGTTGTTGTTGTCAGGTGCCATCAAGTTGGAACCGACTCATAGCGACCCCATGCACAGCAGAACAAAACAATGTCCGATCCTGGGCCAACCTCACTACCACTGCCACACTTGACGCCATCAATGATGCCACCTGGCTGATCCATCTTGTTGGTGGTCTTCCTCTTTTTCTCTGACCCTCCACCTTACCCAGCATGACATCCTTCTCCAGCGACTGTTCTCTCTGGACAATGTGTCCAAAGTAGGAGAGACGAAGCTTAGCCATCTTGGCCTCCAAGGAGCACTCTGGTTGTACTTCTTCCAAAACAGATGTAGTTTTATGGTTACAAATGTAAAACTTTAAAATCAAAAGAAAACAAACACACCAAAAATCTAGTTTTTTCTTACTTTGTATGTGGAGCGCATATGTTTATTATTCTATTTGCAAACCCAGCAGATACTAGCTTTCTCTCTTAAGTGAATTTTGACTGATATTTGGCTTCTTTTACAAGCTTAAACACTTCATATACTTTGAACAGATCTTACAAATTTAATATATTTGCCTTCTGTAAGTACATCAAGATTCTGGATTAATAAAAGCAATATTTCTTAAAGTATAAGAGATGTTTTCTCATTTAAGGAACGAATAAAGCTACCATTTCCATTCTGAGTTTATTTGTGAGCAGAGCAGTCTGGATTCTTGCTGGGTCTTTATAGAGCACGTCTTTCACTCTTCTGATATCCATGACATAGCAGCTCTAAGTGGGGTTCAGAAATCATGATGTCAACATTGTAGGCTTCTATTATTTATTTCCCGTCTCCGAATACAAGTAAATTCAAATAATTACCTGCAGACACTGTATGTGTTGCTTTGATTTAATTTCTTTCCTTCCTTCCTTTTTTCCTTCATTGTACAAAACTAAACTTTTTTCCAGGCACTGGGGTTAATAGGTAGACAAGTCCAAAAGGTCCTCTCTCCCATGAAGCACTTAGTCTAATGAGGAAAGAGACAGAAGATTTGTTAACACATCATTAAACAAGATAATTTCAATTTGTGATGAGTGTTTTAAAGAAAATAATGAATTTTGGGAGAAAAAGTGTCTTATGTCACATCAGGGAAGGCTTCTCAGAGGATATGATGTGAGATATTGCCAAAAGAAACCATCCATGCAAAAATCTTTAAGAACTGTGTGCCAAAACCAAGGACAATCAACGAGTAAGATGCAGTTAAGGGAATGAGCTTGTTGTATTTCTAGAATGGAAATGCCTTCATAGGTGGCAAGGGTAGTAGGAGATGAGGTCAGCCAGGTGGGCTGGGGTCCTGGGCACAGTGGACTAGTAGACCTCTGTAGAAGCATGGATTTTGCTCTATGTGCCACTTGATGTTGTTAAGTGCCATTGAGTTGATTCTGGCCCATAGTGACCCTGTATCAGGTTTCCAAGGAGCGGCTGGGGTATGGGTCTTATTGTGCAAATGGGGTATGGTCTTATTGAGGTTCCTTCACAAGGAACCTCACTGAGCTAAACTACCAAATACCGTGCCCTATCATTCACAATTACAAGTTTGCAGTTATTTTAAAAGACCGATGTTGAGAGTTAAAGTTTGAAGCTTACAAGGGAAATCAAAGAAATATTTAAAATATATTAGTTTTCACTCTCCCTGCAGAGCATCTGCAAAATAGAATCTTTTATTGCACAAGTTCCTCTGAAGGTCTATTGAGTATTTGGTTTTATTAAACACAGTCCAGAAACACATACATTCTTTAAGAGTTCTGATATTGAGTGTCAGTGATTGTCGATGGTTTGAGATAGTTTTTCTAAAGATATCATTGGAGTGATGATCCTATTTCCTACGTTATGCATAGGAATATAGCACTTGTTGCTAGTAATAGGAAAACATGGAAATATATATATATTTTTAAGTCCATCCATGGAGAAAGAAAAAATAAAATGTGTTATTGTCATATGATGAAATACAATTCAAGAATTTAAAGAACTTTATCTATGCATATCAACCTATACAAAACAACCTGAACAAGACTCCACACAATGTAGATTCTAATTTTAAAAATGTATAGAAAAGTATAATTTCTAACACAAAAGTCTTAACCACATTATACATATTTTTAATTTGTAGATTAAATAAAGCTATAAAATATGGCTTAGAAAAATATACAGTTTCTACTTGGAGGGAGAGAAATCACTGGGTGGTATAAAAGAACAGTTTCAAATTTATTGATAGCATTTGATTTACATTGAAAATAATCTACCATAAATATGGACAAACGTTAATGCTTCATACTTCTGAGGGCTTGTTTGAACCATCAGCATACATGTCTGTATCTTTAAATGTTACCAAGTACATCATAATAACATCATGCAATTAACACAGGTATGGAAAGCTAACTGTATTCAGTATTTTGGGAGATTTTGTGGATGATTCTCTGCCAGCCTTCATGGAGGTTATGCCATTGAGTAACATTGAGTAACGGTCAAAAACCATTAACATGTGTTCCACACCCACAAACATCAAGGAAACAAAGTTAAACCAAAAGAAATACCGTTTACTCTTATTATAATCCACTGCTTTTGAGTTAATTCTGACTCACAGCGACCTTGTAAACTGCCCCATAGGATTTCCAAGGCTACCTTTTTTTCCCCTTTTAGGGTGGGTTCTTTTTCCTAATCTTTTACAATAATTGTCCTATGCAGTATTTCTTCTTTTGTGACTGATTAATTTCATTCAGCACAATGTCCTCAAGGTTTATCCATGTGATGCGGTGGCTTGCATCTTCCTTGTTATTTTTCAAGGTAGCATAGTATTCCATTGTGTGTATGTACCACAGTTTGTTTATCTATTCTTCTGTTTTTGGATACTTAGGCTGTCTCCATCTTTTTGCTATTGTAAATAGTGCTGCTGTGAACATTGGTGTGCATGTATCTACTTGTGTTATGGCTCCTATTTCTTTTTTTTTTTATTTTTTATTGTGAATTATATGATAATTTACATGGGAGAACATTAGTTTTACATTCATTCTATCATATATTGTTTCATTGCCATGGTTACAATCTCCTCCATGCATCATCAACCAACCAAAGGGTATACCCTGCAAGCCTACCTCCTACACTACCACCCCCCCCCAGTCTTCAGCACACAGTCGCACTTCCTTTGGAACTCTGGATCTAAAGTCCCCAGCTGCTCCATCACTCCACGTCATCATCCCTGCCTCCATCTCAGGCATCACTGCTTCTCTGGGTAGAGTCCCGCACTCTGCTCTTCTCCCTTGATGGTCCTAGGGACCTCCTCTCCTAGACTGGAAAGTTAATCACTCCCTTCCTTGCTATAAAACGTCTACCTTTACATTTCCAACCCTCACAATCAGTCCTGATAACAATTATTCACTATTGTATCACAAGATGGTTCGTATTTCTTGTGGATATATACCAAGTAGAGGGATTGCTGGATCATAAGGTATTTCTATTTCCAACTTCCTGAGGAAACGCCATACTGCTTTCCAGAGAGGTTGGAGCATTTTGCGATCCCATCAGCAATATAGGAGGGTCCCAGTCTCTCCACATCCTTGCCAGTATTTATTGTCCTCTACTTTTTTGGACTTCGCTTTTATTGCTGGTGTGAGATGATATCTCATTGTTGTTTTGATTTCCAAGGTTACTCTTTGAACCACAAGGTCAGCACTTCAAGCTCACCAGCTACTCCTTAAAAACCCTTCACAGGGTTGCTATGAGTCATAATTAACTCGAAGGCTCTTAACACCAACAATCTTTATAGAAGTAGATTGCCATGTCTTTCTCCCATTGTGACTGGTGGGCTTCAACCTCCAACTTCTAGTTAGCAGTCAATCACATGAAGCACTGAACCACTGGGTTCTAATTCTTACTGCAGAATGGCTGTCATGAAAATGGGCTAATAATACCAAAAATTTTTTTTTAATGTTTTATTGTGTATTGTGTGATAGTCTACATGGGGGAACATTAGTTTTACATGCATTCCATCATACATCGTCTCATTGCCATAGCTACCATCCCATCCATGCATCATCGCCCAACCAAAGGGTATACACTACAATCCCGCCCACCCTCCCCTCATGGTCCTCAGCACACAGCCCTTCTCCGTCTCTGGATCCCTAGTCCCCAGGCACTCCATCTCTTTGCATCTTCCTCTCTCTTCACGTCATCCTCTCTGTCTCAGTCTCTGTCCTCACTGCTACTCTGGGTGAGGTCCCACTCTCTGCTCTTCTCCATTGATGGTCCCAGGGCCCTGTGATCCTAGACTGAAAGGTTAATCACTCCCCTCCTTGCTATAAAATGTCCACCTTTACATTACCAGTCCTCACAATCAGTCCTGGTGACAATCATTCACCCTTGCGTCCCAAAGGACCCATCCACATTTCTTTTCATCTGCCCCTCCCAGACAGGTCTGACACTACTCACTGGAGACTCCACCATCCTCCCCGCCCTGTGGATCTAGGTCCCTCTTGAAAGCTTGTAAGCCAGTCACTTCTTACCTTTGTATCCCTTCTCCCATTTTTGTTTAGTCAATGTTCAAGTTGTTCATCCCTATCTACTCTTTGTGTGGAGGGGGTGGGAATAATTCTTAAAGCAGGGATTTGTTTCCTCTTTTGAGCTACTGCATTTATAGATGGATGTCCAGTTTATCAGACTGTATCAGATGACTTTTTTTTTTTTTTTCCTCTTCTTTCTTCTTCGGGTTGAACTTTGTTCGTCCCTCATTGGAGCCATGGCAAGTGGGTATCATCTGCAGATGTGGGTGTTCCTGGGTCTGTCCGCCCTCTTCTTATCAGTTGGTCACTTCGGTCTCCTCTCTAGTCCTCTGTGGTTGTGTCATTGACTCTGAGCCTGTGAGTCCCCCAGGTCTTGCCTCACTGCTGGCTGACCAGGTCTCTACCTGGGCTCACCATAGTCAGCTGAATGATGCAGGGCTTAGCTCTCTGCTTCTTCGATGTTCTTCTGTCACTTCTCTTTATGGGTGACGTGTGTGGTCACCAATCAGTGATAATACCAAATATTGATAAGGAAAGTGAAGTAGCTAAAATTCTTATCGGTATTGATCACTTTGAAAACCATTAGCAATTTCAGAAAGTCAAATGTAATGTAACTTCTCATTTCCCCTCTTAGGTACTTACATGGATAATGAAAACAGATGATCATATAAACACTTGGACAAAAGTGTTCATAGCAGTTTTATTTTTAAAACTGCAAATAAGCAAATGCTTGTTGTCAAGGGGAGAGTGAATAAACTAATTGTGGTGTCTACACAAAAGTAACATGGCACAGAAGGAACTAGGCATTGGAATTATCGTGTTGGCAAAGAATATTGACTATTCCATGGACTGCCAGAAGAACGAACAAATGTGTCTTGGGAGACAGAGTGCTCCTTAGAAGCAGGGAGGGTAAGACTTTGTCTCACATGGTTTGGGCATGTTATCAGGGGACATTAGCCCCTGGAGAAGGACTTCAGGCTTGGTAAAGTAGAAGGCCAACGAAGAAGATGAAGACCCTGGGTTAGGGGATAAAAGAAACTTCATCTTCAAATATATAAATACTATCTCTCTCACTCTCATTGAGTCCATTCTGACTCATAGTGAACCTATATAGGATTTCCAAGGCTGTACATTTTTGCAGGAACAGAAACTCTCATCTTTCTCCAGTGGAACAGTAGGTTCAAACTGCCAACCTCATGGATTGCAGTTGAGTGCCTATCCTATAGAGCCACTGCGCTCCCAGCTAACATCATTGTTGTTAAGTGTCATCTGTCATTGACTCTGGCATGGATCGAATTGTGTCAACTTGGCCGGCCCCTGGTTCTCAGTGGTTTGCCAGTGATGTAATGATGTGACATCCCTCAGGATGTGATCTGATGTGGTTACCCAAGCAGAAGTAAAGGGGTTAGGATGGGATGCAGTACCCTAACTCAGGTCACTACACTGGTCCAGCATTAGAGGTGTTCCCCTGGGATGTGACCTGCATCACCTGTGATGTTGCAAGAGAACTAAAAGGCAGAAATTTGAGGAGAGGAGGAATCTGACTATCAGTAAGAAAGAAGAGACAGCAGTGTGTCTTTGGACCCAGTGTCCAAACCGCAAGACCCAGGGAAAGATTGATGCGAACACTTGTGGAGATTACCAAGGAACACTGTGCCCACCGATGTTGAAAGGACCCAAGGATCTTCTCCCAGAGCAAACAGACAAAGCCTTCCCCTAAGGTTGGTACCCAAATTTGGACTTCTAATTCCCTAAACTGTAAGAGACTCCATTTTTGTCTGTAAGGGGCATCCACTTGTGCTATTTCTGTGATAGCAGAGCTTGAGAATTAAGATAGATGTGAAAGAGTTAGGACCTTTTTTCTTTCTTACTAATGTATAAGATGGTGGTGTATCTTAACATTTTATATCTTAGTAAGAAAGAAAAAAATGGTACTAACTTAACGTTTTATGCCTGTTTTAGCTATCTCATGCAGCTATAACAGAAATAACAGAAAATGGGGGTCATCTTAACATTGGAGTCATGGTGTGGTGCTGTAGGATAAGCACTCATTTGGACCACAAGGTTGGTGGTTCAAACTCACCAGTAGCTTCTCGGAAACCCTTACAGGGTCACTATGGGTTGGAACTGACTCAATGGCACTTAACAACACCAATCTTAATATCCATGATTTACTGTGTGGTTCTGCAAGATGAACACTGTACTGGAAATGGTCAGATCAACAGTTCAAACCCACCACTGCTCTCAGAAACCATATACAGGGTTCCTATGAGCTGGAATCAACTCTGTGACAGACAGCAACAACAAAAACAAACACAATTTGATTTAATATAGCAATACATGTCTTTGAAATAAGATTCTAGATTATTTATGGTATATATATGGCTTTATGTTATTTTCAGTTAAAAATGTACTCATTGGTATAACAGAAAATACTAGAGGGGAAGATGTTGAAATGATTGTGAATGTGTTAGGGTCTTTTGAGAGGAGGCCTGGAGGCAACATGACTGAATGTTTGACTGCTAACCCTGCAGAGACTCAGCAGGAACCTCGTGGTCTGCTTCCGTAAAGACAGTTGCTGTTGTTGGGTGTTGCTGTGGTGTCAATTTGACTCATAGTGACCCCATGTGACACAGTAGAACTTCCTCCTAGAGACAGTAATCTCTGTGGGTGCAGTTAAGTCTTTTTCTCTTGTGGAGCTGCTGGTGAGTTTTAACTATTGAGCTTTCAGCTAGCAGTCGTCCATCAAGGTGGTTCTGACTCATTGTTGTTAGGTGATTTTGACTTGATTCCAACTCATGGTCGTCTTATGCACAACAGAACAAAATACTGCCCAGTCCTATACCATCCTCACAATCATTGTTAAGCTTGAGCCCAGTCCTATACCATCCTCACAATCATTGTTAAGCTTGAGCCCAGTGCTGCTGCCACTGTGTCAGTCCACCTTGCTGGGGGTCTTCCTATTTTTTGCTGACCCTCCACTTTACCAAACATGATGTCCTTCTCTAAGGATTGGTATCTCCTGATAATATATCCAAACTATGAGAGACGAAGTCTGACCATCCTACCTTGTAAGGAGCATTCTTGTTAGACTTCTTCCAGCACAGATTTGTTTGTTCTTCTAGCAGTTCATGTACTTTTAACATTCTTCTATAACAACGTAATTCACACTGACTCATAGTGACCCTGTATAGGGTTTCCAAGGAGAAGCTGGTGGTTTTGATTTGCCAACATTACTATTAGCAGTCCAGGGCTTATCCTACAGCATCACACCAGGACTCCATTGGACTCCCTAAAAAACGCAATGCACAGTTCTACTCTATCACATGGGATTTCTATGAGTCAAAATTGACTTGATGGCACCCTACAACCAAAGGTGTTTTGGTGGAGGTTACTTGATGTACCCCAACAATTTCCTAACTGGTCATCTAGTACCAGCAGTGTTTTCTCTCCTTCCTTTGTGATGAACCCCAGACTTGCCCCAGTTCATTGCTGCCATACATGATTTTTTTCTTTGCCCAAGTCATGTAACAGCTTCAGCTCAATGAGATAAAAGTGGGATTAATATGTGCAGCTAATTATCATCATGGGCCTAAGAAACGAGTCCCAAAATTTCCAATGGGTCTGTCTTATTATATTGTGAATACATCTTCTCTTTCCCCAGCCTTATAATTCATTGGCATAGAAGCTATGTATTCAAAATAAAAACATTCATGATGCACTTGAAGCATACTTTATAAATGATGTGAAAATGCTGATTCTTTGGATGCTAAGGCTGCTGGTTCCTAATCCTCAGTTTGAAACTGGTCCCTTCTGTGTTGGTGAGCAAGGCATTTAGATTTTCTGCTTCAGGTCCCTCAGCTGTGGAATGCAGATAATATTACAGGGCTTGGAGGTGCTGTGAGGATTCATTAACATTGGCAAAGCACTTTGAACAGAAGATTTTGTCCTCTTCACACATCTCATCCAGGGAACTCAACAGCCTGGTCTCATAAGGCTGACCCCATTTATCCCTGTTTTTTGCATCAGCCTATGAGGCAGGTAGAAATGAATGGCTAGACCAAAGCCCCTCTGTATACTTGGGGAGTAGCCTGTAGGAGACCTCTGCAATATTGACTTCTATTCTTCTTTCAGCAACCGCCAGATCCATGCTTTTGCTTGAAAAAGGGTCATACAGATGCCAAATACTTTTGTTACATCATTATTTCTCTCTTGTGTGCTTTGCTTACTGGTTGGCCTAGATTTTCCTATGTTGGTTTGACAGTGATTTCCAGGGAGGGGCACTCTTCTCATCAGAAAAGAAACTCAGGAAATATATGGGGAGAGCTTAATGAAGCTCAATTTCATTTGAGGTGTATGTTTGCATATAAGTCCTCAGTTAGAAAACTTAAGATCAAAGTCCCCCAGTGCAGAAATAGTCCTTTAAAAAAATGTTTTAACTGCACATAGAACTTAAAAAAAGAGAGAGAGAAATCATACAACATTCTATCAGCAAATGACAACCACTGCTAATATTTGAGTGGTGATACATGCAGCCTTTTGTAAACCTCTGAAAAGCTTGGACTTCTTATATAGATGGTGGTAGCTTACTGGTCAATGCATAAGAAAACCTTTCCTGAGCCAGTAACTATCTTCTGTCAGCACCTTCCACTTCCCTGTGCCCTGTCTCCAAATTCTAGTCACCCTTATCTTCATGCAATGAGCACTGTTGGCACAATGATTAAGCACTTGGCTGTTAACCAGAAGTCAGCTGTTCAAACCTGCCAACTACTTGTATAATGATCTTGTCACCCCACAACTTTTCTGGTCTTTATTCATTAGTGTCTAAAGCATGAAATCTACTCTTGAGTTGAACTCTAAATTCAGATGAAATATATTCAAGGTAACATTTTGGCTGATGTGGCACTGGAGACACTCACCCATCTATGCCCAGAAAATTGGAAGACTGGAAGATTTGGCCAACTGTTTGGAAGAGATCCATATTTGTGTCCATTCCAAAGAGAAGTGACCCAGTGAAATGTAGAAATCATCAGACAATATCATTAATATCACTTGCAAGTAAAATTCTACTAAAGATAATTTAAAAACGACTTCAAGAGTACATTGATAGAGAACTGCCAGAAGTTTAAGTCAGATTCAGATGAGGACATGCAATGAGGGATATCACTGCTGACATCAGATGGATTTTGGCTGAAAGCATAAAATACTAGAAATATGTTTATCTGTGCTTTATTGAATACACAAGGACTTTTGATTGTGTGGATCATGACAAGCTTTGGACAACATTGTGGAGAAAGAATATTCTGGAACACTTAATTGTGCTCCTGAGGAACCTGTACATAGACCAAGAGATAGTTGTTCGAACAGAACACAGGAATACCGAATGACTTAAAATTAGGAAAGGTGTGTGCCAGGGATGTATTCTTTCACCACGTTATTCGATTTATGCTGAGAAAATAATATGAGATTATAATATAATAAAATTACACAGTACACGACTTTCACAACTGCAGACAACCAAACAGCAATTCAGTCACACATAATTCAGATGCACTGCAGACAAATGGACACAAAAATCACCATTTTCATTTCTTGTTTTAACTCAATTTTCTATACTTAAACCCACTGTCACCAAATAAATTCTAACTTATAGCATCCTGGTCATAACCCTATAGAACAGAGTAGAATTGCCAAATAAGGTTTCCAGGACTGGATTCTTTAGGGAAGCAGACTGCCACATCTGTCTCCTGTGGAGTGGCTTGAGGATTTGAACTACCGATTTTTCAGTTCAGTTTAGCAATTTAGCCAATGTAGGATCCTTTTATAAATGGTGTTGTTATTAAGTGCCGTCTAGTTGATTCTGACTCATAGCAACCATGTACATATAGGGTTTCCAAGGAGTTGCTGGTGAGTTTAAATTGTCAACCTTACAGTCCAGTGCTTATCCTATAGCACCACACCAGGACTCCACGATATACATAGAACTTATTTGTAGTAAACATTTCTGTTTGCTTTCTCAGCATCTACTCCCTTCTTTCAATAATTGCAACTTTCTCTTTGAGTTCCCATTTCCCTTACACCCAGTGTAGATGTATAGTCCTATACCTTGACTTCCTTTAGCATATCAATCGGTTGAGGCATGGATGCATGACCCAAACTCCTAACGAGCCATTATTATGGCCACCATTCCATCTGTCTATCTGTCTGTCATACTGTGGTGGTTTGTGTGTTGCTCTGATGCTAGAGCAAGGCCATCAGTATTTCAAATACCAGCAGGGTCACCAATAGTGGACACATTTCAGTGGAGCTTCCAGATGAAGAAGAAAGAGAGGCAGACCACTTCTGACTGGTTAGCCACTGAAAACCTTATGAATGGCAGCAGAACACTGCCAGATGCAGAGTTGGCATATGAACTCCTCAGTTTGGAAAACACCTAAAATATGACTGGGAAGAGCCACCTCCTCAAATTACAGTTGACCTTAATGACGTGAATGGAGTAAAGCTTTGAAGAAACAGCTGCAAATATCCATAAATAATAAAAACATGGAATGTATGAAGTATGAATCTAGGAAAGATTGAAGTCATCAGCTATCTTAGGCATTACTGAGCTAAAATGGACTGCTATTGGCCATTTTTCATCAGACAATCATAAGGTTTACTATGCCAGGAATGCCAAATTGAAGAAAAATGGTGTCACATTAATGACAAATTGAAGAAGATTAGCATCACATTCATCATCAAAAAGAGCTTTTCAAGATCTATCTTTTTTTTTTTTAATAGTAATAAAAAAAGAGGTTTCATTCAGCGAAAGAAATGAGCTGACATGTATTCAGAAACAGTCTCTGTTTGAGTCTGAAGAATATTGTAAAACCAACAGTATGTTTTTGTTGCTAAATGCCGTCAAGGAGTTCCGATTCACAGAAACCCTGTATAAAGTTTTCAAAACTGAAATCTTTCCCTTGTGGAGTACCTGGTGGGCTTGAACCACTGAGTTTTTCATTTGCAGTTCAGTGCTTATCCTCAAGAGCAGGGGTGGGGAAAGACTGGCCTGTAGGCCATATTGTTGTTGTTATGTGCTGTTGAGTTGGTTTCAACTGATAGCAACCCTGGATAGGGTTTCTAAGAAGCAGCTGGTGAACTTGAACTTGCACAAACCTTGCAGTTCTAACCAACCTTGCAGCCATAGTGCATTAACCTGAAGCACCACACCAGGTCTTCCTGAAATCACTTGATCTGGCCCACACAGGCAACCACAGAATAGGTTCAAAATTCAATAAATCAAGATCTATCTTGAAGTACAACACTATCTGTGATGGGGTAACATCCATATGCATACAAGGAAGACCAGTTAATACCACTATTATTCAAATTTATGCATCAAACACTGAAGCCAATGAGGATGAAATTGAAGAATTCTGCCAAATTATTCAGTCAGAAATTGATCAGACATGCTATCAAGATGCGTTGATAATTACTGGTGATTGAAACGCAAGCAATGGAAACAAAGAGGCAGGATCAGTAGTTGGAAAATTTGGCCTTGGTGATAGAAATAATGCTAGAGATCTCATGATAAAATTTTGCAAGTATTGTTCAGTGCAAATACCTTTTCCAGCATCAAAAAAGATGATTATACACTGGACCTCACCAAATGGACTACATAGGTATTGAACTGACTACATCCACGGGGAAAGACAATGGAGAAACTCAATATTATCAACAAAAACAAGGCTAGGGGCCATCAATTTATTGCTCATATACAAGTTCAGACTGAAAGCAAATTCACAAGAAGTCGAAATTGTTGTTGTTAGGTACCGTTCAGTCGATACCTACTCATAGCAAACCTATGAACAATAGAAAGCTCACAATTGTCACTAAACCTGATCCCATTGCTGTTGCCACTGTGCCAATCCATCTTGTTGGGGGTCTTCCACCTTTTCTCTGATCCTCCACTTTACATAGCATGACATTGTCCTTCTCCAGGGACTGGTCCCTCTGGATAATATGGCTGAAGTATGAGAAACTAAGTCTGGTCATCCTGACTTTCAAGGAGCATTCTGGCTGTACTTCTTCCAAACCAGATTGATTTGTTCTTTTGGCAGTCCATGGTACTTTTTTTGTTTGTTTGTTAAACTTTAACACTGTGTATTTTATTTAACTCAATATATCATTTTAGCCTGTAATCAATATTAACACTAGTAAGATATTACATAGTTACTCACACTTAAATCTCTCTCTCTCTCTCTTTTTTTTTTAAGTTTTTTTTTTGTGTGTGTGTGAACTGAGTGATAGTTTACATGGGAGAACATTGGTTTTACACTCATCATTTCATTGCAACAATTACAATCTCCTCTGTGCATCATCCTTCAGCAGTATTTGCTTCGATTCCATCTGGTTTGTTTGTTTGTTTGTTGGGATATACACAAAATACTCAGGAATATATAATTATTTCAACAACCAAAGGGCACTTTCTGAAAGCCTGCCTCCTGGCCACCAGCACACAGCTTTCTCTTTCCATGAGTCTAGAGTCCACAGTTGCTCTATCTCTCCATGTCCTCCTCTCTCCCTCCATCTCTGGTGTAGCTGCTTCTCTGGATAGAGTCCCAAATTCTGCTCATGCTTTTCTTCCTTGATGGTCCTAGGGTCTTCTATTACTGGAATGTAAAAGTAACTACTCCTCCCTTTTTGTAACAAAACTTCTACCTTTACAGTTGTGACAATAACAATTAGTCTTGATAACAATTAATCACTACAGAATCATAAGAATTTTGTCCCCATCTCCTTTCACCAGACCTGTCTAGAAAAGATGAAAACTATTCAGTAGGGATTCTACCTTCCCCTGCACTCTCTGAAACTAAACTCCCTCTTGAAAACATGTAAGTCAGTCACTTTGTATCTTTATTGCTCCCTCATTTTAGGTAGCCAATGTCTAAGTTGCCATCCCTATCTACCCTGTGTACAGAGGGGATAACATTGATACTTGATGTGAAGACTCCTTCCATCTTAGTTGGTATGTTGAGCTACTACATCCACAATCATAGATCAAGTTCATCAAATTGTAGCAATTTACATGTGTTTCCTTTATCAAAATCTTTTTTTTTTTTTTTTTTAAATCTTCCTCTATTCAAGTTGTGATCATCAAGCCATTGAAGCTAGGGTACTATCTACAAGTTTGGACATTCTTGTGCATCTCCCTTCACTTCACATCAGCTGTATGCTTCACTCTCAGCTCTAGCCATCTGTGGATATGTCCTTGTTCATGGGCTCAGGTGTCTGCAGGTCTCACCAAACTTCAGACCAACCAGCCCTTCCTCTTCTCTCTCTCATCTCCAGATTGATGAGAGTCTATGGAATGTGGTCAAACTTAGCTCATTTCTTCATTGCTGCCTTTCCCCATATTCCACTCACTAGTAGAACACTATGGTTACCAGCAAGCTTACATGTCTGTTCATGTGTTCCCTTTGAGTTTCAGTCTTGGAGGGGGGTTTGTCCTGAAGGGACTTGATTGCTTACCTGGCTGGCTCCCCATTGAACAACTCCTTTCCATGGTATGTTCAATATTCTCCTCCAACACCATAATTCAGATGCACCAATTCTTCTACGGTCTTCTTTATCCACTGTCCAACTTTCACATGCATATGAGGTTATTGAAAATACCATGGCTTTGGTCAGATGCACATTAGTCCTCAAACAAACATCTTTGCTCTTGAACACTTTAAAGAGGTCTTGTTCAGAAGATTTGCCTTATGCAATACTTTATTTGATTTCTTGACTGCTGCTTCCATGAGTGTTGATAGTTAATACGAGCAAAATCAAGTCTTTGACAACTTCAATCTTCAATCTTTTCTCCATTTGTCTTGATGTTATTGTGTAAGCATCATTTACATCACATGTTTCTATGAGTTACCCCTTCCCACCTTTGCAAGGGAGGTATGTTGCACAATTTGAGGAAATATAAGTCTCTATCATATGTACAGTCTGTTGTTGTTATTGTTATGTGCTGTAGAGTTGGTTCTGACTCACAGCGACCCTGTACAGGGTTTCTGAGGCTGTAAATCTTTATGAGAGCAGAAAGCCTCATCTTTCTCCCACAGAACAGCTGGTAGTTTCGAACTGCTGACCTTAAGGTTCGCAGCCCAATTCGTAACCACTCCGGTACCAGAGCTCCTTTGTGTACAGTATAGTTCACGTTAATTTAATTACAACCAAACACAAACAAAAGCATGTCCTGGAGTTAATCTTGCAATTAAAAAAAAAAAAAAAAAATCTCTCGCAAACCATTTTGTTGCCTAATAGTTACTTTTCTAATACGAATCTAGTTTCCTCATTTCTACTTTAATTTTTATGGATGTAGATGATACTCAATACTAGCTATTAAAGGATACATTTCTCAGCCTCGATTTTTGTCTGTAACCATTTTTGCTTTCTTGAACCATTCACTTCAAGCTTCTTACACCTTAATTTCTTAGTTCTTTGTTTCTATTACATTGGGAATTGTGTCAATAAATGATCTGTTGGACAGATGCCTTCCATGAAAACCTATGTTTCATGGCAGCCATGGACAGAATTCCTCTTTAAGTCTTAAGTCTTCAAAAAGAGTTTTCCAAACCTTTTTCCATTTCACCCTCTTTGGGTGAGAGATTCAAACTGAAAACCTTATTTTGTATAGAATGATAATATGAAGACCGAGTTGATGGATGTCTTACAGCAAAAAACCTTCTTGCCAGGATACAGGCAGTCCCTGAGTTTTTAATACCCAACTCATGTAACCCATAAATATGAACCAACCCTTATCAAACCTTTATATTAATATTTCAAGGTATATACAATGGTTTATAATAACAAAAGCATTGTGTTTGGGACCTGTATCCAAACATTATTAGTATTTCTACATTGCTATGCTAAAGATGTTTTACTGTATCTCGAAGTCACATATAGTATTTCTTAAATGTTTTTTGTGCATAGCAAGATACACTGTATACTAAGAAAAATATTTGCATACACCCATCAGGCCAAAGTGTCCTGGTGTGGTGCTGTGGGTTAATGAATTAGACTGCAAAGCTGTTTGGACTGCAAGGTTGGTGGTTCATGTTAACCAGCTGCTCCTTGGAAACCCTATATAGGGTTGCTATGGGTCAGAATTGACTCAATGGCTCTTAACAACAACAATAACATCAGCCCAAGGTAGCTAAAAACTAGTCTTCCTAGTGATACAGGAAAAATCCATTTACTCTCAGAGTGGGAAGGCTTTTGGATGTTGTCAGACCAAACAATTCTCTAGGTTAATGATTCCTTTCTTCAGTGGTGGTGATGGTGTGCCATGGAGTCGGTTCCGACTCATAGTGACCCTGTATAGGGTTTCCAAGGCTGTAAATCTTTATGGGTCAGAAAGTTTCATCTTTCTTCTGAAGAACCACTAGTAGTTAGTTTCAAACCGCTGACCTTGAGGTTAGCAGCCTGACTCATAACCACTATACTACTAGAATGCCTTTTCTTTACTCAATAGTTCTGGTCATAGGTCACTCTGCCTTTGTTTGGTCCCCTTGGGAGAAAAAGAATTGCCTAAATCCTGAGATAATTTTTGCCTTTGTAGAAAGTGCAAATAGAAAGATCTTCCTTGGAAACCAACTTGTACCCCATCACTAAGACATGGCCTCTTCAGAAGGGGTACACCAGGCTAAGTAAAAAAGTGTTGTTAGAAAATCATGGAAACCTTTATTAAACCAAAAGGATCAAACTGTGAAGCTGTTGTTTCTCCTCCATCTGAAGGTAGTTTCCAGCTATCAAACTCTTCCCTGAATGAATTCTCCTCTTTTTGACTTACACCACGTGAAAATGGCAGTGTTGGCATCCGCAAGGGACTCAGATCATGTTGCTTTTAAATGTTTTTTTGAGTTTGTGGGGCATGAAGAAGTCTGAAGGGGCAAGATCAGAACTGTGGAGTGGGTGGAGTAAGATTCCCCATGAAACACTTATAGGACAGTTGAGAAGTACATTGTCACTTGTACACAAATTCCTTGGTGTAACTTGGCTTGTTTTGCAGCTAAAAATGGTTGTGCAATCATGCCTTTTTCTCACAAATGCAGCTTTTTGTTTTCCTTTATCATAGCAACTGGCTCAGGCATGGACACCTGTCATATGCTAACCCAATTTTCAATTTTCTTAAAGCTTCTTCATAATCAACTCTCATGATCATCAGTGTCATTTGAGAAAATCTACCAAGATTCCTCCTTTGAATTTAACTGACCCAGCAGATAGCTTTAGAAGCCACCATTTCTATTGATTCTTTTTCTGTTTTAAAATACTTTAACAAAACTGCCAGAAGAATAAACAAACCAGTGTTGAAAGAAGTACAGCCAGAATGCTCCTTTGAAGCCAAGAAGTCAAGACCTTCACCTCTCATACTTTGAATGTATTATCAGGAGTGACCAGTCCCATGAGGAAGACATCATGCTTGGTAAAGTGGAGGGTCAGGAAAAAAGAGCAAGACTCCCAGGGAGTTGGATTGGCACAGTGGCAACAGTCATGGGCTGGAGAGTGACAACAATTGTGATGATGGCGCAGGACCAGGCAGTGTTGC
Source organism: Chrysochloris asiatica (assembly GCF_000296735.1). Lineage (NCBI taxonomy): Eukaryota > Metazoa > Chordata > Mammalia > Afrosoricida > Chrysochloridae > Chrysochloris > Chrysochloris asiatica. The sequence goes on along the minus strand of NW_006408541.1, from coordinate 7,128,026 downwards.
ATTCTGTTGTGCGTAAGGTCTCCATGAGTCAGAACTGACTCTAAGGCATCTAACAACAACAACAATGAGACTAAGATAACTTCAACTTTTCTCCGTTTAACATGTTATTGCGTATTGTTCCAGTTGTAAGGATTTTTGTTTTCTTGATGAGAATCACCCATCTTCTGATCACACAGACATGTCAAAACACATTCTATTTGGAATAAACCCATGCATGCATGAACTGGAATTCCAGTAGCAATACTTCTTTACTTATCTTTGCATATATGATGTCACACTGAAAATGCTCACTCATCTGTGCAAAGAAATTTGGAAGACAGTTACCTGGCCAACCAACTAGAAGAGACCCATCCATATCTGTGCTCATTCCAAAGAAAGGTGATCCAACACAGTGCTGAAATGATTGAACAAGATCTAATTAGAACACATGCAAATAAAATTTTGCTGAAGAGAACTCAAAAATGGCTATTGCAGTAGACGGGCAGGGAATGATCAGCGATTCAAGCTGGATTCAGAAGAGGATGGAGAAAGAGAGATATTACTACTGATATGAAATAGACTGTGGCTGAAAGCAGAGACTATCAGAAAGATGTTTACCTGTGTTTCCTTGACTATGCAAAGACATTCGACTAAGGGGATCATAAAAATTATGGATATGGGAAGAATGGGAATTCCAGACAACTTAGCTGTGTTCATGTGGAATCTGTGCATAGACCAAGAACAAGTAGAGTGAACTGAACAAGTGGCTACTACATGATTTGTATTTTTTTTTTTTTAAGAGCGTATCAGGTACTTTTTGACCATATTTCTTTAGCTTTTATGCTGAGCAAATAATCCCCAAAGTTGGACTCTATGAAGAAGAAAGAACACAGCCTCAGGATTAGAGGAAGACTCATGAACAGTTGATGATATGCAGATGACACAAGCTTGCTTGCTGAAAGTGTTGAGGACTTGAAACACTTACTTATGAAAATCAACCACTACAGTCTTCAGTCTGGATTGTACCTTCACATAAAGAAAACAAAAATCCTCACAATTGGACCAATACACAGCATCATGATAAATGGAGAAAAGATTGACGTTGTCCAGGATTTCATTTTACTTGGATCCACAGTCAGTCCCCCTGGTGGTAGTAGTCAAATGACATATCTCACTGGGCAAATCGGTTGCAAAAGACCTCTTAAAACCCTTTAAACAACAAAGATGTCATTGCCTAAAGCTATGGCATTTTCAGTTGCTTCATAAGCATGTGAAAACTGAACAATGAATAAAGAATATTGGAGTAGATTTGATGCCTTTGAATTATGTGGAGAATATTGAATTTACTATGGACTGTCGGAGGAAGCAACTGATCTTAGAAGAAGTACAACCAGAATGTTCCTTACAAATGAGGACAACGAGACTTCATCTCAAATGCTTTGATTGTGTTATCAGGAGGAACCAGTGCCTGGAGAAGGACATCACACTTGGTAAAGTGGAGGGTCAGTGAACAGAGGAAGAACTGCAAAAAAATGGATTCATGCAGTGTCTCCAACAATACGCTCAAACGTAGCACCAAGTGTGAGAACGGTGCAGGACTGGGCAGTGCTTTGTTCTGTTGCACATGGGGTCAATGTGAGTTAGAACCAACTTGCAAGTGTCTAACAACAGCAGCAGATTTGAAGTTGTCATGGAGTTAGCTCGAAATCATTATGACCCCAGGTGTGTCAGAGTAGAAGGCTACCCTGTAGAGTTTCAAATGGCTAGTTTCTCAAAAGCAGGGCACCTTTCTACTGAGGTGTCTCAGGGTGGACTTGCATCTACAGCCTTTCATTCAGTAGCTGCCATAACTTGAACTGATGACCCTTCCTCCCACTAATTACGTGCCAACTCTGCTAGATCATGATTTCTAGTGTTATGTGCCTGTCCTCTATTTTATGATCTGATATAAAATCCTATTCTCTGCCAGTAGTTAATGGAGGCAGGATTAGGCAATATTTGTTATGCTATTGAGGCACGGATAGAGTGGGGTTGCTGTTGTTCCTAGGTGCCATTGAGTCAGTACTGACTCATAGCAACAACAGAATGAAACACTGCCTGGTCCTGGGCCAACCTCAGAATTGTTGCCACGCTTTAGTCCATGGATGCTGCACTTTGAGGAGGCAGCTCTTTCCTAGTCGCATTTTGAGAGCCTTCCAACCTGAGGGGTTCATTTTCCAGCACTATATCTGACAATGTTTCTTTGCTATTCATAAGGTTTTCAGTGACTAAATATTTAGAAGTAGTTCGTCACTCCTTCTTCCTAGTCTGTCTTCATCTGGAAGCTCATCTGAAACCTGTCCACCATGGGTGACCCTGCTGGTATTTAAAATACCCATGGTATAGCTTCCAGAATCACAGCAACTCACAAGCCACCACAGGACGACAAACTGACAGATGAGTGATGGGGTGGAATACCCTTATATAGGACACACGCTGATCAGATATAAGGGTTTCCCTGGGTGCAGCCTGTGTGACTTGATCTTCTGAGAGATAAAAGGAGAGAGAAACAAGCAGAGAAGAGGGCACTTCAGTACCACCAAGAAAGAGGAGCCCGGAGCAGAGGGCTTCATTTAGACCAAGAGTCCCTGGGTCAAGAACTTCCTAGTTCCAGGGGAAGACTGATGTCAAGACACATGGAGATCTCCAAGGGATGCTGAGCCACCAGGCACTCCTCAGAAACCATTTACAGATTGCTATGACTTGGAACTGATTCAACAGCATGGAACAACTATAACAAGGGACTCCCAGAAGGGGATAGGACAATTTTTACTTGCAGAGCTTGGGGTCAGACACACATACAAACACAAGAAAACACAACAAGTTGCCCTTATGGGCATTCATGTATATCAGAGTAGAAGTGCTTCATATTGTTTCAGTGGATGATTTTTCATAAGTAGATTGCCAGACATTTCTTTTCAGGCGCCTTCAGGTAGACTCCAATTTTTTCATCAGCATCTGAGTGTGGTAACTAACTGCACCACCCAAGGACCCCTACGTTAGGGGAGGCCAATGAGATGGACAGGCACAGTGGCAAGA
>NW_006408541.1:7114705-7123099 GCF_000296735.1 Chrysochloris asiatica | reverse complement strand
TTTGTCTCTTATACTATGGACATGTTACTAGGATGGACCAGCCCCTGGAGAAGGGCATCATACTTGGTAAAGGGGAAAGTTGGCAGAAAAGAGGAAGACCCCCAATAAGATTGTAGTAACAATGGACTCAAACGTAACAATACTTGTGAGGATGGCACAAGACCAGGCAGTGTTTCATTCTTTTATGCATAGGGTCACTATGAGTGGGAACCTACTGGAAGGCACATACCAGCACCACCATCACTGACACTAACCACAAGGTCAGAGGTTCAAACCCACCAGCTCCTCCTCAGAAACCCTATACAGTGTTGTTTTGAATTGGAATCAACTCGATGGCAAAGTGTTTGTTTAAGACTTTACTGAACACCTCTTGTGGTCCAGGTTTTGGCGATACACACACTCAAACAGCTAAGTCTTAACCTTTGGAAAACTTTCATCTTAGAGGAAATGGCAAATGATATTGTAAGGAATCATAAGATTCTTATGATTCAATAGCGAATAATTGTTATTATGACTAATTGCGACAGTCACAACTGTAAAAGTAGAAGTTTTGTAACATAAAGGGGGTGGGTAGTTAATCTTACAGTCCAGGAACAGAGGACCCGAGGGCCATTAAGGAGAAGAGCAGGAGCAGAATGCAGGACCCTATCCAGAGAAGCAGTGACACCAGAAATGGAGGCAGAGATGAGGACATGGAGAGAGAGAGCAGCTGAGGATTCTAGACTCATGGAAAGAGAAAGGCTGTGTGCTGGTGGCCAGGAGGCAGGCTTTCAGAATGTGCCCTTCGGTTGTTTAAATGATTATATATACCTGAGTGTTTTTGTGTACATGAAAAACAAACACAAAACAGAGAGACTAGAAGCAAATACTGTTGAATGATGATGCATGGAGGAGAGTTAATCATTGCAATGAAAGATGAGTGCAAAACGAATGTTCTATGTAAACTATCACTTAATTCACAATAAAAACTTAAAAAAAAAAAAAAAGATATTGTAAGGGCTTGAGTCCCAGGCGGCCAAAGAAAACCGAAAGAATTCTTAGCTTAGGTCAGCACACCATCCTTCCCCTCATATACCAAGGTCAAGCAAACCGTGGCAACCCTCCCCCCCTCCCCCCCAAGACACAGGCACTAGGAAGATGCTGGCATTGGAACTGAAGAAATAAGACCCGTAGGCGCTGGCTGGAAAAAAAAACAAAAACAGCTGAAGTGTCCTCTCTTACAATAATCCACTGGAGCGAGAAGAGCAGAGGTTCTATCTTGGCAGGCTGTTACCGGGTACGGGTGCGGACTGAGGCAAACTCGGGGATCCGAAGGGGAAGCAATGGGGACAGGTGGGCGGGAGAGGGAGCAGGGTGTGCGCTCAGCCTCGGATGTGGGCTCCTGGATGGCCACGCCGGCGCAGGGACCAGCGCGGCTCCTCCTTCTCGCCGCGCCCCTTTCCTCTTCCTTCCCCCTCCTTGGCTCAGGGAAGAGGTTGGGCTGGATCCCTCAGCAGCCGCCGCTCCTCCTCCTGGCAGGCTGGCTAGCGAGTCAGCTGACGCCGGCGCCCCAGCCTCGCCTCCCCGCGCCGCGCGCCCCCAAAGTGGCTCCTAGTCGGTCGCCCACTTTCAGGCTTTTGGGGGGACAGAGAAAGTGATGCGCGCCTTCTAAAGCCAGACCGAGCCGCCGCCTGAGCTGCTGCACCCCTGCAACTTTCTCCCACCCCCCGATTCCTTCTCCTCTTGGTCCTGCCCCTCACCCCTCCCCAAAGCCACTTTGGAAATAGGGTGCGTGCGCCTGGGTAACGCGGGTCAGTAGGCTGTCCGGGATGGCGTCCAATTTTAATGACATAGTGAAGCAAGGGTACGTGAGGATCCGGAGCAGACGCCTCGGGGTGAGTATCGATCCTTTCTTTTCTTCTGCTCCCTCGCTCGATTGTCTTTCTCCGGCGTCCGCATCGCTGAGGGCCGCGCGCTGGTCGATTGAGCTGAGGCTTCCTCTCCGAAAGCCACCTCCCCCGAGGCTGGCTTTGTAGGGCCAGAGTCTAGGCACGTTAAGGATCTATGTTTATCTCCTCGATGACTTGGCTTTCTGATGCTGGCCGCGTGCTCGGCTTCAGTAGCCATTGGGCGCCCATCGCCTGGAGAGAAATATTCCCCAGTAGCCTTGGGAGTTCGCGTTGAGAGCCCCGGGCTGGGATGCCTAACCTGCCCCAGGTCCCCAGGCCCCTGTCCCTTCCCACTTGCCGCCAACTTAAACTTTTCCAAAGGATGAAGTAAAACGGCAGGCTTGCCCGGTGTGGCCCAGGTCAGCGACCCTCTGACCCCACAGGCAAAAGATCCCTTCGGACTCTGGGTTCTGGATAGTAGCCCATTTCGACCCCAAGTATTGGCCAAGGCGGTGGACTGGGCTCTAGCCAGGGCCAACTTGTGTATACCTGGATCTGACTTCTTCCTGGTCTTTAGCCTGGGTGGTGGCTTTCTGGGGCTGGAATACACTGGTACCCACAGGAAATGATTTAGGGTGGAGCATCGTGCCTGCACAGAGCAAGCGCTCTGTAAATACGCACTGAAAGAAAGAATGAATGAATCTGGGGGACGCGTCGTGAAGGGACGGACCGTTGGCACTGAGATGCCTCCTTGCTTAAAACTCCCTTCTTTCCCCCTTTTTTCTTCATTGGTGGGGTTACAGGAGAGGATGCATTATCTCCCACTCTGAGTTAGAATGATGATGAAGGAATTCTTGGGGGAACATTTTATTGTTCTTTTAAAAATTTTCAACTGCTTCATTTCTCTTTGCTTGTGTTAAGTATGGTTGCTGCATTTGTTGAATCGATGTATTGGGGAGCAAAGAAAGTTTACTTAAGTAATGTTGAAAATAATAATGTGGAAGAAGGATTGGCTGAGCTCTGAGTGATGGATCGAATACATTTCTCTACAAACGTATGCCATTTGGCGTCCTTCTCTTATTTGGTCTCTGGACTTCTTTGATGTGCTGGATAGCGTTCCTGAAAATCGAAAGGAAATTTCACAGTGGTAAATTGATCCAGGGAGGAAGAAACCCTGGTAGAGTAGGTGATGAGAAACAGCTGTAATTATGAAACAACTCTTGCCCGCTTTATTTTGGTCATTTCTTCTTTCTCTGCTGGTAACCACATTGTAGCAAGGTTGCCCAAGCTGCAAATATATAAATATATAACTAGAAAGCAGTAAAACCCAATTAACCAATCCCTACAGTCTTGTGTATGATAGTCTTGATTTTTCTTTTCTGCCATGCAAATATCCTGATGGACCCTAGCAGTTTTTGTTGGTGTGTTCACCTGAAGGGACTTGTGTAAAGGGACAGACATAAAAGGAACTTTATAGCCTTGATAAGCGCAGGGACCACCCAAGTGCTAGAATTTTAAAGGGACTGTTAAAAAAAAAAAAAAAGAATTTTAGATTCATTCCACCTCAATTGAGGAAATTGGTAAGAGACACCCAGACATCCATTCTGCATTAGGAAGCATTCCAATAGGCGGAGGAATGCATTATTAATGCACCAAACGTGAATTATTCATAAGGAATGGAGTTTATGCCAAATTGTGACACATGGCAATTTATTTGAAAGACTGGTTACCATAACTTTCTAGTTTATGATAATTGTGATGAATTTTGTCTCTATTCTTATCACTGACACAATAAAGTCCTACGCTTGTGCAAATGTTTATGGGCAGATAGCTGAAGCAGAAAGAAAAGCAATGTATTTTAGTTTGCATGCGTTTTATGTTTTCCAGTATTTTGGATGCCAGCGAGTAGTGTCCTTTTTCAGGATTTACTCATTTTGTATGTGCTAACACCCATTGAATGATAGTTATCACTCATAGGGAGAAAAGGTCAGACACACCACCAAGTACATATATTCTTCTTTGTTAACGCCAGCTATATCACCACTTAATATTATAAAGGTGTAACTGATAGAGGAGATTGATTATGTTGGCATCAGAACACTGTGCAAACTAGTCTCAGTGGAGATTGTAAATAAGAGTGAATGTTGCTTTAGGAAAATGCCTGAGGAACCCCTGTCCCAAGTAAGGAATGCTTGTGTTAACCGAGGCTGCATATAGCCCAGGACAGCATGCACCATGCATATTCTGAGAAAGCAAATGAGACTCGGGGTAGGGCTGGAGCATGGTGTCTGGCACAGGGACACTTATAAACTGCACGTCGAACTACTTATGAACCCATGTCCTCGTGATCGGTAAGTCTCTTTAGGAACTAATGTGAAAATGAGACTTAGTGGTATATTAATGGAAGTCAGGCAAGTGTCTGTGGATTAGAACCATGTTGGGGAGGATTTATAATTAAACAAGAAACCAACAGTTCACGACAAGCAGCTGTTGTACCAAGAAATGCTCCCTCAGCTTTGGAAAAAGAAAAGAAGGCAACAGATTCTGCTTGCATTACTCATTAGCCTTATGACCTATGACCTTTATCAGCCTGAGTTTTCTAATGTGTCCTGTGAATACTATCTAAACTAAAGCCTACTCCTCCTAGCACCCTATGGACAACAAAGTCGGTGGTTCAAACTCTCCAGCCGCTCCTTGGAAACCCTGCACAATGTTGCTACCGACTCATTGGCCCTTAACAACAATAATAATGACCCTTTTGGACTGTCAACTCGACAGGCTTATGGCAACCCAAACAGTGGAATTGTCTTAGTAGCAATGGGTTTGTTTTTTTGGTTTTTAAATGTTTATGGAATTAGACTACCGCACCTTCTCCCATGGCTCAGCTGGTGGGTTTGAGCCACTCATTTTTTTGGTTAGCAATTGAGTGCTTAATCACTGTGTCATCTGGGCTCTTATGAGTACCAATTTAGTTGCATGACATAAGAAAGGAGTCCTGGTGTGGTATTGTAGGACCAGCACTGGACTGCCAACTCAAAGATCAGTAGTTCAAACCCACCAGCTGCTCCTTGGAAACCTTATACAGTGTGGCTCTGAGTTGGAACCAACTCCATGGCACTTAACAACAACAGCATGACAAAATAGCTGTGAAAACACAGTGAGAGTATAAAACATTGATTCAGAATACAGTCTTTATTACAGTCAAAGATGAGAAAGGATTAGGAAAAGGATATGTTGCTGGTAGATGCTGTTGAGTTGATTTCGACTCCTAACGACACCATGGGACAGAGTAGAACTGCCTCCTCGGGCTTTCTTCCTTCCATCTGTATGGAAGCAGATCGCTACTTCTTTATCCCAGAGAGCTGCTGGCTGAGTTCAAACTGCCAACCTTTAGTAAGCAAGTGGCTTATCTATTTAGAAATGTCCAAAGACATAAATGTTTAAATAGCTCTAAATGTTTTTATTGGAGTCCTGGTGTGGCGCTGTGGATTAATACGCCAGACTGCAAAGCCATTTGAACTGCAAGGTCAGCGGTTCAAGCTCACCAGCTACTCATTGGAAACCCTAGACAGGGTTGCTATGGGTCGGAATCGACTCGACGGCACTTAGCAACAACAACAACAAATGTTTTTATTAGATGAAGTTTTTACAAAGGACTGTGATTTGTTGTTGTTGTTAAGTTCCGACTTATAGTGAACCCGCGTAGGGTGTCTGAGGAGAGTGGCTGGTGGGCTTGAATTACTGACCCTGTGGTTTAGCAGCACAGTGCTTACTTATCCTACAGTGCTACACCAGGACACCTAGGTGTGTGTGTTTTCCATGGGACAAGAGACATTGTAAGTTCATCCCTATTCAAACGGGTTAGAGAGAAATTGTCATCTTCAGTTGAGATTCTACACAGTTTAACTGCTTAAGCCATCATGTATGGGCTTATTTTTTCTTTCAGCAGGAAAACAAGCACTGAGCTTCCATAAAACTTGCCGGCAAGAAAGCCCGAGGGGGTAGTTGGACTCTGTCCCATGGTGTCTGTGAGTCGAAATCAACTCAACAGCATCTACCAGTAACATATCCTTTTCCCAATCCAAAAGTCTCAGTGTCCTCAGCCTGTTCTCTATTTGCTTCTGAAAATCTCCTGTTATTTTTATGTGCCTGCAATCCCCCAACTGCTTGCTTTTAAATAACACATCTATGCTGATGTCTGTGGCGCTCCACTCTGCTGTGCCCTCAAGGCTACCCCTCATCTCCGCTTGGCTGTCTTAACACATCTGAATCATAATATGTTCAAATCCTTGATGGTTTCATCCAAACCAACTCATGCACTCAGCCACTGGAGGGTTGACTATTTTGGTTGCAAAAATTAGTCCATCAGTCAAAAGTTGGTGTCATCCCTGTCCTCTTCTTTCATCTCTCCCTACTCCCTGCTACAACCAATCCACCATGAGACCTGTGAGCTCTTTGAAATTCATTTAAGAGCTCTGGTAGTGTAGTGGCTACGAATCGAGCTGCTAACCTCAAGGTCGAGCAGTTCGAAACTACCAGCTGTTCCGTGGGAGAAAGATGAGGCTTTCTGCTCCCGTAAAGATTTATAGCCTCGGAAACCCTTGCAGGATCACTATGAGTTGGAACCGACTCCATGGTACTTAACAACATCAACAATCTCTCACAACATCCACTGCTACCATCTGGTTCATCCTCCACTGTCTCCCCCCTGTAATATTGGAATAAGCTCCTAATTTGCCCCCTTGCCCACATCGTTGTCTCCTTCAGTCCATTCTCAGGGTGACCCTTGGGGAATGTAAGATTGATAATGCCTCTTGGTGGCTCCAACCTTACACCAATGGCTTCTCATTCAATTCAGAGCAAAGTCTTGACTTCCTGTTGGTTTCTGTTGGCTACCCTCAAGTCGACGTCAACTCACAGCAACCCCATGTGATGGAATAACTCTTCCTCATGGAGTTTACTTGGCTGAAGTCTTTATGAAAAGACATTGCCAGGTCTTCCTCCTGAAGAGCTGATGGGGTAAGTTCAAAACAGCCTTTTGGTTTGTTGTTGTTGTCATTAAGTGCTGTCGAGTCGGTTCCGACCCATAGTGACCCTGTACAGGGTTTCCGAGGTTGTAAATCTTTACGGGAGTAGAAAGCCTCATCTTTCTCCTGCGGAGCGGCTGGTAGTTTCGAACTGCTGACCTTAACCTTCGCAGCCCGATTCGTAACCACTACGCTCGCCTTTTGGTTAGGGTAATGCTTAAACCACAGCACCATCAGGGATCCTTTACAACCTGTGCCACCCTGTGTATTGTCCCTCAGCTCTTGTTTCTGTAGCCTTGTCGCCTTTCATTCTGCGTGCTCTGTTCTGAAGGCTCTCCCCAGGCCTCTCCTGGTGCATCCCTGCCCACTCCTTTTCCTTTCCTCAAAGCCTCCTTCGCCATGAAGCCGGAACACCTTGTTTTCTTTCTTCTCTCTCCTCTTCCCTCTTTTCTCCACGACTTTGTACCACCACATGCACTAGTCCATATATTTTACTTCTCTGTTTATTGCTTGGATCCTCAAGTCCATACCGTAATCACAGCTGTACCCAGTGCCATGAGAGTGGAGCTTGAGGAGGCTCTGTTGGGTAAACCAATGGATGAATGAACCCAGGAATGAGTAATGTTTTCACAGCATAGCTTCTGACATGCGGCTGCTTTCAAATCTCAAGGTAATCACCAGGCTGTAGATTTCTGGGAAGTTTCGAGCATTTGCAAGTTGCCATTTCTTCAGTAAAATACGAACATTAGTGATACTCAGGAGCCCTGGTGGCACAGTTGTTAGGTGCTTGCTCAGCTGCTAACTGAAAGGAGAAAGCTATGGCCATCTGCTTGCCTGGGAAACTCAATGGGGCAGTTTCACTTTGCTCATATAGGGTCACTATGAGTAAAAAATGGACTCCAGTGTCAATGGGTATGAGGTTACATCCATAGAGTAGATGATCCTCTCAAAGACTTTGACATAGTGCCTGACACAGCAAAGTCTAAGCAGTGTTTATCACTAGCCTCACTCCAGTCTGAGCACTGTTAATTGGTTTTGTCACTTAGGTGATGATTCTTTTCTCTGATTTTACTGAAATATCTCTTAATGGCAGATAACCTGCAAGTTAGGAAAACCAACTTAGTATTTGTGAACTAGTTAATGATCAAGCACACATATTGTATAAAAGGAATGACCACCAGTGTAAGCATTTTCATGATCCTTCGATAACTAGCAATGCTACCAAGGAGAAACATAGCTCATATAACCTGAGTTTTAGTGTACTCACCAGACAGGGAGGTATTTCTCTTAACTTGGGGGCCTTTTGCTTGGGTAGCTTTTAATAATTGGTCATTTAATGGCCAGATTTGGGAAAGAAATAATTTTTAAGTCCTTCATTTATCTGTTTTGCTTGACCCAGTGTGCCTAAATTTCATTTAGAATTTTTAGATTTACAGATGTTCAAGAATTTATGCACTTTTCATGGTACTAAGACAAAGTTAAGGAGCTCTGGTAGCGTA
>NW_006408541.1:7113383-7114605 GCF_000296735.1 Chrysochloris asiatica | reverse complement strand
TCTGTTGTACATAGGGTCGGAACCAACTCAACGGCACCTAACAACAATGGCAATCTCTTACAAGGTGGAGTCCTGGTAGGATTAACACTGGACTACTAGCCACAGAGGAGTCCTGGGGTGGCGTTGTGGGTTAATGCCCCAGACTGCAAAGCCATTTGAACTGCAAGGTCGGAGGTTCAAGCTCACTAGCTGCTCCTTGGAAACCATATACAAGGTTGCTATGGGTCGGAATCGACTCGACGGCACTTGACAACAACAACAAGTAGCCGCAGAAAGATGTTTACTTTTGATTTATTGATTATGCAAATGCTTTTGAATGTGTGGACCATGACTAACTATGGATAACATTGTGAAGAATGAGTATTCCAAGACACTTAATTGTGCTCATGAGGAACCTGTACATAGACCAAGAGGCAATCACTCGAACAGAACAAGGGGATACCGAATGGTTTAAAACCAGAAAGGGTGTGCACCAGGGTTGTATTCTTTCAGCAAACTTATTCAATCTGTATGCTGAGCAAGTAATATGAGAAGCTGGATTTTATGAAGAAGAATGTAACATCAGGATTGGAGGAAGACTCATTAACAACAATATGATATGCAGATGATGCAACCTTACTTGCTGGACGTGAAGAAGGACTTAAAATACCAATGAAGGTCAAAGACCACAGCTTACAGTATGGATTGCACCTCAATGTAAACAAAACAAATATCCTCACCACTGGACCAATATATCACATCATGATAAGTGGAGAAAAGATTAAAGTTGTCAAAGGCTTCATTACCCTTTGTTCAAGTGTTCAAGATCAATGTTTGAGGATTAAAGTGTGCCTCACCCAAGTCATGGTATTTTCAGTTGCCTCATACGCATGTGAAACTTGGACAATGAATAAGGAAGACCATAGAAGAATTGATGCATTTGAGTACTGGTGTTGGAGGAGAATATTAAAAGTATCACGGACTGGGGGGGAACAAACAAGATGGCGGATCGGGCGGACGTATAGCAGAGAGCTCCGCCAACAACAACACAGAATACCCGACCAAGCAGGCTCAGGGGCCGGCCCCAGAACCTGAACCGCATATAAAGGAATACTTAGAAGGTTGGAAGGCTCACAGCTGGGGGAATTTGTGGCAGAAGCAAGAAATCCATTGCTTTCTAGTCCGGGACGCTCGGCTGCTCCAGGAGCCGCCATCTTGGGTGAGACCACGTGGGGAAAGGATC
>NW_006408541.1:7110238-7111655 GCF_000296735.1 Chrysochloris asiatica | reverse complement strand
TTGCTGTTGGAGCACAACTCAAAGTGAGGAGAAATAGCTATAAATATCCATTAATCATTGGCTCGTGGAATGTAAGAAGCATGAATCTAGGAAAATTGGAAGTTGTCAAAAGTGAAATGGAATGCATAAAGATCGAAACCCTAGGCATTAGTGAGCTGAAATATACTGGTATTGGCCATTTTGAATCTGACATCACATGGTTTAAGATGCCAGGATGACAACATGAAGAGGAATGTCATCATTCATCATCAAAAAGAACATTTCAAGATCTGTCTTGAATCACAATGCTGCCTGTGATAGGATACAAGGAAGACAAGTTAAGACCACTATTATTCAAATTTATGCACCAACCACTAAAGACAGTGATGATGAAATTGAAGAATTCTACCAACTTCTATAGTCTGAAGTTGATCGAATGTGTAATCAAGATGCACTGATAAATACTGGTGATTGGAATGTAAAGGTTAGTATCACAGAGGAATGTAGTTGTTGTTAAGTGCCTTTGAGTTGGTTCTTACCCATATAAACCCTGTATAGGGTTTCCAAGAAGAAGTTCAAACCACTTTACAATCCAGTGCATTAACCCACAGTGCAATAATTGGAAAATATGGCCTTGGTGATGGAAAAGATGTAGGAGATCTCATGATAGGATTTTTGTTGTTGTTGTTGTTAGAACAACTCAGCAAAATAAAATTCTGGTTTACTCTTGGACAACATTGTTTCACACATACATCAAACAGGTAAAACAAAACAAAACAAAAAACCCCCGGCAACTTCATAGACCAAAAAAAAAAAACCAGAAGCCTCTGAGTTGAACTTCAAATTTGTACCATCCATATGTTGTAAGAAATTCTCCAAGCTGTGAAAAAAAAAAAAAAAAAAGGAAAAGAAAGTCTATCTTTGGCTTTTTTCAACCATCTCATACAAACCAACTACTTATAATACAGCGAAGTACATACACAAAAAATGTTACTGGAATGCTCAGAATAAGATTGTAATTTTTTGTTTTTTTTACAAGTAAAGAATTAGGACAGAAAATGCTCCAAAGGCTGGTTTGTTCATCCAAGATCATTAAAAATGGCAAGGAGAGCATGAGTCTGGGGACTCTGGTAAGAGAGCTGCCGGAGTCCACAGTGGAGGAGGAGCTGGACCTGGGAACAATGCGAAGATGGCTTTTCAGAGCAGCCAGTGGGGCTCATGATAGGATTTTTCAAGACCAATGGCTTATTTATTGCAAATACCTTTTTAAAAGAACACGAAAGGTAACTATATACATGGAGCTCACCAGATGGATTATCCAAGAATCAGATTGACTGCATCTGTGGAAAGAGACGGTAGAAAAGCTCAGTCTGATCAGTCAAAACAAGGCCAGGGGCTGACTGTGGAACTGACCATCAGTTGCTCATTTGTAAGTTCA
>NW_006408541.1:7067413-7080527 GCF_000296735.1 Chrysochloris asiatica | reverse complement strand
AACACTGGACCGCAAGGTCTGTCTGAATCACAAAATCAGTGGTTCAAAATCACCATCTCGGAAACCTATACAGGGTCGCTATGAGTTGGAACCAACTCGTTGGCATTTAATAACAACTCAGGGTTTGTAAACACATAAAATATATTTGCTTCTTAAAAAGTCGCCTCCCTAGGAAATGTTCTATAGAAATATTTCCCTTAGAAGATATGATCAATCATTTGTTTACTGAGAACCTTGAGGCCTTACTTAACCGTGCATCGTGGGCCTCTCTGCAAAAATAGGGATAACCATTCCTCCTACAACACTCTCTGCTCCTTAGCTGGGTTCACCAGCCACAGTTATAGAGGTTACTAGGAAAGTTGTTGTTGTTGTTAAGTGCTGTCCAGTCGGTTCCAATTCAGAGTTACCCTGTGTAGGGTCTCCGAGAAGTGGCTGGTGAGTTTGAACTGCTGACCTTTTGATTCAAACTGACCTTCTGGTTGAGCCCTTATCCTACAGTGCCACACCAGGACGCTAACACGTTAAAATTCAGGCACAGAAGTGTTCTGAGAACACGTCTTCCACTCAGAACAGCCTCTCCTCAGCCGTGCCCACAGGCTGCCTGGGCAATGTTACAAGGCTCTTTTAGGGCTGCTGATAAGTGCTCATAGGGCACACCATTCTATAAGCCTCAACCAGCTGGCACTCCGCTCGAGCTCCTTGGGTCAGCAAGCCAATTAAGTGCCTGGAGGTGTCCTACTTTGGAGGCGAGCTTCCTGCCTGAAGTCACTCAGCTTTACTTGCTCTATGGACTGGGGAGCCCACTGCTCTGTCTGGTGCTCTCGCTCCTGTTTCCGCCACTTGTGCTCCTCTGTCCCTCCTCCAGTGTCATAGTTCCTGTCCCTGGGTCGAGGAGGGTCAATGTGCAGGGATCCCAGGGTCCAAATGACATGCCCCATTCATGACTCTTCTCTCATGGTAGTGATATTGCCTGCCCTGCTTGCTTCTGAGATGGTTCACTGTATACCCACATTAGAGTTCCAACTTTTCACAATTAGCCCTGTTAACAGTCCGTCACAACAGAATGATAAAATCCATCAGCATTTTCCCCATCTTCTCTTACTTACCCAGACCCATCAGGAAAAAGTTGTTCGGTGGGAGGGAGTTTATGACGACAAAGGCTAGCAGAGACGTACTGAATAATTCACTGTACTCTTCTTTTTATTCAAGTTTGTGCCACACTAGTTCTTTTCTAGTCTTCAAATACATAGTCCCCTTCCCATCCCCAGCCTCTGCCCTTGACATTTCCCTTTCTCTATATGACTGTTCCTGTAGCTGGCTCCTAGTTTACTCACCTCCCCAGAGAACTACTGGACCACCACACTGAAGGGGGCCTCCCCCAGTTATTCTCTCTTTCATTCTCTTTTTACTTCTGTTGTGATCATTCATCACAACTGAAATGATTTTTATCCATTTCTATATGGCTAGCTTCTTCCATTCATTGCCAAGCCCTGAGAGAGCAAGGTCTTGTTCAGTTTTGCTGGCTGCTGAATTCTCCGTGTCCATACAGTGTCTGTTTACAGGGTACCCATTACCGTCAAGTGAATTCTGACTTATGGAGCCCTCATGAATTACAGAGTGGAACTGCCCCATGGGTTTTTTTTTTTTTTTTTTTAAGTTTTCACACAATCTGATCACCAGGCCTTTCTTCCAAAGCATTGTGGAGTGGAAAAACCACCAACTTTTAGTTTAGTAGTTAAATGCCAGCTGTTTCTGCCACCTGGGACTCTATAGAGTCACTGCTCAAAGAAGATGCGGGGCCTCAAAAATTTCATGGAAATATGGCATTAAAAGATAGTGGAATTTTTCCAAGAATTTTTTTTTTTAATGCTTTATTGTGAATTATGTGATAGTTTACATGGGAGAACATTAGCTTCATAGTGATCCCATCGTATATCATTTCCTTGCCATGGTTACAATCCCCTCCATGCATCATCCACCAACCAAAAGGTATACCCTGCAAGCCTGCCCACCCCCCTGGTTGTCAGCACATAGCCGCTCTCCCTCTCTGTGTCTAAAGTCTCCAGCTGCTCTATCTCTCCACGTCATCGTCTCTGCCTCCATCTTTGGCATCACTGCTTCTCTGGGTAGGGTTCTGCTCTCTGCTTTTCTCCCTTGATGGTCCCAGGGACCTCGGCTCCTAGACTGCAAAGTTAATCACTCCCCTCTTTTTGCCACAAAACGTCTACCTTTACATTTCCAGCCCTACAATCAGTCCTGATACCAATTATTCACTATTGTATCGCAAGAGACCTATCTGCATCTCCTTTCATCAGCGTCACCTAGACAGATTAGATACTACTCAGTGGAGAGTCTAACTTCCTCCACGCCCTCTGGATCTAGGTTCTCTTTTGAAAGCTTGTAAGCCAACCACTTCTTGCCTTTGTAGCCTCCCCACTTTGGATAGCCAATGTCCAAGTTGCCCATCCCTATCTACTCTGTGTATGGAGGGGGTGGGAATGATCCTTGTTGAAAAGATTTGTTCCCTCTTTTGAGCTACTGCATCCATAGGTATAGGTCAAGTTAATCACATTGTATCAGATTATTCATTTCTTTCCTCTTCTTTCTTCTTCTAGTTGAGCTCTGATCATCCAGTCATTGAAGCCATGTCAAGTGGATATTATCTGCAAGTGTGGGTGTTCTTGTGCATATGCCCTCTCTTCCTATCAGCTGGACTCTTCACTTTTCACTTTAGTCCTCTGTGGCTAGGTCACTGACTCTGGGCCCATGGCTGATGTCATAAGTAGCAGCCAAGCAACTTCTCTCTGTACTGTGGGCAAACTGTGGGGTCAGCGCTGGACCTCTTTTTTTTGGGGGGGTGGAGGGGAGAAGGGGTGCGCACCCACCCACTTGAAGTTGGTGGTTTGAAGTGGGCAAAGAAGACATGACAGGGAAGAGGAGGGAAAAATGTATAGAGTCCCCCACTCCTCTTTTTTTTTAAATGTCCTGGCACTACGTTTAGCGCAGATTCCCGGAGCTGGTCTGGCTGTAACCCCGCCCTGTAAACTCTGTTAGGGCAGGGTGGCCACAGAGGGAGTCCCATCTCCAGATTCCTAACTTACAGTATTGTCCTTAATATCGTGATTTTTTTTTCACTTGGGAGTGCGGGAAACTGATATCCTGGATCTTACGTAGATCCAGAGCTCTGATGTTGTTCTGAGAGTGTTTCCTCCGCGAATTTCCAGTCCTTTCACCATGGAGCTTTCCCTACCTGGCTTTCTCTACTGCTGCCAAAAAACAACAAAACAAAACAAAACTTTCCAAGAATTTTTGAAGTCCTCTTGTACTTGTTAGGTAAGCAGATGAATACCTGACATAGCATTAACCTGCTGTCATCAAGTCAATTCTAACTTATAGCAATCCTATGACTAGAGTAGGACTGCCCCACAGGGTTTCCAAGACTGCAGTCTTTACAGAAGCAGAGAATTGCCACATATGTCTCACTTGGAGCGGCTGGTGGGTTTGAACCCCTGACCTTTCAGTTAGCAGCCAAGTGCTTAACGTCTGTGCCAAACAGACAAATGACTCTAGAATATATGTGTGTCTGTATTTGTTGTTATATGCCATTGAGTCAGTTCGGGCTCACATTGACCCTGTATAGGGTTTCCAAGAGCATCTAATAGGTTTGAACTGCCCACTTTGTGGTTAGCAGTCCAGTGCTGACCCTACAACACCACACCAGGGCTCACATATACTTGTACATCCCAAGGAATTCTAAGAATTGTGTTGGGGGCTCGTGACTCCGGTTTGCAGTCCCTTTGCAGTCCCGGACTGCGGTCCCTAGGGCACACTGAACATGTGGAAGAGAGAGACCTGTGATTCTCGCCCTGTCCTGCTGCTGGCCATCTGTTGTGACCTGGTCTGCAATGAGATGGAGGCGTGAACGTCTGGCCTGCGTTCAGCACCACCTGTCTCCATCTGAGCTGAGGGGCAATGTGGATGTGAGGAGCATAGCCAAGTCCACCTGACCTTCCATCGAGTCCCATGTTGGTTTTCTCAGCCCCCTCTCAGTGCCTCCTGAATGGGAAGGAATAGAGAAAGCTGTGTGCTGCACTGCGCTGCTAAGGCTTGTGTTAGTCCCAAACAAGGGCTGAGAATTTCTACAAATGACTCTTTGCTTTTGGAGTCCAAAACTGATGTTCTATCAGAGAAGGTGGAGTTGGATTTCTAGTTCTACCCTCTCCCCTTTCAAAAAAATACAGAAACAAAAATGAACAACCACACACACACAACTGAACTCTCTTTTCTACAGTAGAGGACAGTGGCATTTAGTGGTAGAATTCTCTCCTTTTGTACAGGAGACTAGAGTCCTGACATGGTGCCGGGGGATAAGCTCTGGATTGCTAAACACAAGGTTGGCTGTTCAAACCCACCAGCCACTCTTCAGAAACCCTCTTAAGGGTTGCTGTGTGTCGGAACCAACTTGACAGCTCTTAACAACAACAATACAGGAGACTCAGGTTAATTCTTGGCCAATGCACCCCAGGAACAGCCACCATCTGTGGCTTCTGTAAACAGGTTTCAGCAGAACTTCCAGATTCAGACAGACTAGCAAGAAAGAGCTGGCTATCTACTTAAAAAAATCATTGAAAATCCTGTAGAGCGTAACAGTCCAATTCTGTTGTACACGCCATTCAACTCCAGGAAGCTAACCGGGATCTACAATGAAGGACGGTTTTTCTGTTATAGATCTTTTAAATTAACTGTTTTTCTACATGCATATGTTAAAGAAATAAAACAATGCAGAAAATTATAGAACGAAGAGGAAAAATCCCTCCCTCTGCACACTTTTCTGTCTTCCCAGGGATAGTCACTTTTAACAGATTCTGGTACTCCATTGCTGCTGCTGTTGTTGTTGTTGTTGTTAAACCTTGGTGCTCTGTAGATGCTGTTCTTTTGGAAATAGATTGCCAAGCCTTTTGTCTGTTTGACCATAGATTTTCATGCATAGAAATGTATTAAAGTGCATGTGTATTTGTGCGCCCATATTTGTTTAACACATCTGGGATAACTTGCATACCTATCTCTTTTGTTTTTCACTTTTGTTGAAGACATTTTCAAAAATCATCTATGACTGTTTGGTGTCCATTTAAGGAGCTCTGGTGGAACAGTGATGTCAGCCTTGGCATGCTCATTGGGAAGTCGGTGGTTTGAATCCACCAGCTTCTCCATGGGAAGAAGATGACGCAGGCTACTTCTGTAATGATGGACAGCCTGGGAAGCCCCCGGGAACACGTCTACTGTGTCCTGTAGGGTGACTATGAGTTGGAGATGATTCAAGGGCAGTGGGTTTTGTTTTGTTTTGGTTTAACGTTTGTTTATTTATTATGATTATGCCATGGTCTGTTTCGGCTGTCCAGTAATGGACATTTGTAATTTCTAGGTTTTGCTGTTTGAAGCAGTGAGCATGCTTGAGCATGTACTTAGCATGTTGATGTTGTTAAGTACCGTCAAGTCGGTTCTGATTCACAGTGACCCTGTCTGTGTAGGGTTTCCAAGGAGCAGCTGGTGAGCTTTAACTGACGACCTTGCACTCCAGGGCATTAACCCACAGTGGCAGTGCCACACCAGGACTCCTTTTAGGGGTGAGTTAATTAAGTGTTTGACCAAAGATATCAGGCTAATTTTTAAGTTGTTAATTTTGCATGGCCTGCAAATGATGTTAAAGATTCTGGCAGAATAAAGGTTCCCCACCCCTGCTCTAGAGCCGCTGTGCTCCCTGGGTAATGGGCATTCTATTTTCCTCCAGATCCCCAAACCCCTATTAGGACTGAAGCATCCCTCCCCACCCCCACCCCCACACCTGCTAGGTATATGTTGGCTCTCAGCATGCAGCTAGCACCCTGCTAGCACTAAAGAGAGCCACCTTGTCCAAAGTCACCCCCACTTGGACTACACACACTCAAAGACTAATTGATGAATGGTTTCCACTCGCAGCAACTGACGAGGAGACCCTAGAGGACAGTTCTACTCTGCTACATGGGGTGGTTATCAGTCAGAATCAACTGAACAGGGCTGAACACCACCACCAGCAACTGTGAGCATCCTAGCTCCCGAGGGAAGGGGTCTTCAGAGTACACTGTTGAGACAGCATGATAGCCAACTTCTGTCCGCCACTGCCCAGTCACCCCGCCCCCTCACTCTCACTGGGTGTCCCACCATGGTGTCCTTCCTGAGGACACTTCCCACTAAACTTGCTGCCCACAAATCTCAGAATCTGCCTCCCGAGAAACCCAGCCTGCCTCAGCTTCACCTTCATGGACGAGCTGTCAGTTCCATCCAGCCTTCTGGAGAGGGATCCCCTGCAGAGAGATATTTGGCAAGAACTTAAATTCGATTTGTTGGTTCATGGTTTCGGTCAGTGTTTTACCAAAAAGAAAATCATTGTTTCTGTCAGTATTTCTCCAAACTCTCATGACTACTTGGCTTCATTTCCCTAAAGCCAACACTCCGTGACTTTCATTTGTGATATTAAAATGTTGCGGTCTCTTCGATCAAGGTACTTATTGATAGTACTGTACCTGGCTGTCTACACTGAATTTGGATGGAATATGTGTTCAGTACCAACCAAGTTTTTCTCGGGGTAAAAGAAGCTCCAAATCAGCAGTAGACAAAATTAGAATCTTTACCTTTCTTTTCTTGAGAGGCCTGATTACAGTTCTTTTGCTTGAGTACCTATTGCCACCATCATATAAAAAGAATTCTGGTTATAACTTGTACCCAGAGGGAAGGCGAATGCTTTTGTGTGTACATTTGATTCTGCTTTAATCCTGAGCAGGAAGTTTGGTTGTCAAATAGCCCTATTACTGAAAGAAGCCAGTTTGGTTTTCTTTTTCATAACTGTCGATTTCATTTGGGTAGCAGAGAACTTCTGGGGAACATTTGTATAATAAATGGAGTTATAGAAGATATGCTGACCAGCAGATATTTCAAGATGGATTAAAGATTCAAAAGAAAGTACATTTTCCCAGGCTGCTGACCTGCCTTTGAATGAGACTGACAATTTTACACATAGGACTGGAAAAGTTCTTTATCATACCGAAATACATTTCTAAAGTTAAAGCCATTTTAGAGAGCTAGACATGGGATCAAGTCTATGAGAAAGAAAGTGGACATTACATTGAGGTTTAACTAAAAAGCTTCCCTTCTCAACAATAGATGAAGTTGAGTGTTTCAAAGATGAAAAAAATCTTTCTTGTTAGACAGATGACTCATATCAACTCAAAGGTGGGTAAACTTCCCCTAAATTAAGACCATGCATTCCAGGATATCTGTAACCCTAATTTTAAATTAACATTAAGACTTGTTCTTGTTGTTAAGCACCCTCAAGTTGGTTCTAACTTGTAGCAATCCTATATAAGGTTTCTAAGGAGCAGCTAGTGGGTTTGAACTGCTGACCTTGTGATTCATAGTCCAGTGCTGATCTTACAACGCTACACCAGGAGTCCAACAATGACAACTTTTGACTTTATCTTTTGTTGCAAAGGTACAAACTCAGAAAAGCATGGGCGTATTAGTTGGAGAAATGACTGATAATGGGAATATTGTTTGTAGGTGCCGTTCAGTTGGTTCTGGGTATCCCATGTGACAGGAGAATTGCTCTATAGGGTTCCCTAGGTTGTCCTGTTGTGGCATTGTGGTTAATGTGCTGGACTGCAAGGTTGGTTTGAACCACAATGTAAGTGGTTCAAGCTCACAAGTCGCTCCTAGGAAACCCTATACAGGGTCGTTATGTGTCGAAAGTGACTCAACAGTACAACACATCTTTGCGACAGGAGTAGATCACGAGATCTTTCTCACTTGGAGCCTCTGGGCTGGTTTTAACAACTAAACCTTTCAGTTTTATCATTGGGACACTAGGGCAGAAGATTGAATTGTTGTTGTTGTTCGTAGGTTCTGCTGAGATGATCCAGCGAGTAGAAACGCTCCAAAAGGCCAAGGCTGTAGTCTTGACTGAAGCAGACCTCCAAGTCTTTTCTCTTACAGTCTCTGGGTTGGTTTGAACCTCCCAGGGGTATTTTTGAAATGTTTCTTGTAATTCTCTGACCTGGAGAGATTTATCAGTGAAGCTTATATTAAATTGTTGTTGTTGTTAGGGGCCATCGAGTCGGTACTGACTCATAGCAACCCTATGCACAACAGAACGAAACACTGCCCAGTCCTGGGCCAACCTTACAATTGTTGCCACACTTGAGCCTATTGATGCTGCCCCTTTGCCAATCCATCTTGCTGGGGGGTCTTCCTCTTTTTCTCTGTCCTTACCAAACATGATATCCTTCTCCAGCGACTGGTCCCTCCTGACAACATGTTCGAAGTATGAGAGACGAAGCTTGGCCATCCTGGCCTCCAAGGAGCACTCTGGCTGCACTTCTTCCAATACAGATATGTTGGTTCTTTTGGCAGCCCATGGCACTTTCAATGAAAGCATATTAAAAAAATAAAGGCAGTTGAAGTTTTTAAAAAAGGGTCACCCTAAATAGACATTTATAGTACAAAACATTGGATATTCGTTTGACTGGTCTGTGTACTTTACAAATGGGATAACTGAGGCCAAGAGAGATTGTAAGGCTGATCCAAGGCTAAGGACTCACAGAGATCTTTTTTTTTTTTTAAAGAAATTTCTCTTGTGGACTCTGAGGAAAGGTCCTTGTCTCCTTTCAGAAGCTGGAGGACCTGTATTTCTTGGTAATCTTCGTATATCTTGACATCAATCATTCCTGGATGTAGGAGCTGCCCAGTGCAGGGCCCCCAGGTCCAAAGGCTCAGTCACTCATGGCACTTCTTCCTTGGTGGTAGTTGGTCCATCTTTCTCTGCTCACGTCTTTCTCCTTTTATTGCATAAAATGAAAATGTTGCATGCCACACCCTTGGGAATCTCGTATGTGGGTAAGAATTGTGGTGGATTAAGAATGGAACCAACTGGATGGCACTTAACAACAACAACTTCAGGATCAGCACTGGACTGCTAACTGATAGGTTTGTGGTTCAAGCTCACCAACTGCTCCTCAGAAATCCTATACAGGTTTGCCGTGCATCGGAACCAATTCGAGGCCACTTAACAACAACAACAACAACAACAACACCCCACCCTTAATCCTCTTACTGGTTTATCACATCAGATCACATCATTGGGGGTCATCACATAAATGCCAAACCACTGAGACTCCAGGTCCAGCTTGGCCAACACATATTTGGGGTGTTGTTGTTGTTGGTGGAGGTATAATTCAATTCCCAACACTTCTATGAGGAAGAGGCTAAAGATGTTTTAAATGTCCAAGTTCTGCAAATTTCTGCACATTCCATCCTTTCTAACCTTCCTCCCAACTTTGAGTTTCATCATCACTGCAAGGAGTCACCAAACTGTGCTTATAGGAACAACTCAGAATGTACTTCTTCCATCATGAAAGCTTCTTCTCTGCCATCTCCTTGCCCGTCTGCTCAGGGCTTTTCTGCTGCTTCTCAGACAAGTGGAAGAGCTGTTAGCTCTGTGGATTGGTGGACCACACCATGTCATCCTAGTCTCCTGGTTCCTGCTGTCTCTGCTGCGGTCTCTCACTGTCTTGAGTGTTATAACTCCTTTCTCTTGGACTCTTTCTTCCTAGCTCTTAAGGCTTTCTCTCCTAATTCTTCTATACCGAGCTCCTTATCAGTTTCAAGGTGTAATTCCCCTGCAAGATCATAAGTTAACCAATCCCATACAGGGGGCCCCCATGCATTATTTGCATCAGCTGAGGATTTGCTCCCCAGCACACACCTTATTTGCATAGTACCACTCAGTCATTTGGATTCCTGGTGTGGCACTGTAGGATGAGTGCTGGACTGCTATCTGGAAGGTCAGCTGTTCAAACCCACTAGCCACTCCTGGGAAATGCTACACAGGGTTGCTATGAGTCAGAAATGACTCAATGGCATATAATACCAACAACCCAGTCATTTAATCTGGGCATCAGGATTGTAGGAAGATTCATTAACAACCTGCGATATGCAGATGATACAACCTTGCTTGCTGAAAGTGAAGCAGACTTAAAACATTTGCTGATGAAGATCAAAGAGCACAGCCTTCGGTATGGATTACATCTCAATGTCAAGAGAACAAAAATCTTCACCACTGGACCAATAAACAATATTCTTATCAATGGAGAAAAGATTGAAGTTGTCAAGGACTTCATTTTTCTTGGATCAGCTATCAACAGTCATGGAAGCAGCAGTCAAGAAATCAAATAATGTATTGCATTAGGTAAATCTGTTGCACAAGACCTTTTTAAAGTGTTGAAGAGCAAAGATGTCAGCTTGAAGACTAAGGTGCGCCTGATCCAAGCCATGGTATTTTCAATAACCTCATGTGCATGTGAAAGCTGGACAGTGAATAAGGAAGACTGTAGAAGAATTGATGCTTTTGAGTTATGGTGTTGGAGGAGAATACTAAAAGTGCCATGGACTGTCAAAAGAACCAATAGATCCGTTTTGGAAGAAGTGCAGATAGAGTGCTCCTTGGAGGTCAGGATGGCCAAACTTTGTCTCTTATACTTGGGACATATTGTCAGGAGGGACTGGTCACTGGAGAAGGATATCATGTTTGGTAAGGTGGAGGGTCAGAGGAAAAGAGGAAGACCCCCAATGAGATGGATTGGCCAAGTGGCAACATTGATGGACTCAAGCGTGGCAACAGTAGTGAGGTTGGCCCAGGATCGGGCAGTGTTTCCTTCTGCTGTGGATGAGGTCACTCTGGGTTGGTACCAACTCAATGACACCTAACAACAAGAACAACAACAATGGAGTCCTGGTGTGGCACTGTGAATTAATGCATCAGACGGCAGAGTCATTTGAGCTGCAAAGTCGGTGGTTCAATCTCACCAGCTGCTCCTCAGAAACTTTATACAGGGTTGCTATGGGTCGGAACCAACTCCTTAACAACAACAACACTTAACAACAACAACAACAGCATAAGACCATACATGGCTAGAAGATCCAGATTAAGTGATTCACCGTATCACAAGTGTATGTCATCATGCTATTGTCTGCACAGTTGCCTTGACAAATTGTGAAATGGAAAAAAATCAAGTAACAGAGAAAAGCATTTTGGCACATATGTGTACACATAGAATTCTGCAAGGCAAATTATAAATTATATATGCACACATATAATTATACGTCCATTGGAAATTATATGTGCACATGTTGCTGTTGTAAAGTGCCATCGAGTCGCTTCTGACCCATAGCAACCCTGTACAGAGTTTCCGAGGCTGTAAATCTTTATGGGAGAATATGGACATAAAAAAACGAAGAAAAAAATTTCTAGTGATGAGCTCTGCTTTTCTCTAAGAATTGAGACTGAATAGCATTAAGGTGAATTGCTTTTTCTCTTTATATGTTTGTGCATTGTTTGCTTTTATAACGCACATTCATACTTTTTGTAATAAAATAAAAACAGGCATTCTAACCCTAATTGCCCAGAGATGGTAATAGTGGGCATGAAACAAGACTTTTTATGGTGAACTCATATTTATTTTTCATCTCTTTATGGTGGAGGCGTTTATTTCATCATATTGCCTTGTCCTATGGCGCTGTGGGAATAGGACTGGGCTGTTAACTGCAAGGTTGGTAGTTCAAAACCACCAGCCTCTCCTCTGAAACCCTGTACCGTGTTTGCTATGAGTTTGAACGGACTCTGCGACACTCGACAAAGATAACTTTGGACAATGTCATTGACTTTTTCTCCTTTGTATCTTAGGGGACTTTTGATAGAAACAGACCCAGGCTCTCCAATATGCAAATGCATCCATTTGTCAATTTCACAGTATATTTTCTTTTACTGGAGAGAGACTTGGGCATTACTCCTTTCTGCACCTTAGCATAATTACTGTGGCTTTGTCAGAAACATTATAAGACGTCTTGACAATTAGAATGAAATATATTTCCCTTTAGGACCACTATAGATGGTGTTTTAATTAAGAGCTTTGACAAATCAGAGTTTTGGCTACGTTTCAATGTTATACATTCAAGGATTAAATGGCCTTGTTACGTACTATATTAAGTTTATCAAGGGAACAATAGTTTGTTATGAGAGAAAAACATGGGCTCTAGATTTATGTGCTCAAATTTCAACAATGCGTCTTGGGAGAGTGAGAAGCTGTGATCAGAGGGAACCAACAGCAGAAGGAAGTTGACACCAAATTTCTGAGTACATTCATCTGATTTATATTTACAACTTACTTTGATTGTTAATTCCCAGTTTTCTGTGGCACTTTGTAAATGTTGACAGTTGCTTTCATCTAGCAAAATTATATTAAGTAGCTCAGAGCCATCATCCTGGTGAGCTGTACACGTATGAGACCAAAATATTTTGATTAGAGGAGTAATATAGAAGGTGGAAAGGAGAGGATCCTGCCCTTGGAACTGGCTTTAGAAAAGTAAGTTTTCAAAAGCTACTATTTTTATTTGCTGTTGTTAAGTGCGGTCCTTGAGTCAGTTCCAACTCATAGCAACCCTGTATAGGGTTTCTGAGGCTATTAATCTTTGAAAGAGCAGAAAGCTTCATTTTTCTCCTGCGGAGCAGCTGATGGGCTCAAACTGCTGATCGTGTGTTTCACAAGTTTGGCTTTTCAGTCAAATAAGGTTTTTATACTTTTGTGTGTGTGTGTGTGTGTGTGTGTGTTTCTTTTCCTGTGAGAGAATTACGCTGTCTAATTGCCATGGCATGCACTCAACCACAAGGTCAGTTTGAACGGCAAGGTTGGCAGTTCAAATACAGCAACCGCTCCCTAAAAACCCTGTTACTATGAGTTGGAATTGATTCAATGGCAAATAGCAACAACATCAGGGTCTGTTGTCATGTGAATGTTGCAAATATTGATAGAAATGCCCAGGGGTTCTAAGAACTGGTACAGGAGAAAGACGAGGCTGTCTACGCCTGTAAAGATTTACAGCCTCTGAAATCGTATTCAGGGTCCCTAAGAGTTGGACCCAACTCGATCGCATACAACAGCAGCAGTAGCAAATGAGCGGTGAAGTCACTGAGTTGGGGTTTAATATAATAATAGCTTAATATAATAATTTTTTATAATTTACAATAAAA
>NW_006408541.1:7064329-7067299 GCF_000296735.1 Chrysochloris asiatica | reverse complement strand
GAGTCATAGAAAACTTAAAATAGCTGGTGCTCCTAAGCAAAGCATTACAAAAACCAAAGCCCCCCCCTTATCAAGTCCATTCTGACTCAAAGCAATCCCATGAGACACAGTAAAACAGCCCAGAGGGTTTCCAAGGCTGTTAATCTTTATGTGAGTAGAAAGCTTCATGTTTCTTCCACAGAGCAACTGGTGGGTTTGACCGACCAATCTTGTGCTTAATAGCCCAATACACAACCCAATACAACACCCAGCTTCCTTAAAGAACTTCCAAGGGGGCCTTCAAATTGTTCATGGAAAGCTTTCGTTATCTTTTATTTGCATTTGCCCGTGAACTTTCTGAAGCTTCCTCATTGTATCACAGGGCTGTTAGTTACTAACAACTTGTAGGTGTTGTGTGCCATTGTGGTGACTCTGACTCATAGTGGCACTATGGGAATGAGGAAAACTGCCCCACTGGCTTTCCTGAGTGGTCATCTTTAAGGGAACAGGTCAGATCACCAGGTCTTTCTTACACAGATCTATTGGAAGGTTCCAACTGCCAGCTTTTCGTTTAGCAGACAGACAGACCTTTGACCATTGGGCCGCGAGGACTCCTAATTACTACTGCTGTGGTTAAGTGTCATTGAGTTGGTTCCGACTTACAGCAACCCTGTATAGGTTTTCTGAGGAGTGGCTGGTAGATTTGAACCTCTGACCTAGCGTTTAGCAGTCCAGTGTTTCTCCTACAGTGACACACCAGGACTCCATTGTATTGGTAAAGCAAATGAAGGTCAAAACAGTAATAGGACTTGCCTAAATTCACATGGCCAGGAAAGAGAAACCTTGGCTAAGTTTGACCTTGGTCAGTAAAATAATACTCTTTAATCACTGGTGTTTGGAGGGAGAGGAGAGATTTCTACATGCCACGCTAGATCTTCTGCATTCTTCATCTCACTGAGCTCCCTCCTCACTAATCCTCTAAAGTATGTGGGAATAGTTGGAAGAAGTACAACCAGAATGTTCCTTAGAAGCCAAGATGACCAAACTTTGTCTTCCATACCTCGGGCCTTTTATCACGAGGGATCATTCCCTGGAGAAAGACATCATGCTTAGTAAAGTGGAGGGTCAGTGAAAAAGAGGAAGCCCCTCCTCACATAGTGATCCCGTGTGGAACTGCAAGTCCGGTTATTCAAAGATGGATTGACACAGTGGCAACAGCACCGAGCTCAAACGTAGCAATGTTTGTGAGGTTGGTACGGGAGTGGGCAGTGTTTCGTTCTGCTGTGCAAAGGGTTGGTACTGACTCGATAGCACCTAACAACAGCAAATAAAAACTCTGGATTCTCTCTACTTGCATTTGACTTCCAGCTCTGCCACTTCCTCTTGTTTTGTATGTTTGCTTGTATGTTTCCTGTGTACCTGATTCTCAGAAAATGAGAAGAACCTCCAAAAAGTTGGTAATGGCAGAAAGAAGTGAAAAATGGATTGCAAAGAAATCGAAGTGAATGTCATATTGTTGGGGACGGGCCTCAACATAGGGGTTCAGTTCACAAGGAGGAGATACCTGGCAGCGATAGAGATAGCAAAGACAGACAGAAGAAGGGGGACAATGAGGCACCCCAAAACCAGGGTGGATACATCACTGGTGGGCAGACTTGGGACTACAGGCATCGTGGCCTCTGCAGGCAGCAACTCACAGCCCTGCAATCTTTATTGCATGCCCTCCAACCTGTAATGCACACTTGGGCAGGCCCGGGCCTCTGTTTTATTTAGGGGAGGAGCTTCACACCAAGCTGGGAGGGACTAAAACAGGATACAGCTAACATCAGTAATTTTCCAGACATTTAGGTAACTTTACATCGTACTTTGCTGGTTCGAATCCCAGGCCCGCAACTTGGTTTCTCAGGCTCAATTAACGTATCTATAGCCCCTGAGCTCAGTTGGGGGAAGGTGAGCGGGAAGGACAAAAGCTTGGGCGGAGTCCTGCTGTTTCGGTTTCCTGAGCCAGGTTTTCAGGAAGACAGGAGATGCCCAGGTGAATGGGCTGCACCTGGAAAAGGGATTAGGGAGGATGGGTTCTTTGTCTATAGAACAAAGAACCGAGAAGTAGATAAGATATTTTTAGTTAATCCTTTGGAGAAAGGCTTGACCTTGCAACTTTAATAGTCTTCGGCTTTAGGAAAATATCACAGTTATCTGTGGATTATCAAGGGCTCCATGTATTAAATTAATAAATATAACTGAACACTAAGATGAAAAACAATTTGCTATTGACTGCCAGTGGCCTCATTTGTTACACTCAGGCCTATAGGGCCTCGAACCTCTGACCAGGCCTACATGGTCTGCAACATCATATGAATGTCATGAGAAATACGAACAAGGATGCAGCCTTGCTCTTATGTGTTATTAAGTGTCTTATGTTTCTTTGTGACTTTATTTATTCCTTAGAGAAAAGACAGGAAAGCTAAAGTCTGGAACTGACTTGATGACTTAACGGCACTTAACAACAACTACCCCAATACCAAATTATTATTTTAGTGTATCTCTTACATCTTTTCCCTTATGTATCTAAATACCATACAGTTACATTTATTATGTATTTACAATGGCACAGCCTGTGTGTGGTTTGGAAATATGGTATTATATTGTATGCATTTCCCCTAGATGGTTACATAATCTTTATCACTATAATTTTTAAATACCTCCATGAAACTCTATTGACTCTGCACATAATTTACCTGGTGGTTAAGACAGATTGTTTCTAATTACTAACAACATTCAGGTTTATAACGTTACCCTTGTACTAGATTATTTCTTTACAATGTGCATGATTACAGAACATTGGATATTTTTAGGTCCCTTGATTGTTTTTTGTTATTAGGTACCATGGAGCCATTTCCCACACATAGTGACCCTGTGTGCAAAAACCAAAATGCTGAGCAGTCCCACATCATCCTCACAATTATTGCCATCTTACAGTTCATTGCTGCT
>NW_006408541.1:7025902-7063629 GCF_000296735.1 Chrysochloris asiatica | reverse complement strand
TGCTTATCTAGGAACCACCAATGAGAAGTGACAGGGTGGTCTCCTCACTAAGTCCTGTGTAGTCCTATGCAAAGCTAATACGATAGCTGATCCGGGGAGCTTGGTTTCTTCTGATATCACTGGTGTTCTGGTGAGTCTTTCCCCCATTCGGGCTGCAACTTCCTGTAACAAGGGGAACACAGGCTAGTTTTCAAGATTGGGAGTCTGCCAGTGTGCTACACATGAAGCCAAACAACCTAACAACATTTGTTTGTTTGGAGTCCTTCCTGCCCTGATTCCACCATCTAGCTTTAATTTTTTTTCCATTTTTAGTGTAATGGTTTGATGGACAGGTTTCAGTGGAACTTCCAGACTAAGACAGACTAGAAATCAATCAGTAAAAACCCTGGGCATCATAACAGAACTTGTTTTGGACATGTCCAATTATTGGAAGAGGGTATCCTATTTGGGGAAGTAGATGGCCAACAAGGGTGAGGGAGCCCCCTGGTGAGTTGGGTTAGCACAGTGGTGTACTCTGACATGACAGTGATCGTGAGGAGGAATCAGGAATGGGTGAATGTTGTCCATCAGCTGGCCTTGGGTCATGGTTAATTGCATGATAACTGTCTGTCAATGGACTGGCTACAGGTCTTGGCTCAGAATCACAAACTCTGCAATGAAGCTGAAGGTCAGTGTATGTTTTGACTTTAAGCATCAAGATCTGTGAACCCCTGGTGGGTCCTGCAGGATAATGCACTGGACCACACAGGTCAGTTTGAACTTCAAGGTCGGTGGATCAAACCCATCAGCCACTCCTTGTAGACCCTATACAGAGTCGCTCTGAGTCAGAACTGACTTGACGGCATTTATCAACAAACAACAATCACATGAAGATCTGCAAGAAGCCCAGCTGATGAGATAGTTAACTGAAAGGTCGGTCATTTCAACCCACCAGCTTCTGTGTGGGAGAAAGTCCGCTCATGTAAAGTTGTTGTTGTGTTAGATGCTGTCTAGTCAGTTCCAGCTCATAGTGACCCTCTAGGACAGAATGGAACTGTGCTATAGAGTTTCCAAAGCTATAAACCCTTACAGGAGCACATCACCAAGTCTGTCATCCATGGAGTCAGTGGGTGGATTTGAACCATCAGCTTTTTATTTAGAAGCAACAGAATGCTTAACCATTGTATCACCAGGGCTGCAACCACTCCCCAACCAGACCATTAATATCATAGCATTTTCAAGCTGTGTTTCAAGCATATATATTATTGTTGTCGTTAAGTGCCATTGAGTCGCTTCCGACCAATAGCAATCCTGTATAGGAGTGACTGGTGAATTGCAGTTTAAACCGACCTTACAGTCCAGCACATTAGCCCACAGTGCCACACCAAGCATATATAAGAATATGCATATGTGCATATGCAGATATATTTACATCAAAGTAATGTGCATGCTCCTGTTTTCTCTCAGAAATGGCACACACTAGACATGTGATTCTGCGCTTCCCTGTGCTCCTTAATGCATTAATCTTACCTCACCATTATTTCAAGAGCAGCCTCATTTATTTTTCTGACTGCATGGTATTTCATTGTGTTAAATACTGTATTCTTAGTGAATTCTGGAGTTCATTCTCATTTTGTTTTTTTTGTGTTATTACCAATAGCACGGTAGTGAACACCTTAGTAAATAGGCTTTGTTCCTTTGGATTTTGTGTTTTAATATATGTGATTTAAGGTGGATCAATGTTTTAAAACTGTAGGAAAACATTGTTTTTCTAAATTCTAATCTGGAAGTGTTAATTGAGTATGTAACCATTGGCAATGGAATGGTGTTTGTTTTGTTGTCTGTTTGCACACACACACAAGAACTGAGGCAGAGTGTGTCTGAAATGTCTGAAGACCCGTCGGACAAGAGCCTCCAGATGCCTGAAGTGGAATGTTCAGTTGGAGAGGAGGAGAAGATGCACTTTGAGGACTTTACATTCTGTTCTGGTGAGAGGGAAGACAGTGGAGGACTGCAGACTGGGGGTAGGGGGTACCGTGATTAGATTACGTCTCACCAGCCCTCCACAGGGTTCACAGCAGCGTCTATATGGCAGCTACCGAAGGCATCATGGCAGCTTGGCCTGAGGTTGTAGATGTTGAGACAGTGGAGGTCAGGTTTTGGATTAAGTCAAAATTATTGTGACTAACATTCCAGTTCTTACATGCATGGCTTCACTCCAACAAGAACGTGTTTAAACATGTCTTTGCCATAGTGGGAGGCAACAGACAAGTTCCCTCTGTAATACACTTGTCTTAGTCTCATCAGGGGGCCTTCCAAAAAAAAAAGTACAATCAAAACAGTGACTTTCAAGGAGCTCTGTCAAGCCAATAAAATTTAAGGTGAAGATGTAAACTCGGAAGATAATGACATCTTTCTTTTAGATTCCAAAGGGGTCATCTTAATAGATTTTCTTTAAAGACATAGGACAATCACATGGGCTTATGATGAAGTCTGAAGAAACTGGAAAACTACATTGGTGAGAAAAAGACTGGGGATGTTGCACATAGGAACTTTCTTTCCATCCCAACAATGCACCTGCTCATTCTTTGAGAGTAACAAGGACTGTCCTAGGAGAATTTTGGTGAAGAGCTTTACTCCATCTACTCTAGGGAAGCATGGTGGCTCCATCGGATAAGCACTGGACTGTAAACCACAAGGTCCGTGACTTAAGCTCACCAGATGCACCATGGGAGAAAGATGAGGCTTTCTGCTCCCACAAAGCCTCAGAGATTTTACACAGGGTCTCTATGAGACAGCCCTTAACAACAATACAACATCTACCCTACAGCCCCAATCTTACCTTTCAGACTTTTTTTTTTTTTTTTAATGTGGTGTAAATGCAAGAGCACTGAATTCTTCAGGGAAGACTTAGAACAGTGGGAACACCATCTTCAGAAGTTTCTAGACCTAGATGGTTGTTATTGTTGTTGTTAAGTGCCATCAAGACATTTCTGACTCATAGCGATCCTGTAGAGAGTTTCTGAGGAGTGGCTGGTGAGCTCAAACTGCCAATCTTGTGGTTCAAAGTGACCTTGCAGTCTAGCGCATTAACCTGCAGTGCCACACCATAGACCTAGATGGATGGTATATAAAAAACAGTATCTTGACAATACTTCTTGACTTATCTTCATTTGATACAAATAATGATGCAAGAGTTTCCTGGCAGATTAGCAATGCCTTGGATAGAGAGAGTCTAGAATAACTTTAGTATTTGAATTTGGGAATGGGATTACCACTTTTTGACATGTGCAGAGATGGAAGGAAGTCAGGTTTGAGGACAAAGAGAAAGAACATGCTAAATGTGAAATGACATTGAAACCCTCAGATGGGAATGGAAATGCTTACAAGAATGTGGACTACATAGTCAGCAAACGTTAGCTGTTATTACCATTCTGTGATTACTGAGGACTCCTTCCCTACACATTTTTAAAATGCCTGCTATATGCCAGCCCTGGGGAGATAATACTGAATGAGCTCACATCTCTGTTCTTATTGGTGCTGGGAGGGAAAGAGAAATAACCAATCATTCCATAGAAGATCATTGTTTTGAGGTAGTGTGGCTTTGGGGTAGCCACTCAGACGCCTAATCTTGATTACTACAAAAGTAACCATTTGAAATTTACTAAATCTCTGTGTCCTTTTCCTCAACTTTAAATAAGGACATCAGCTTTATTTGGATGGTGGACCTAAGTGAGCAATAAACACGGTATCTCCAGTTGCCATTAAACTGGTCCTGATTTGTAGTGACCCCATGTGTAACTAAACATAAGGTTCCCAATTCTGCACCATCCTCACAAGAGTAGGTATGTTTGAGCCTACTATTGCAGCTAGTGTGTTAATCCATCACATGGAAGATCTTCCTATTTTTCTCATAAACATTGGCTCCTAGTATAAAAGATAACTAAAAATCAGTGATTTGTTTCATAAATATCTGTTGAGTATTACCAACAGACCAAACCAGATGTCAGAAGAGACTGAAACTTTTGCTCCAGTGTAGATATTCTAAAACAAATGGAAGAAATGAGGAGGTAAAAGAGCTGAACAGAAATTTTCAAAGGGCGTCTCCAGAAGACAAAGTTAGTTATTATAATGAAAAGTGCAATCAATGACTTGGAGTTAGAAAACTGAAAGGGAAGAACACACTCAGCATTTCTCAAGCGGAAAGAACTGAGGAATACTAAAGGATTATTTGGGCAAAATATTGAATGATGCAGAAAGCATCAGAAGAAGATGGAAAGAATGCACAGAGTCACTGTACCAAAAAGAAATGGTTGATGTTCAACCATTTCAAGAGGTAGCATGATCAAGAGCCAGTGATCCTGAAGGAAGAAGTCCAAGGTGCCTGAAGTCATTGGCAAAGAACAAGGCACCAGGAATTGATGGGAAACAAATGGAAATCTTTCAACAAACTGATGTAGCACTGGAGGCACTCACTCATCTCTGCCAAAAAATTTGGAAGACAACTACCTGGCCAACTGATTGGAAGAGATCCATATTTGTGCCTTTTCCAAAGAGAGGTGACCTAATGGAATTTGGAAATCATTAAACAATATCA
Source organism: Chrysochloris asiatica (assembly GCF_000296735.1). Classification (NCBI taxonomy): domain Eukaryota; kingdom Metazoa; phylum Chordata; class Mammalia; order Afrosoricida; family Chrysochloridae; genus Chrysochloris; species Chrysochloris asiatica. The sequence goes on along the minus strand of NW_006408541.1, from coordinate 7,059,053 downwards.
TTAATATCACATGTAAGTAAAATTTTGCTAAAGATAATTTAAGAAAGAGTTGCAGCAATTCATTGACAGTGAATTGCCAGAGGTTCAAGCTGGATTCAGAAGAGGAGGTAGAATGAGAGATACTCTCGCTGATGTCAGGTGGATCTTGGCTGAAAGCAGAGAACACCAGAAAGATGTTTACCTGTGCTTTATTGACTACACAAAGACTTTTGACTGTGTGGATCATGACAAGCTATGGACAACATTATGGAGAATGAGTATTCTGGAACACTTTAATTGTGCTCATGAGGAACCTGTGAATAGACCAAGTAGCATTTATTCAAACAGAACTTGGGACACAATGGTTTAAAATTGAGAAAAATGTGCTTCAGGGTTGTAATCTTTCACCACACTTATTCAGTCTGTATGCTGAGCAAATAATCCAAGAAGCTGGATTATGTGAAGAAAAACAAGGCATCAGGAAGACTCATTAACAACCTGCGATATGCAGATGGTACAACTTTGCTTGCTGAAAGCGAAGAGGACTTAAAATTACTTATTGATGAAGATCAAAGAACACAGCTTTCGGTGTGGGTTATATCTCAATTTAAAGAAAACAACAATCCTCAATACTGGACCAATAAATAACACTAAGATAAATGGAGAAAAGATTGAATTTGTCAAAGAATTTATTTTGCTTGAATCTACCATCAACACTCATGGAAGCAGCAGTCAGGTCATATGTGACATATTGCACTAGGTAAATCTGATGCACAGGATTTCTTTAATATGTTCAAGAGCAAAGATGTCAGTTTGAGGACTAAAGTGCACTTGGCTCAAACCATGGTATTTTCAGTTGCCTCATATGCACATGAAAGTTGGACAATGAATAAGGAAGCACATAGAATAATTGATGCATTTGAGTCACTGTGTTCAATCAGAATTTTAAAGGTACCATGGACTGCCAAAGAACAAAAAAAAATCTGTGCTGGAATAAGTGCAGCCAGAATGCTCTTTAGAAGTCAAGATGACAAGATTTCATCTCTCATACTTCAGATATATTATCAGGAGTGACCAGTCCCTGGAGAAGGACATCATGCTTGGTAAAGTGGGGGTCAGCAAAAAAGAGGAAGACCCACAATGATATGGATTGGCACAGTGGCAGCAGCAGTGGGCTCAAATGTAGCAGCAATTTTGAGGATGGTGTCAGATATGGCAGTGTTTTGTTCTGTGTGCATAGGGTCGGTATGGGTCGGAAACCACCCAATGGCACCTAATAACAATAAAAGCATTTCCCATGTGTCAGGAAATTGCATGGCATTGAGGCTAGAGAGTGAACAAGACCAGTGAAGGCCTTGCGTTTAAGAAACTCTTAGAGGAAGGAAGAGGCAGAGGGCAACTAAATGAAGAGGGCAGGTAGAAGTAAGAATTACATGGAAATTAACACGTCCTAGAACTGTCCAGTAAAAATCAAATGCAAATCACATGTGTAAGCTGAATATACTATTTAAAACTTTCTAAAACCACATTTAAAAAAAGTAAAGTGAAAAAAATGAAGTTGACTTAAATCCCATGTGTCCAAAATATTGTTTCAATATGTAATAAATACGTTGAAAAAAATGAGATATTTTGCCTTCTTTATTTTTTGTGCTAAGTCTTTGAAATCTGGTATTTTACTACCTGACCCAAACTATGATCTTTTCAGTTGCCTCGTGATTGCAAACACTGGACAATGAAAAAAGAAGACAGAAGATGAATTAGTGCATTTGAAGTGTTGGCACAGAATATTGAATACAGCACAGATTGCTAAAAGAGCACACAACTCTGAAAAATACTACTGGAATGCAAAGCTTTGCTTACTTTAGGTACATTACCAGAAAAGACCAAACACTGGAAGAGGACTGCATGTTTGGTAAAATGAGCCTCAGCACTAATGAGGGAAACTTTTCCTTCAATGAGATTTGTTGTTGTTGTTGATAAGTGATCTCCAGTCGGTTCCGACCCATAGTGACCCTGTATAGGGTTTCTGAGGAGCAGCTGGTGAGCTTGAATCACCTACCTTGTAGTTCAAATGGCTTTGCAGTCTTGTGCATTAACCCACATGAAGTAACCCAATAGCCAGAACAATGTGCTCAGCTGTAGCAAAGATCATGCAGACAGCTCAGGACCGGGCAACATTCTGATCTATTAACATATGGTTACCTTGAGTGGGAGCTGACATGGCGCAACTGACAACAGCAACAAGACATCTCATTTTTGTGTAGCCAAATTTCAAGGGCTCAACAGCCAGATACAAATATGTAGCTCTTGGCTGCCACTTTGGATGACACAAGTCTGGAGAGTGATTGGGTGTCTATTTTAGATAGAGTGGGCAGGGAAAGCTGAGACCTCAGTGACAAGAAGGACTCGGAATGTGACACCATAGAAGAATCCCTTCTGGTAGAAGATAGAATTAAACAAAAAGAACATAGGATCCAATTTAGCTTGGCTTTGCAATTGTGAAGAGATCAACAAGATCACGGGGACTAGAGATAGAGGCAAAGAGGAGAGTCACATGAGTTTGGAGAGTTTTTTTTGGGCCAGAACATGTAGGGATTTTGAGTCCATTATGAGAAATGTGGAGTCCTGGTGTGGCACTTTATCCTGGTACAGGATAAAGCACTGGCTTCAAGGGTCAGTTTGAACCACAAGATCAAAGGTTCAAACTCACCAGCTGTTCCTTGGAAACCCTATACAGGGTCATTATGTGTTGGAACGGATTTGACGTCACTTAACAACAATAGCAATGAGAAATGTGGATGAATGTTCTAAGGAAATGAGAATTCTAAGGGAAGCAATGGAAGGTTTTCAGTAGGTAAGGGATAATAATAATAAAGCTGTGTGGAGTAGCACATGAAGAGATAAAAGTGGGAGCAGAAAGCCATTGGATATTATCCAACCCTGCTCTGGTTGGTTGAGAGAATTGGAAGAAACTTAAAGAGGACTTAATCCAACCAAAATTGAGTTGAGATGGGAGTTATAAGTGACAGAAGGTCTTCTAAGTCCATAGTCTTCAATCTTTTTATTGTTGTTGTTGGGAATTCACATAGCATACTAATTCAGCAATTTCACTGTTCAGTGATGTTGATTACATTCTTCAAGTTGTACAACCATTACAACCCTCCTTTTCCAAATTGTTCCTCCCTCATAGCATATACTCACAGTTCTCTGCGTTTCCTACCTGCTCTTTTGAGTTGCAGTTTTCAATTTGATCCCAAATAGTTAGCTCTTAAAAGAGTACATGCACAATTCTTTACTCATTAAAGCTAAACTATTGGTTGGTTAAAATAAGACTTCAGGACATATTTTGGTTAAGGTTTAATAATGATCTTAAGGCAGTAGTCTTGGGGATCTTCCAGCTTCTGGATCTAGAAAGTCTGGGTTCCATAAGAATTTTAATCAAGCTTTTGATCATGTAATATATTCAATTAAAAAAAGAGCTCCTAATAAACTTACATTTATGTAGTTATTATACATGTGTGCTACTATTTATCTGTGTATTACAGTAGGATCAGCACTGGACTTAAAACCACAAGGTCGGCCGCTCAAATCCACCAACTTCTCCTTTGAAATCCTCTATGAGTTGGAACTGACTCAGTAACACTTAACAACAGTAGTTATTAAATACTTCTTTTTTAAAAATTCATTTCAGACACACACACAAACGACTTAACATTTTCTTCCTTCATGTCCCTGTATCTTACTTTTGCCGCTGGGTGAGTTCAAGCTTTTTGCTTACAGACAAATACTTTACTGTTGTACCACCAGGGTCTTTTATATTAAGCACAGTATATGCTTACTATAGATTAGCTCGATGATAATTGATAAAATACAATGATCTTTGAAGCCATTATTTCAAAGATTCAAAACCAAAGGCTTTGGGGCAAGTTTCCATCCAGGTTGTTGTTTGTTATTATGTGCCGTGGAATCGGTTCCAACTCATAGCGACCCTGTGCAGAGTTTCCGAGGCTGTAAATCTTTACGGGAGCAGAAAGCCTCATCTTTCTCCCATGGAACTGCTGGTAGTTTTGAACTGCTCACCATGCGATTTGCAGTCCGATTCTTAACCACTATGCTATTAGAGCTCCTTTTGGGGTGATGACAAAATATATGAAGTAGCCGCTGCTCAGACCCAACCTGAGGACATTTTTGGTCAGTTTTAGAAACAAACTTGGAAATCTAATTTTATGTTAAATTTCATTTAAAAAATATTAATCCTTTTTTTTTTTTTTACTATGTAGGCTTTTTTTTTTTTTAAGCCATTCATTTATAGAGAACCATTTTGCCATTGTTGAGTATACACTTGTTTCATTAGTTCATTCAACAGACTGTGGAGAAGTTGAAGAGAATTTGGAAATGAGTCAATCCCAAAAGAAGGGGGAATAAAACTCTCCAAAGATGATGAAAGAAACCCAGATTATTACAATTGGAGAAGAGTGGGCTGTGCATGTACTAATTAATAGTTTTTCAGATTTATGAGTAAATTCTCAATACTGATGCTGACTAATTATCTGTTATCTTCCGGAGAACAGGTCCAAAAGAAAATGGATTCCTTTTTATGGAGAAGAATAAATATGAGAACAAATGTCTCTGAGAGTGATTCAGTTTTAGATTGAAAAGAGAAAAAGACTGTGTTGCCCTTTAATTTGGGAAGGCATTTTAAATAGAGGACAGGTTATTAGAGAGAGATTTGTTGATATGGCTTGAATAGCCTAGGGTTGCTACTTCCATCTGGAATTACTTATTCTGAAGCGACTCAATAGCTGCACCCAACTTTTTGCCTTCTCTCTTCACCGTGGAGTGTAACTCAAGGGACTAGCTGAGAATTCCATGGTGATTTGGGGTCCTGATTGCCTTAGACAGTCTTTTGCCCCTCAGATGCCATAACTGCTCCACTGAATGGACACACGCTTTGAATACAGACCTGCTTTCAGAGCTAGAGAAAAGAACTTTCCTCTGGGGATGTCATATCATCCTGCTCGACAGATGCCAACTTGACATTTTCCTCCTCTTTCATTATTCTGAAACATTCTGCCAAGCCCTCATCATCCCAGGACCATAAAATCATGCAAATTTGCCTTTTTCCACTTGTCAGAAGATGTCAAACGTTTTCTAGGAGCCCACGGTCGTACTTCGGTTTTTAGTTGGAACAGGAATTCCGAGGATTCCGTAAATGGAAGTTGGGTTCTTTTCTTTGCTATCTTTGGTTTGAGTGTGTGCTTTAAAAAATTGGAGCTTAATGAAGGTCTTTTCTTTTTCCCAAGAACTTCAAGTTATTTAAAAATTTATGGAAGGTAACTAGTAACTGCATGCAGCTTCAGTAACTTTCTAGGAAAAGCTTTTGAAATTCCTGCCCCATACCCCACTTTAAAAGGTCAGTCAGAGAGAAAGGGTTGAAGAGCGAGTTCATGGAGAAATGAGTAGGAAATAAGATTTCTGACCCATGACTCTTGAGACCAGAAGAACTAGATGGTGCCCAACTACCCCTACCAGCTGCTCAGGAAGACTGAGACAGAGTGGCAGAAATGGCAGAAAACTCAAAGTTATACATAAACATAACAAAAGATGGGGCTTATTGTTCAGAAAGAGAGACGAATAACCTCAGACTATAGCCCCCAACCACCTTTTTAGATCTGGAATGGAACTCACCCTTGTGGCCCCGTTCTCAGCCAAGCAGTCGTTGTTGTTGTTAAGTGCCCTTGAGTCAATTCCAACCCATAGTGACCCTGTATACCCTGTATAGAGTTTCCAAGGAGCAGCTGGTGAGCTTGAACCACCAGCCTTGCAGTTCAAACAACTTTGCAGTCTGACGCATTAGCCCACAGCGCCACACCAGGAGTAGATAAGTTTATAGGCGAACAACAATGCTAGTAATGTATGCTTTCTGTGGAATGGTCAATCATTCAAAATCAGAAGGGCAACATTTGCTTCAGGACAAAGTTGAGACGGGATGAGAAGAAGGGTGGATGGGAATAGGAGCCTTGGGGAGGAAGTGGGATAACAGTTGCTGCCTGGAGTGGACTTCAATCATTGAGATGAAACAAAAAAAGTGTATGAACTTGTTGAATGCAAACCTTAAGAGCTTCACTAAATTTACAATAAAAAGTTAAAAATAAGTAAGGTTTTTCTTGTGGACTTGAAGTCACATAAAACTGATGTTAGAGGAGACATGGGATCTTTGGTCAGCATTCTGAGTTCACGTGAAACACATTCTAGGTTGCCACCTTCCTCTCTATCTTTGCCGAAGAGCTTGAATGAGATGTGTTGTAGGGAATTGAATTAGGTATATTCTTTTCTCTTTTTCCCTTGTTTTTCTTTTAACTTTTAACAGCATAAATCATCTTAGTGTTCGTGGACCCAGCTACTTTAGGATCTGAGACAATGATTGGTTATAACGGATTTTATTATTCATTTTACTCTTCTTCTAAATTCTGCTTCTTTTATCATGCTGGTTGGTAACACTAAGTTGATGGAGCTCTTGGCCATCTGCATCACCCAGGAATTCTCACTATGCCTAGAAACCAAGCCACACCACTGCCATCAATTGATTCTAGGTCATAGCAATCCTGTAGAAAGGAGGAGAACGGCCCCATTGGTTTCCAAGGCTGCCGTCTTTTGAAGCAGATTGTCAAGTCCTTCTCTCTGGGAGCGGCTGGTGGGTTGGAACCACCAGCCTTTCAGTTAGCCGCCAAGAACTTTTATGCACCTTGCCTGTACCACAGGTAAAACCATTGTGAAGACACACATTCTTGAGTTAACGATGACCTCATTTAACCTTCCTAATAAGACACACCTTTGAAGTTCTAATGCCTAGCTGCTTCTAGAAGACAGATTTAATACAACTAGAAGGAAAGGTCATGACCTTGACTTGGCCTGTTCATCACAATAGCTCATTTTCACGTTGCTTACTCAGAGATGAAAACCAACATATATATTTTTGAATGAATAAAGTCTAGGTTGCCTGTATCACACAATACTAATGGGTTTTATTAGCTTAAATTACATTTAACTCCTCACAATTGTCTTCTGTATAGATCAAAGAGTATTGAAAATGGAAGGGATGGAAGAAGGAAGGAAGTTAGGAAGGAAAGGAGGAAGAAAGAGAATGAAGAAGATAGTAAGGAAGAAAGAAAGGAAAGAAGAGGGGAGGAAGGGAAGAAAAGAAACCGTCAGGGAGTGTGATGGGCTCTGGATGCTGTTTTGTTGTTGTTAGGTGTGTTCCAGTCAGTTCTGACTCATAGCAACCTTATCACAACCGCTCCTAACTGCCCAGTCCTGCACCATCCTCACCACCATTGTTACGTTTGGGCTCAATTGTTGCTGCCACTGTGTTGATCCGTCTCCTTGGGAGTTGTCTTCTTTTCTGCTAAATTTATAAAAAATACCCCAGGACCCCCATAAAACTCTACAAAATTCAACACTCAGATCTTCCACTAATTAATTACAAACCTGGGTTGACTCAGTAAACATAGAGTGTGGTATCTTCAGCAGTGGTTAGTTGTTTGCCACTAGATTAAAAGGAGGAATTCTGGGGTGGTGCTGTAGGATAAAACAAGGGTTGGAAGTTCAAACCTACCAGCTGCTGCTTGGAAAACCTGTACAAGGTTGCTATGACAGCACTTAACAAGAGTAGATGAACAAAAAAGGGGTGCTGGTGGCACAATAGGGAAGCCTAAAGGTCAAAAGTTCAAAACCATTCCACGGATTGCACAGATAATGTTATCTGTTGATCTACTTCCATAAAGATTACAACCTAAGAAACCCTATGGACCAGCTCTACTCTCTCCTAGAGTGCTTATGAGTCGGAATGGATTCATCTTCATTATTCAATCTACAAAGACTATCTAAAGAAGGACGGAAACTGAGCTTCTTCTGTCTTGTGTGAGGATCGGCTGGTCACTGGTTCTATCCACTCAAGAAAAACGTGCTCTTCACCTGAGTTTGCGGTTCTAATTCTCTGTGTCCACCACTAGCTGGTCTCAATCTATTTTTTGTTTTTTGAAGATTCAAGTCAGTTTTCGTTTTACTAATCAGAAACACAGCAATTAACATTTTATTTTCTATTGTAGCTCTTTTCTACTCTTCAAATCTACTTTTTGGATAAAAAAATATGATTTTATAAATCTGCTTTGAAATCCCCTGTTCTACTTGACACTGTAGGAGTCCTTGGCTGAAAGCAGGGAATATAAAAAAGATGTTTACCTGTGCTTTATTGACTGCGCAAAGACTTTCGATTGTGTGGATCATGACAAGCTATGGACAATATTGCAAAGTATGAGTATTCCAGAACACTTAATTGTGCTCATGAGGAATCTGTACATGAACCAAGAGGCAGTTGTTCCAACAGAACATGGGAAAAGTGAATGGTTTAAAATTAAGAAAAGTGTGTGACAAGGTTGTATTCTTTCACCATACTTATTCAACCTGTATGCTGAGCAAATAATCCAAAAAGCTGGGTTCTGTGAAGAAAAATGTGGCATCAAGATTGGAGGAAGACTCATTAACAACCTGCGATTTGCAGATGACACAAACTTGCTTGCTGAAAGTGAAGAGGACTTAAAACATTTACTGATGAAGATCAAAGAGCACAGCCTTCAGTATGGATTACATCTCAATGTAAAGAAAACAAAAATCCTCACCACTGGACCAATAAACAACATTCTTATCAGTGGAGGAAAGATTGAAGTTGTCAAGGACTTCATTCTTTTTGGATCAACTATCAACACTCATGGAAGCAGCAGTCAAGAAATCAAACGATGTATTGCATTAGGCAAATCTGCTGCACAAGACCTTTTTAAAGTGTGAAAGAGCAAAGATATCAGCTTGAGGACTAAGGTGCACCTGACCCAAGCCATGGTATTTTCAGTAACCTCATATGCATGTGAAAGCTGGACAGTGAATAAGGAATACCGTAGAAGAATTGATGCATTTGAGTTATGGTGTTGGAGGAGAATATTGAAAGCACCATGGGCTGCCAAAAGAACCAATAGATCTGTGTTGGAAGAAGTGCAGCCAGAGTGCTCCTTGGAGGCCAGGATGGCCAAACTTCATCTCTCATAATTTGGACATATTGTCAGGAGGGATCAGTCATTGTAGAAGGGTATCATGTTTGGTAAGGTGGAGGGTCAGAGAAAAAGATGAAGACCCCCAGCTTGATGGATTGGCAAAGTGGCAGTATCAATGGCCTTAAGCGTGACAACAATTGTGAGGCTGGCCCAGGACCAGGCAGTGGTACGTTCTGTTGTGCATAGGGTTGCTATGAGTCGATACTGAATCCATGGCACCTAACAACAACCAAGTCCTAAGGGAGGTGGGGAAATAACTATTAATTGTGCAAACTTTGAAAATCTGTTGCTTTTGTTAAGTGACATCGAGTTAGCTTCGACTCACAGTAACTCTGTAGTGGGTTTCCAAGGAGTGGCTGGTGGGTTTGAACCACCGATCTTGTGGTTAGTAGTGCAGTGTTTTCTTATAGGACCATACCAGTACTCTCGGTCGTGTTTTGAAAGAATGCTGCTGTTGTTGAATTTGACTCCTAATGACTTCATGTAACGGTAGAACTGCCCTATATTGTTTTCTTGGCTGTAATCATTATAGAAGGAGATTTCTAGACCTTTCTGCCATAGAACTAATGGTGGGTGGGTTCTAACTGCTGACCTCTGAGTTAGCAGCTAAGCACTTAACCATTGTGTCACCAGTCAGCATCACAAACAATCCAAACCTAGTGCAGCCCAGTCAACTATGACTCCTAATGGCCCAACAGGACCGAGTAGAACTGCTCCACAGGGTTTCCAATGCTGTCATCTTTATAGAAACTGGCTGCCTTCTCCTTTGGAGCAGCTGATGGGTTAAACCACCAAGCTTTCAGTTAGCAGCTCAATGCTTAACTTGCTGCACTACTAGGAGTCATTAGAAAGAGTTAAGAAGAGATCACATGAGGAGTAGATACGCATATGCTTCCTCAATGTTTTTACATTATATGCATTTTCCCATCAAATTATTTCGGATGCAGCACTGGAATTCTTTATACATTTTCTTCCTACATTATACTAGAAGCTTCCGGAGGCTAAGGGTTGAGACTTGGGTCTTTGTATTTCTAGCCCACTTTGGTTTGAGGTGACCTTCAAATAGGGCTATTGGATGAGTGCAAAAATAAGAAGCAAAAGAATAGATGATTGCATTAGGTTTGATGGGTAAATGAAGAATGCAAAATGTGTAAACACCTAAGACTTGGAACATGTTTTGTGATGCTGTAATTGTAATTCAGTGTGGAAAACAATGAAGACCTGTGTATCTGGATCAGGAGAAAGATGAGGTTTAAAATCTAGGAAACCCTATATAAGGTTACTATGAGTTGGACCCAATTCAACCAGCACTTAACAACAACAGCTAAAGGTATTTGGAAAGGAGCCCTGGCAGAGGAGTGGGGTACCTATTGGGATGCTAACCTTAAGGTCAGCAGTTTGAATCTACCAGCCACTCTGGAGGAGAAAGATGAGGCTTGCTGCTCCTGAAAAGATTTACAGCCTCAGAAACCCTAGACAGGGTTGTTCTGACTTGACACACAACCAACACCACAACGACGTGTTTAGAATCCGTTTTGTTTAAAAAAATGAAGTAATAATTTCATAAATAATTGTCTGAAAATGTTTTACTGTTTTAAAAAATATTGTTGTTGTTTTTAAGTGCCTTCAAATTGGTTCTGACTTATAGTTACCATGTATAGGGTTTCTAAGGAGCCACTGGTGAATTTGAACCATTGACCTTGCAGTTCAAACCAACCTTGAGGTCCAGTGCATTATCCCATAGCACCACACATGTATTAAATGATAAATATTTTCTATTACTAGCGTAAAAAATTATCACCAGTTCAGAAGCTTAGAAGATCACAAATTTGTTACCTTACAGATCTGGAGGAGAGAGTTCCAAATGATTGAAATCAAGGTCTTGGCAGGGCTCTGTTTCTTCTGGATGCTCCAGGGAAAACAAATGATTAGTCCAGCTCTTATAGACTGCCTGGCGCTGTGGGTTAATGCGCTGGACCCCAAGGTCGGTTTGAACCTCAAGGTTGGTGGATGAAGCTCACCAGCCGCAACTCAGAAACCCTATACACGGTCGTTATGAGTCTGACAGTAATTAACAACACCAACAATGCAGGCTACCTGCATTCCTTGGTTCCTGGCCCCTTCCTTCCTCTGTCTCTCAGATCTCTTGTTTACATCGTCACTTTCCCATTTCCTGACTTGAAGCTACTTTGGTTTCTGATAATCCATCTCCAAATCCTCAACTTAATCACATCTGCTAAGTCCCTTTCACCTGATAAAGGACATATTCACAGGTTCTGGAACTCTTTAGAAAGCCTTCCTTTCCATCACAAAACATCCTGTTATTATTGGTGATGATATCTTATTTTTAAATCTCATCACTGAAATTATCCTGCCAGCGTCAGTCCATAATGTAAATGTGTAGAGTTTGGAGCTTCTGTTCTGTCTTGATTAACCCACTTCAGAAAGTTCATTCTTTTACCAAGAAGACAAATCTATTCTTATTTTGGTTGCCAATGCGAAGTGGGAGAGGGCTCAAATAAAGAGAGCCTGCAAATTGAATTATGCACCCACTTTTGGTGCAGAACTATAGGGTAAAACACTGAACTGTGAATCACAAGGTCAGTGGTTCAAACCCACCAGCTGCTCCTTGGAAACTCTGTACAGGGGTTGCTATGAGTCAGAATCAACTCAATGGCACTTAACACCACCACCACCAAGCTGATGTTGGCTCCCCAGAACCCTGTGCTAGTACCAGAGAACGAAGATTGCTGGCCACCATTCGGTGTGGCTAGATGCTTCTATAAAAGTCCATTGTAGGTGCCTTTGTGCATCATCAAGTTGATTTGACTCAGGTAGAAATGCTTCATTGAGTTTCCTAGTCTTTGCGAGAGTAGATTGCCATCTTTATTCTGTAGAGCCACTAAGTGGGTTGAAACCACCAACCCTTCAGTTAGCAGCTGAACCCTTGACCATGGTGCTTATATTTGTCCGTAGTATGCTCTTACGCAATGCCGTGATGCTGCGGTAGTTGGAGAAAGCATTCGCTGACAAAATCTTTCTCTTTAGCTCTAGCTACTTCTGACTCTTAGAGTGGACATGGGAGCAGAAAGAGAGGTGCGTGTAATAGTAACATGTTCACTTGCTGTGTGTCGTATGCCCTGAGGCTTGAGAAAGACAGCAGCTCTGAATCCTGCTCCGGTATTCTCATTTCCCTGTGTGGAAATCCTGAAGTGGGCAGAAGTGTGTCTGGTTACATAATGCTATGAGAGTGGGACGAGGAGTTATATTTAAACATGCATGTAGCAAATGCATTGTCAGCTACAGATACAGATTTAATTACTGTAAGAAAAAAAAAATCCCAGCATTTGAGTATAATGTGGGGGTTGACTTTATTTAAATTAGGGTTCTAATTCAGTCTCAAAAAGAACTGAGCAATGTTGTTTAAATGGTTGCCTCTAAGGAGAACGTGTGTGTATGCCTTTGCCTTATTCAAGAAACCTTTTATTGCAGATGGGAAGACAGAAGTCAGGAAGGAACATGATTGAGATTTAACCCTTTGGAGACACTCCAGCTCTGGGTTCATTTATTGTCTTCCTTGGATCTTGGGTGGAGGATGTTGGTGTGTCTGAGAAATGTCTCTCAGTTCCAGCAGTTATTAAGGTTTAGCATGACCCAGCTTTCTGCTGAGAAAGTTAGTTTCACAAAAACTCAGGGGCCTCCAACCAATGGAAATGGAACTCTAACTTGGATGGTTGGATTTCAGATGTCAACAATGGACAGACCCAAGAGCTAGTCTAGCAACAAATGATGAAAGAATTATCATAGGAATTCACTCATTCGTTCATCCAGGTATTGCATAGGTACTCAAGGTCCCGGTGTGGCACTGCAGGGTAAACATTGGACTGCAAGTCAGTTTGAATCACAAGGTCTTTTGCAGTCGTTTTATCCACTATGAAACTTCATTTCATTTCTTGACTTCTTCTTCCATGAATTTTGATTGTGGATCCAACTAAAATGAAATCCTTAGCAATTATTTTCTTTATAAACGACTCCCCCACCCTGACACATATATACGTTTTAAACAAGGAAATGGAGGTTTAGGGGAGTTAAGTAACATCACCAGGTGCACATAAGCAGGAACCAGTACACTGTAATACAGGCTAGGCTGACTTTTAGAAATACCTTTTCTTTATGGCATTCTGTGTGCTGTGTTGTGATTAACATTTCTAAAAATCAGATTCTAGTGCTTCATATTGCAGCCTTGATATCAAGAGGTGAGGTTCCAAGAAAATTTAAAAAGACATAAGGTATATCACATGTGTAGCATTTTTCCCAGAACGAATGCTCAATAAACATTAGGTTTTTAATTGGTATTGAACCTGCTTCCTTTGTTTATAACTGGTAGTTTATAATCTCTATTTAGTTTGTATTTATTATGACCTTTAAAACTTAAAACCATTCTGAAATGATGGTCATTTATTTTCTGTAGAAGTCCTGGTGTGTGGTGCTGTAGGATAAGCACTGGACCACAAGTTGATGGCTCAAACTCACCAGCCACTCCTCAGAACCTATACTGGCTGCTATGAGTCAAAACCGACTCGATGACACTTCAAAACACAACAACAATAGGAACACATGGAGTCCTGGCGTGACATTCCAGGATAATGCAATGGACCACAAAATCGGTTTGAACCGAAAGGTCTGCAGTTCAAACCTATCAGCCCTTTACAGGGTTTCTATGAGTTGGAGCCAACTTGATAGCACTTAACAACAAAAACAACAACAACAACAACATAGGAACACAAAGAGTCCTAGTGTGGTGCTATAGGATAAACAGTGAACTGCTAACACAAAGTCAGAAACTCAAACCTATCAGCCATTCCGTGGAATCAACTCAACAGCACATTAACAATCAGAACAACAACACAGGAACACAAAAGTTACCAAGGTTCACCATGACACTGGAGTGACCTCCAAATCTATTGCCTGGAAATCATTGTAAGCCTTGAGCCCAAGCAATCCCATAAAATCACTTTTAAGCTCAACTGCAATTTAGTTCAATAAATAATATTTGCCTTGAGCATTGCATTCTATTGAAGACTTACCTATAAGAGATCAAAATGATTAAAGAAACTCAAGAGGATTGATGAGAGCTTTGAGGAGCAGAGAGTCTTAAGTTCACAGTGGTGAGACTATATGGGCAGAAGTAAGGGACATAGTGAACCATGGTCAGTATACATGTGAACTCTGTTGAATGAGTGTATGTTTTATTGCATCTCCTCCCCTCCCCCCAAAGAAGTTAATACTTTAAGTCCTCTTCACTTTCAGCAAGCAAGGTTGTATCATCTACATATTGCAGGTTGTTAATGAGTCTTCCTCCAATTCTGATGCCACCTTTTTCTACATAGAACCCAGCTTCTCAGATTATTTGCTCAGCATACAGGTTGAATAAGTACGGTGAAAGAATACAACCTTGTCGCACACCTTTCTTAATTTTAGACCATTCAGCATTCCCATGTTCTGTTCGAACAACTGCCTCTTGGTCCATGTACAGATTCCTCATGAGCACAATTAAATGCTCCGGAATACTCATACTTTGCAATGTTGTCCATAGCTTGTCATGATCTGTAGCCCAGCGCATTAACCCAACTGTGTTTAGCCCAGTGGAGCAGTGATGAAGGGCTCAGCTGTTGACTGTAAAGTTGACCATTTGAACCCAGCAGCCACTCGGTAAGAGAATGACATGACCATCGGCTTCCATAGAGATGACTCAGGGCTCAAGGAGACACTTCTCTGAAGAGGGGCAGGGGGGCCTCTATGATTCAGAATCAACTCAACAGCAATGGGTAAAACTGGCGAAAACAGCATCTGATCCTGCACAGACACTCACTAGATATTAATTGAATGACTACTTGATAGGATTAAATGGAACATTAGTGAATTAAGTAGTCGATGAAGGAGGTGAAGGAGAGAGGTGCATGCCGTGGAGGAACACAAGCCCTTGAGAGACAGAGAACAAAGCTTTTGTCTGAAGAGCTTTCTGGTTTGAGTTACGATCTTTCATGACAGTCTATTTAATTGTTTGCCCTGAGCTTTGCCTGTCTTCTGAAAACAAATCCTGAAATTAATTCTGAAGAAAGATTGAATGGGTTTCCATTTCTTGCATGCCAAAGTATCTGGGTTCATGCAACCCCCTCAGTGCATAAGAGCATATAAAAACAACAACAACAAATAGAAAACAAAAACCTATTGCCACTGAGTTGATTCTGACTCAAAGACTGTATGGTGGTGGTTGTGCGCCATCTTGACTCAATGCCACCCTTGATAGAGTTTCTGAGGCTGTAAATCTTTACAGGGGCAGAGATCCTCATCTTTTTCCCAAAGAGCAACTTGTAGCTTCGAACTGTTGACCTTGTGGTTAGCACGCAACTCGTAAACCATTACTCTACCAGGGCTCCTATATTCACCCTATTTGTTGTTGTTGTTAAGTGCTGTTGAGTTGGTTCTGACCTTGCGGTTCAAACTAATCTTGCAGTCCAGTGGGAATCCTACAGCGCCACACCAGGACTCCATAGTGACTCTATGGTGGTGGTTATGTGCCGTGGAATCGGAACCGACCCATAGCAACCCTGTACAGGGTTTCTGAGACTGTAAATCTTTACAGGAGCAGAAAGCCTCATCTGTCTCCCATGGGATAGCTGGTAGTTTTGAACTGCTGACCTTAAGGTTTGCAGCCCGATTCGTAACCACTATGCTACCAGAGTGACTCTATGTTGTTGTTGTTAAGTGCCATCGAGTCGATTCCGACCCATAGCGACCCTGTGTAGGGTTTCCAAGGAGCAGCTGGTGAGCTTGAACCACCGACCTTGCAGTTCAAACGACTTTGTAGTCTGCCGCATTAACCCACAGCGCCACACCAGGACTCCGAGTGACTCTATAGCACAGAGTAGAACTGCTCTGTGGTGTGGGGCTGCAGATTAATGCGCTGGACTGCAAGGTTAACAGCCAAGTACTTTAACTCAGGTTCTTTAGAAGAGATAGCTTGTTGTTGTTGTTGTCGTTGTTGTATGCCGTGGAGTCGGATCTGACCCATAGCGACCCTGTGCAGGGTTTCCAAGGCTGTTTATCTTTACGGGAGCAGAACGCCTCATCTTTCTCCCGCGGAGCAGCTGGTAGTTTTGAGCTGCTGACCTTGCAATTCGCAGCCCGATTCATAACCACTATGCTACCAGAGCTCCTTGTTGTTGTTAAGTGTCTCTTATTTCTGACTCATAGCAACCCTGTATAGTGTTTCTGAGAGCACCTCATGAGTGTTGAACTGCCAGCCTTCAGGTTACCCAGCCCGGTGATTTCACCAGTCCAGTGACATTAAGGTGCTAAACAAATGTTGGTTGCTAAAAGACTTACGTTCTCTGTTGGCTAAAGGGAGAAAGTGTCCACACCTCTGCTTGCTAGCTATTGGGATGCAGGAATCAGAAAACCCACTCCAAGATGAGTCACCAATGAAGGCCTGTTTGAGGGCACTTGGCTTCAAAATCCCCATAGAAGTGTCAGGACTGTTGGTTACGTGATTGCATTTGAGGTCAACGTCACTGACGGAGTTCCTTATGTCCTCAGAGTTGAAGCCACTGGGAGCATCTGCATAGCAAGTTGGGAAATCTGTGAAATGGGGGAGGGTGATGGCTCACCCCCTCATCACCAAACTGTGCCCCTACACCTCCCAGGTCTCACCTGACCTCAACCCAACCTCTGTTCTGCAGGGAGAAGTGAGGTGTGGAGGAAGGAAGAGATTGTCGAAGGGGCTTGGCATTCATAGAGATGCAGGCGGAAACCAGACAGCAGCTCTGCTGTGGGTATAGGACCAGCTGGGGGCCTTTTTCACACTGTCACTTTGTTCTCATCAAGCTAGTTGGCTACGCTTGCTACCATACACAAATATTTGCTGATTATTATCCTCCTTAGGATGCAGTGAAAATGGGCAGGCTTTATTCGTTGAACCACCTGCAGCTACCAGAAACTCTGGAATGATTTGATTTTAGGAACATCTACTGTTGTCCTGTGCCTTTGAGTACATTTGGACTTAGAGAGACCCCACAGGGCTTCCTAGGCTGTATCTTTATGGGGGAGCATGCTGACTCGATACGATAAGCACTGGACTCAAAACCACAAGGTCTACGATCTGAGTCGGCCAGCTGCTCCTCAGGAGAAAGATGAGGCTTTCTGTTCCTGTGAAGATTTAATACAGGGTCTTTATGAGTTGGAACCGACTACACAGCATTTAACACCACAACAATCTTTATGGGAGCAGATTGAAGGATGGCTTTGAACTCAAAAAGACCCACAATGACACAATAGAACTACCCCATAGGGCTTTCTTGGCTGTATGTGGTGCTGTAGAATAAGCATTGGACTGCAAGGTTAGTTTGAATATCAAGGATGGTGGTTCAAACTCACCAGCCACTCCTCGGAAACCCTATACAGGGTCATTATGAGTCAGAACCGAGTCAACAGCACTTTACAACAACAATTGTTATGGAAGCAGATTGTCAAGTCACTCTTCCATGGAGACATTGGTTAGATTTGAACCACTAACCTTTTGGTAAGCAGCTGAGCACTTAACCAGTGAGCCACAAGTCTCCTTGGGATATCTATTGCTGTGATTAGCATTTCAACAGAGCTCTCCATATGAGCGTCATAATAAGCAATTGGCCTACCGGTTCACTTGTAACTGTGCTGTGGAGTTTGCTGCAGTGTCTCCGTTATTCAGTGGGAAAGCTGAAACCAAGAAGTTAGGGGTTTGCCAAAAGTCACACAGCCGGAGGAGGGCTGCATTTCAGACTTAACTCCCTCAGATTCTTCAAAGAAGCAAATTTACCACTCATAATTCCTTGAGTTTTGCTGGTCTCCCTCTGTTTCTTATATTGTCTCTCTTGATAATATTTTAAAATTATTTTTGTATTTGCTTTGTTGGAGAAGAATATTAACAGTACCATGGGCTGCCAGAAGAACACACAAATCTGTGTTGGAAGAAGTACAGCAGAATGTTCCTTAGAAGTCAGGTTGACCAGACTTCATCTCTCATACTTTGGGCATGTTACCAGGAGGAACCAGTCCCTGGAGAAGACCCCCAATGAGATGGATTGGCACAGTGGCAACAGCAATGGACTCAAGCTTAACAATAATTGGGAAATGGCTCAGGACTAGGTAGTGTTTCATTCTACTGTGCATCAGGCCACTGTGAGTCAGAACTAACTCACTGGCACCTAACAACATGTTCTTAAACTTGTAGCTGAAGCTGATCTATATGAGTCCCTCCTTGATAGTCTTTGATGAAAATGTTGTTGTTGTGAAGTGCTGTCAAGTCGTTTCCGACCCATAGAGACTCTGTATAGGGTTTCTGAGGAGCAGCTGGTGAGCTTGAACCGCCCACCTTGAAGTTCAAACAACTTTGCCATCTGACGCATTAGCCCACAGCGCCACATCAGGACTTGCCATGAATCACTACCAACTTGATGGCAACTACCAACAACACCTATAGTTTTAAAGTGGTGGTGCTTGATTATAAATAATTTTGTTTTGAGTCAGAAAGACCTTTTGATAAGAAAATGATTCAAGGGTGCTCTTGTTGAGGTAATGGCCTAGAGGAAGAGCTGGCAAAGTTCTTGTTTTGTTCACGTGGTAAATATTCCATGTAGCAGCATTGCTGTCAATGCCAGGGTTATTTTTAGTGGGTCTAATTACGACTGTCCTTGTCCCTGAAATAGATCGCTTCCCCAAGGGTGGGATATGGACAAGTACACTGCTTTCTTAGTTGGTTGGAAACATTAATTCTGGTGATAAGGGGCTGTTGCTGTTAAGTGTTGTTGAACCAGTTCTGACACATAAGAACTATGTATAGGGTTTCGGAGGAGCAGCTGGTGAGCTTGAACTGACAACCTTGCAGTTCAAACCAACTTTGCAATCCAGTGCACGAACCCACAGCACCATGCCAGGACTAAGGGGTACAGGTAATATTAGAGTTGTTGTTGTTAAGTGCCATCGAGTCGATTCCGACCCATAGCGAGCCTGTGTGGGGTTTCCAGAGAGCAGCTGGTGAGCTTGAACCACTGACCTTGCAGTTCAAACGACTTTGCAGTCTGGTGCATTACCCACAGCGCCACACCAGGACTTGAAATTTCACTGAATGGGTTGAAATGAATTCTCTTTTGGACTCTAATATTTAAATTCTTTCTTCAATTTTAGATGTGCATCTTTTGAACATACAATGGGATTTCAAACAGTTTAGGGATATATGGAATAAAAAAGGTATTGGATTTCTTCCACAAACGTTTTGAAGCCCCCTTGTAAATCTACGGAGACTATAAGTACCGTCAAAGAAAATATCCATTGAAGTTTCCCCAAGAGCTTTGTTTTTCTGTTTCTATTACTCTGTTTCTTCAGGGCTGTTAGCAATTGTAGGGCACTTTGGGTTGCTAACTGCAAGGTCAGGGGTTCGAACCCGCCATCCATGGGAGACAGATGAAGCGCTCTGGTCCCATTAAGATACACCATCTGAGGAGCCCTAAGGAGCATGTCTACTCTGTCCTGTGGGGTGACTTTGAGTCCGAATGGACTCAGTGACAGTGTTTTTTGGTAAACAAGATGGCGAGAGGAGAATATAGATAAATCTAAACGCAGATCTGGTTTCATGATACCAAAGCCTATTACTTAACCTCTTAGAAAGCTTCTTCAACTTTGCTCCTTTTTAAAGCCCATCACCCAGTTTTTACATTTGAAAGTAAATCACTCAAATATTTTCCTTCTGTTTTTCTTTTCTTAACAATTAATCTTACACTGAATCTTTTTATGAGCATGTAGACAATCTTCCCACCTTTGCTGAAATTGCAGAGGGGCTTCTTAGAAGGCATAATTGGGTTGTTCTAATGCTTCCCACCCACTTTCTGACTCAGTGAATCTTGAAGCTTTTGCTGCACACGGATGGCCCTTTTGTTTTCCATGTGTGCGAAGATTTCCCCGTCAGATCCCAGCTTTGAGCTCCTTGGTCCCTTTTGGTTGTAACCAGTCTCCCTCACCAAGACGAATTCTTCAAATTCTGGTGCTTTCCCTGGGAAAGTTCCCAGCTCTGTGATCTTTCACCAAGAAAGTCTGATGAAAAGCAAACCATAAAAAGAAAAAAATGTTTTTAACCATTTCCGGGATTCCTCTCTTTTAGGCTTGTTGTTGTTAAATGCCCTGAGTCGATTCTGACCCATAGCGACCCTGTATAGGGTTTCCAAGGAGAAGCTGGTGAACTTGAACCACCGGCCTTGCAGTGCAAACAACTTTGCAGTCTGACACATTAGCCCACAGCGCCTCACCAGGACTCCTTTTTAGTCTTGGTGAGGTCATATTTCAGAATTACCAGCCCAACAGTCTTCTCTTCCTCTGTTGTAAGGGTGGATAAAGAGGAGCTGTTTAAAGAAAACCTCCTGTCTTTGGGGTGCTTCTACATTGTGAAGGGCCGGGCCCCTGAGCTCCAGGAACTACATCATCCTTGGGGATATAACTAGTGAATATGCAGGGAGAAATCATATTTGTTCCCTTTGATCCAGAACTTGCTGCCTTGGTGCTGGATGGAGAGAAAAAGGAGATCAGGGGCTGACCACTGGGGTTGAGAAAGCTATTGTTGTTGTTAAGTGATGTTGAGTTGGTTCCCCTTCATAGCGACCCTGTGTAGGGTTTCTGAGGAGCGGCTGGTGGATTTGAACTGCCGACTTTGAAGTTCAAACTGACCTTGAGGGCTTGTCCTATTGCACTATACTAGGGGCTAACAATGCTTGTCATTGTTATTGTTGTTGTTAAGTGCCATCCAGTCAGTTCTGCATAGTTTTGGTGGATTTGAATTGCTGAGCTTTAAAGTAAAAATTGTATTAAGCCACCAATAGAAACTGATTGAAGTTCATTTAATATAGGATTTGCAAACGAGGCTAACATTTTCACTTTGGTGTTGTTATTGTTAAGAGCTGTTGAGACAGTTCCAACTGATAGTGACCCTATGTAGGTTTCCAAGGAGTGGCTGGTGAGCTTGAACTGCTGACCTTTAGGTTCAAATCAACGTTGCAGTCTAGCACGTTACTCACAACACCACACCAAGAAACCGATCCTTATACTTCAGCTTGGTGGTGGTGGTCAAGTGCCGTGGCGTTGGTTGTGACTCATAGTGATCTTAGGCTGCAAATCTTACAGGATCAGAAAGCCTCATTTTTCATCTAAGAAACAGCTGTTAGTTTCTAACTGTTGACCTTGAGGTTAGCAGCCCAATTCATAACCACTACACTCCCAGAATTCCTTATACTTCAGCTTATCCACACTAAAACAATTTGTGGTTAAGCAGGACCACAAATTGTCATGAAACATTGTCATAAAGAACAATTAAAGCAATTATGCATTTACCAAAAAACTTAGCTCTTTCCTGACCTTCTGAGTTTCTGTTGGAAGTGTACATAATTCTTGTAAAAGAACACAATGCTCAAGGCAAAACATTCTTTAAGAATTCATGTTGACTATTGTGACTTTTATTATTGTTTATTATAGCGTAGTGGTTACGAATCGGACTGCGAACCTTAAGGTCAGCGGTTCGAAACTACCAGCCGCTCCGTGGGAGAAAGATGAGGCTTTCTACTCCCGTAAAGATTTACACCCTCGGAAACCCTGTACAGGGTCGCTATGGGTCGGACCCGACTCGATGGCACTCAACAACAACAACAACAACAACAACAACAACAACAACAAATCCACTGATAGAGTTGCTTCTGCCTTCCAGCGTCCTATACAGGCTTTCTGAGACTGTATGTAAATCATTATGAGTGCAGAAAGCCTCATCTTTCTCCCACGGAGTGGCAGGTAGTTTTGAACCTCCGATCTTGTTGTCAACAGTTGAGTGCCTAACCCGCAATGCCATCAAGATCCAAGCCACCTGTATTCTTCAGCCTCATGATTCTAAGACAACCTTAGGGGCTAGGTAGCTTGGGTGGACTACCTCAGCCTCCACGGAACTCAGAAATCTGGATTTCATGAGAATTAAAAAACAAAACAAAACTCCATTCCTCTGAAGAATGAGTGGCTCCTTAGGTTTTGAACTTTTACTGTGAACTCATGGTTTGATTGTCAACTAAGACATATACTTGAAAGAAACCAAGTATACTTGACTGAAAACTAGAAAGAAAACTTACAGAGAAAGAGAAAAAAAAGTCCAGTTGCTGGTTATCTCCTGGAGCCACGTAATTACGTTAAACTGTACTTTTCCAAAAATATCTAAAGCAAGTCCATTTTCCAATAACAAATCTCTCTTCAGACACATGGCTGCATCTCAGCTCCTAAGTGGAGAAAGCAACTCCCCCATCTCTACCCACTTCTTTCTGAATACCGATGTAAAAGGCAAGTGAATTGTCTGTCTCTAAAATACTGGAATTTTATTGATCATGTACAATAGAGTTGGTTCAGACACATAGCGACCCTGCATATGGTTTCCAAGGACAGCTGGTGAGTTTGAACCGCCGATCTTGTGGTTTAAACTGACCTTGCAGTCTAGTGCTCATCCCAGGACTCTGTGTATTAAGATACAACGTCACACCAGGACTTTGTCTATTAAGGTGCAGTTTACCTTAAAAAAAAAAAAAAGTACTGAGAAGTGGTTCAAACAGTGTCTGTTTCTATAATGATCTGTAAGGACGCTGGAATAATTTGGGCACTTTCAACAAAAAGGGCAATCTAGAGACTTCCATTTGTTAATATTTCTCTCTAAAATTTGAAAGTTAGAAATATGGATTTGGTGTTGGAATGTTCGTATGGTCCATTTTACCTAAACACTTACAATTCAAATTCCAGTGGTAACATTAGGGACTTGTGGGAAAGAATTTGTCTTGTCTCTGGAAATGACTGTTTAATTTTTAAATTTTTCTTTGCAAACAATGCATATCTGTCTTATGGTTTGAAGAGTAAAGGTCCATTTTAAGTGTGTGTTGCTGGGTGTAGACTTTGATGAAGCTCTTCTGATTTGGGAATTCCCTGGTTGTTTCCAAGAAACAGCCTTCAGCCAGCTTCCTTTCACAGTAGCAGCTGGTGACATGGTCTCCCAGGCCCCACGAGGTGCTGTAATGAGAGGACCACAACTGGGTGACTGTACAAAGCAGACATGTTTTTCCTCACAGTTCTGGAGACTGACTTGCTGGTGGTGACCATCGGTTCTTTTTGTGGGCCTCTCTCTTTGGCATTCCTTTGATTGTAGGCCATCCTCACATGACAGCTGCTTCTCTCCTGGGTCCAGTCTACTCTTTTTATAAGACACTACTGAGAATTAAAGAGTCCTGGTGGCACTGTGGGATAAGCACTGGGCTGCTAGTCACAAGGCCAGCAGTTCAAACCCACCAACCACTTTTTGAGAGAAAGCAGAGGCTTTCTGCTCCCATACAGATTTACAGCCTTGGAAACCCTATAGAGGGTCACGAAGAGTCGGAGCCAACTTAGCGGCATCTAACAACAACCTTCAGAAAAGGAGTTCTCGTGGCACTGTGGATTAGGCACTGGGCTGTTAACTGCAAGGTTGATGTTGTTTTAGGTGCTATTGAGTTGGTTCCTACTCACAGAGACCCTGGTGAACTTGAACCGCTGACCTTGTGGTTCAAACCGACTTTGTGGTCCAGCGCATTAACCTGCAACGCCACACCAGGACTCCAGCTGCAAGGCAGATGGTTCAAACTCATCAGCTGCTCCTCTGGAGAAGGATGAGACTGGCTCTGTAAGGGTTTAGTCTCAGAAACTATAAGTTGGGTTACTATGAGTCAGAATCAACTCAGTGGTAGTTGGTTTGGTTTGGGTGCTAACTCTGAAATGGTAAACTTTAGGAAATACCTTATTTAATAATGAAAGAAAAAATCTCTATTTTCAACTGAAATCCAAACCCACCACATTTATGTCAATTCTGATTCATAGTAACTGTAGAGAACAGAATAGAATGACCCCATAGGCTTTCCAAAACTGTAAATCTTAGTACCTGGTGCGTCACTGTAGGATAAGCACTTGTTCACAAGGTCGGCTTAAAACACAAGGTTGGACGTTTTACCTCATCTACTGCTCCTTGGAAACCCCATACAGGGTCGCTATGAGTCAGAACCAATTCAACACCACAAACAACAGACAACAACCATGAGACGGCACTTAACAACAAAAATAACCTACAAAAGGAGATGCTAATATCTCAGGATTTTCATGGTTGTTGTTAGGCGCAGTTGAGTCGATTCTGATTTACAGTAACCCTGAGTACAACCAAACAAAGCACTGTCTGCTCCAACAATTCTCATAATTGTTGCTGTGTTGAACCCAGTGAATAATCTTCAGCAAAATTTTACTTGCCTGTGATATTAATGATGTTGTTGTTGTTGTTAAGTGCCGTCGAGTCGGTTCTGACCCATAGCGACCCTGTACAGGGTTTCCGAGGGTGTATACTACACAGTAATTTTGACCTTCTCTTGGGTCACTTTTCTTTGGAATGGCCTCTGTCATTCAGTTGGCCACCTAGCTGTTTTCCAGATTCCTTGATGTAGATGAATGAATGTCTCCTGCATTACAGCCGTTTGTTGAAGTATTTTCATTGGTCAATCCCTGGAGTCTTGTTTTTTGCCAAGGCCTGCAGTTCAACTTCCACTTATTGCCTCAGTACCATTGGTTCTTGACATTATGTGACCTCCCAAACTGTGGAGAAATAAACTTCTGCTCATTAAAGCCACCCACATATGTGTTTTTGTTACAGCAACGTTAGATAAATATCATCTGTGACCTGCTCCGCACTCTTGTGAATGAAAGGTCAGTCTGAGCAGGGTTAGATGACAGGAATCACTACAGAGTGAATTTCAAGGGCTTCTTATCTGTGTTAAAGTGCTTGCAGAAATATAGTTCTAATAACAAGTATTGTCTCTATGGATTTGCTTCTTCCAGAAGTTTAAAATTAATGGAATCACCTAATATATGTCCTTTTGCGTCTGGAATAATGTTTTCAAGGTTCAACATTTTTGTAGTATATATCAGCATTTCATTCTTTTTATGTCTGAATAGTATTGCACCGAAGTTCTGGTATGTGGATATTGGTCTGCTAACCACAAGGTCAGCAGCTCAAACCTACCAGCCACTTCTTGGAAACCCTATACAGGGTCGCTATGAGTGGGAATCAACTCGATGGCACTTAACAACAGTGTTGCATTGCATTGATATAGCCCATTTTACTTATCCATTCATCAGTTGATTGTCACTTGGATTTTTTCTACTTTTTTGGCTAGTATGAATAATGCATTTAAGAACAAGTTTTTGTATTGACATTTGTTTTCATTTCTGAGGTGCCTTGGATTTCCTTGATATGTTTTTTCATCCCAAAGTCATCTTAATCCCCACCAAATGGTTGGGTGAGACTATGTGAATAAGATGTTTATTGTTGTTAAATACCGTGGAGTTGGTTTCCGACTCATAGTGACCCTGCATAGGGTTTCCGAGGCAGTAAATCTTTACGGGAGCAGAAAGCCTCATCTTTCTCCCATGGAACAGCATGTAGTTTTGAACTGCTGATCTTGAGGTTGGCAGCCTGTCTCGTAACCACTATGCTATCAGAGCTCCTTAAGATGTTTGTTAACGTACCATTAAATGGACCTCGACTCAAACCCTGTATAGAGTTCCCAAGGAACAGCTGGTGGGTTTGAACTGCTGACCTTGAGGTTTGCAGTCCAGTGGTGATTCTACAGTACCACACCAGGAATACTGGACTCTAACACCACTGGGACTGGTTGTGTAGCTATCTCATAAGGTTTAAATGGAGCCATCTCAGAAGCAGGAACAGATGATCCCAGGACCATCAAGAAAGAGCAGGAGCGGAGTGTGATGAGATCCCTGCCTGGAAAAGTGGTGATAGCAAAGGTGGTGCCAGGTGATGGCATGGAGAGGCAGAGCAGATGCAGCCTTCTAGTCCATGGGCCCAGTAAGCAGGGCCTCCTTTCAAATCTTGGCTTAATATTTTATTAGCTGTGTGATCTTCAATCCATTGGTGAAGTCTCTGAGCCTTGGTTTTTCATGTCTGCTCCTGTTTGTGTGCTCTCTGTTCCAACCCCTAGTGACTCCATGTGACAAAGCAGAGCTGCCCCGTAGAGTTTTCTAGACTGTCATCTTGACTAAAGCAGACTGCCAGTTCTTTTCTCCTTCGGAGCAGCCATAGTTAGCAACTGCGTGCGTAACTGTCTGTCACAAGAACTCCTTTCTCATCTCTATAGAGGACACTAATAAAAAGTATAGCCCTCATGCTCCTTTTATTAAGTGCTTCGTCTCACATACATTGGGCATGTCATCAGGAGGGACCAGTCCCTGAAGAAGGACATCATGCTTGATAAAGTGGAGGGTCAGTGAAAAGGAGGAAGACCCCCAATGAGATGGAGTGACGCAGTGGCTACAACAATGGGCTCAAACATGACAACGGTTCTGAGGATGGTGCAGGACCACGCAGTGCTTCACTCATTGGTGCATATAGGGTCGCTATGAGACAGAACTGACTTGATGGCACCGAACAGCAACCATAGTCCAATGTCACACAGCTTGGGTGACACTGAAAATGAGAGCGCCTGTCCTGTAGAGCACCCAGTGGAAGTTTGGTGACAATGGTGATGTTTTAGAAGTAGTTGGTGTGTTGACAATCTTCAATCTCTTTCATTCTTAACAAAAGAAAAGATCCTACAGATGTTGTCAGTTTCACATCTCGTCTTAGCAAGAATTGTTGTTGTTGTTAAGTGCCATCGAGTTGGTTCCAACCTATAGCGACACTGTATAGGATTTCCGAGGAGCAACTGGTGAGCTTGAACCACCGACCTTGCAGTTCAAACGGCTTTGCAGTCTGATGCATTAGCCCACAGTGCCACACCAGGACTCCTAGCAAGAATAGTTGCTGAAAAATAGATTTCTTTATTGTACATTGTCCTTTAACAAAATTATTTGTCTCTTCATAACCATCTGTGTTTCTTCCTGTTGGATTCTTAACTTAAATTTTTTAAAAACATGACTTTTTCTTCACCCTTCTGCCCTTTTCTGGCAACATATGTTCCTAGTGGCTTGATTTTTTTTGAATTTTAGTGTGTTTTTCTCAACCGTAGAATTCAGGTCTCTTCCTTTCTTTGAGAGTGACATTCTCATTTTGGATGCTGAACCTTCCCTTGGCATGGTTATTACTCAGTGTTGTCCCAGTAATGGGATTGTGGCAGGGGCTCTGGAGGACCTTGCTGGCATGTTCCCTTCTGAAATCAGGTTCCATTTCAGAGTAGGTGGTTTTAATGAAAACTGATTTGGGATGATTTTTTTTGCCATGTTAGATAGATGTTGCTACCGATTTTGTTAGAACCCGTTTCTAATTATAAGAATAGATTTACCTAGCTCTTCCTTTCTTCGCCATCATGTGAGTGCTGCTGCATTCCAACTTTACTATGTCTTCTCATAAGACTTTCAGGAGCCAGACATTCCTGGTCAAGAAACAAAAGCAGAATTGTCCCATTCCCCAATGGATTCAAATGAAAACTGGTCATAATTTCAGATACAACTCCAAGAGAAGACACTGGAGAAGAACCAAACTGGGTCTCTAAGGAGTCGCATATGTGATGACGTAGCACATAATACACCCAGGTCCTAGCACCCTACCATAGCAAGTTCAATTCTGCCAAGATTTTATCAATTAAACATGTTTTGCAAAACTTCTGGTTTCTTCCCTTATTTTTATGCTTCCGAAACCTTTTACAGGGTCGCTGTGAGTCAGAACTGACTTGGTGACACACTTACCACCTAGGAGCCCTGACAGCATCGTGGGTTACACATTAAGCTGCTAACCTAAAGGTCAGCACTCACCATCTATTCCACAGGAGAAAGGTGAAAACTGTTTGCTCCCGTGAAGATTTACAGTTTCAGAAAACTCTAGAGAGCGCTTCTAATCTGTTCTCTAGGGTCCCTGTGAGTCTAAATTAACTTGATAGAACTGTTTTGGTTTTAATGTTTTTTGTGGTTTTTTTAAAAAGAGGCCTGGTGGTGCAGCGGGTTAAGCACTGGGTTGCCAATCACAAAATTGGTGGTTCGAACCTACCTGCTGTTACACAGAAGGAAGTTGAGGCTCTCTGTTCCCATAAAGACGCACAGTCTGGGAAACGCTGTGGATCAGTTTCACGCTGCTCTGTCAGGTCCTGTGAGTCTCAATTGATTTGATGGCAGATGGTGAATGCTTCCTGGAGTCCCTGAGTGTCAAAAATGGTTAAGCATCTAACTGGTACCTGAGAGATTGGCAGAAGCACCTAGGAAGAAAATCTTGGCAAGCTCTTGTGAAAGAACTCTATGGAGCACAGTTCTACTCTGACATCTATAGGGTCTCCAAGGGTTGGAATCAAGATGATGACAGTTCTGTGTGTGTGGTTTTTGTTTTAATTTAATGTTCTTCTAGGACCCAAGAGTGCAATACAGATAAGAGAAAGTATAACATTTTCTTAAATTTTAGCACCCCCTTCTTCTGTTTCAATGACTGTCTTTTGGTCTATGTACAGTTTCCTCATGAGCACAAATAAGTGCTTTGGAATACTCATTTTCCACAGTGTTGTCCATAGCTTGTCATGAGCCACACAATAACAAACCTTTGTGTAGTCAGTAGAGCACAGGCAAACATTTTTCTAGTATTCTTTGCTTTCAGCCAAGATCCACCTGACTTCAGCCTCTTCAAATCCAGTTTGAATCCGGCTCCCTGTCAGTGTACTGTTAAAGCGCTTATTAATTATGTTGAGCAGAATTTTAATTGCATGTGATATTAATGCTATTGTCCGATGATTTCCTTAGTCTATTAGGTTGCTTCTCTTTGGAAAGGGCACAGAGATAGACTTCTTCCAATCAGTTGTCCAAGTAGCGGTTTTCCAAACATCTTGGCATAGATGAGTGAGTATCTCCAGTGCTGCATCGGTTTGTTGAAAGATTTCGGTTTGTATTCCATCAATTCCTGGATCCTTGTTCTTTGCCAATGTCTTCAGTGCACCTTGAACTTCTTCCTACAGTATCATTGACTCTTGATCGTATGCTGCCTCTTGGAATGGTTGAACATAGTCCATTTCTTTTTGGTACAGTCGATCTATATTCCTTCCATCTTATTTTGATGCTTTATTCATCAGTCAATAATTTGCCCAGAGAATCCTTCAGTACTTCAAGTTGAGGCTTAAATTTTTTTCTTTAGTCCTTTCAGCTTGAGAAATGCTGAGCAGCTTCTTCCCTTTTGGTTTTCTGACTCCAGGGCTTTTCACATTTCATTATAATACTTAACTTTGTCTTCTAGAGCTGCCTTTTGAAATGTTCTGTTCAGCTTTTTGCTTACTAATTTCTTTTGCTTTAGCATCTGTATGCTGGAGAGCAAGTTTCAGAGTCTGCTCTGACTTCCATTTGGTCTTTTCCTTCTTTCTTGTCTTCTTAATGCCCTTTTTGCTTTCTTCCTGTATGATGTTCTTGCTGTCATCCCACAACTTTGATGGTCTTTGGTCTATAGTGTCTAATGCATCAAATCTGTTCTTAAGATGATTTATAAATTCAGGTGGCATATGTTCAAGATCAAATTTTGGCTCCCGTGGACTTGTTCTAATTTTCTTCAGCTTCAGTCTGAACTTGTGTATGACCAATTGAGAATCTGTTCCACAGTCTGCCCCTGGCCTTGTTTTGGATGATGATGTGGAGCTTTTCATATGGCTACTTGGCTCAGCATCAACATTAATGGAAGCAGCAGTTATGAAATCAAACGATGTATTGCATTAGGTAAATCTGTTGCACAAAACCTTTATAAAGTGTTCAAGAGCAAAGATGTCAGTTTGAAGACTAAGGTGCACCTGATGCAAGCCATGATATTTTAAATAACCTCATATGCATGCAAAAGTTGGACAGTGAATAAGGAAAACTATAGAAGAATTGATGCATTTGCGTTATAGTGTTGGAGGAAAATATTGAAAGTGCCATAGGCTACCAAAAAAAGAGACAAAAGCAAATAGATCTCTGTTGGAAGAAATACAGCCAGAATGCTTTTGGGAAGCCAGGATGGCCAGACTTCATCTCTTGTGTTTTGGACATATTGTCAGGAGGGACTAGTCACTGGAGAAAGATAGCATGTTTGGTGGAGTGGAGGGTCAGAGAAAAAGAGGAAGACCCCCAATGACATGGATTAGTGCAGTGGCAGCATCAATGGGCTCAAGCATAACAATGATTGTGAGGTTGGTCCAGGATCAGTTAGTTATTCATTCTGTTGTGCATAAGGTCGCTATGAGTCAGTACCAACTCGATGTCACCTAACAACAACAACAAATGGAGCTTTCCCCACTGTCTCTTAACACAGATGTAGTCAGTTTGATTTCTGTGAATGCCATTTGGTGAGGCCCATGTGTATAGTCATCTTTTATGTTTTTAGAAAAAGACATTTTGCAATGAACAAGTGATTGGTCTTCCAAAATTCTGTCATGCGATCTTCAAGGCCATATTTTAAAACTACTTAGCCTTTCCTTTTGTTTCCAACATTTGCATTCTGTTCACCAGTAATTATGAACACATCTTGATTGCATGTTTGATCAGTTTCAGACTGAAGAAGTTGGTAGAAGTCTTCAATTTCATCATCACTGGCATTAGTGGGTTTTGCATAAATTTGAATAATAATGTTAACTGGCATTACTTGTTAGGAGTATGGGTATTATCCTATCACAGACAGAGGTGTACTTCAAGATAGATCTTGAAATGTTCCTATTGATGATGTACGTGACGCCATTCCTCTTCAATTTGTCATTCCCAGCATAGTAAACCATGTGATTGTCAGATTCAAAATGACCAATACCAGTCGATTTCAGCTCACTAATGCCTAGGATATCGATGTTTATGCGTTCCATTTCATTTTTGACAACTTGCATTTTCCTAGATTTATATTTTATCTAGTCCCCATTCCAGTTATTAATAGATGCTTATTGCTGTTTCTGGAGCCCTGGTGTGGCACTGTGGGCTAATGCGTCGGACTGCAAAGTTGTTTGAACTGCAGGGTCAGTGGTTCAAGCTCACCAACTGCTCCTTGGAAACCCTATACAGGATCGCTATGGGTCAGAATCGACTCGACGGCACTTAACAACAACATAGCTGTTTCTTGTCATTTTGAGTTGTGCCCCCACCATAAAATGATGGCCTTGAAAACTTTACTCCAATACGTTATCACTGTCAACTCTACTTAGAGGAGGCAGCTCTTCTCTAGTTTTATATTGAGTGTCTTTCAACCTGAGGAACTCATCTTCCGGCACTGTATCTGACAATTTTCTGGTGTTCTTCATCATGTTTCGATATTCAAGATTCTGTTGCTATCTGACCGTGTTCCCCTGCTATTCACAAATCTTCCAATGGCTAAGCAGAAGTTGTCTGTCTCTCCTTCTTCCTAGTCTGTCTTAGTCTGGAACCTCAGCTGAAACTTATCCATCATGAGTCACCCTGCTTGTATTTAAAATACTGGTGACATAGCTTCCAGCATCACAGCCAAACACAAGCCACCACAGTACCACAAAGTGACAGAAGTAAATAATCCTGGAAGGGTATGTAAAGGACTTTGTGCCTGATCAACAGAATGGCATTGCAACTACCCCAAATGACACTGAATGGGCTGGCTTGAGCTTCCCATCTCCTGGGAAGCTTGGGTCTTTGTTACACCTGGAAACCTTCCCCCCATGAAATTCCAGGTTTCAGGAAAATCTCCATACCCCTGCC
Organism: Chrysochloris asiatica; assembly: GCF_000296735.1. NCBI lineage: Eukaryota > Metazoa > Chordata > Mammalia > Afrosoricida > Chrysochloridae > Chrysochloris > Chrysochloris asiatica. The sequence continues at coordinate 7,027,194 of NW_006408541.1, read as the reverse complement.
CAAATCTCCATACCCCCCCGCCCATTGTAAACTCCCCAGAACTATACCCAGACCACACGGACTATAAATACCCCAGTCTGTAAGGGAACAGACGGGCTCTTGGTCTCCTTTGGTGACGTAAGAGTACTCCCTCCCAGATTTACTCTCAATAAACCAGCCTGCTGTTGAAGCCAAGACTCTCTGCCCTTGACTCTGTCTTTTTCTTACATTTTTCAGTATGTCACAGAGAATGCATCATTTTCTATTAAAGCACAAATCTTTCCCTGTAAGTGTGTGTATTTATGTGTATGAAGTAGAGAGAGAGGAAGAGTGAGACAGTGAGAGACTCCGATGGAACTCTGAGTCTTCAGCACATACAGCTTAGTCACTGTTTCCTGAATGAGTATACACTCGTATACTGTAAGGAAAACAGGTTAAAAAGCAGGGCCAACCTCCTTTTTATACTTTGTGATTTACTAATCACATTTTCTATGGTATAAATAATATTGTACTATTCATTCCTAATGATGGCGTATTCCAGTTGGAAGTCCTGCCATAATTAATTAAACCAGTCTTCTGGAACATTTAGAGGCTTTCCAGTTTTTACTCAGAGGAATGCTATCCCCATATGTTTGCATATTTTCTTAATTATTTCCTCGGGGGAAGTTGCTAGAAGTAGTATTTTGGGGGTCAAAGGGTAGACATAATTCTGCCTTTGGAAAGGTTGGGATAATTTACTTTGCCGTCAACAGAGGATTGACATAGTTAATTTATTGCCTGTGGATGTTTCTTAAGCATTTTAAGTCCTCTTTATACATATTTTATTTTATGATTAATTACCCAAGTTATGCTGGTCTTTCTCTTTGCAGTGAATTTCAAATGTACCCTGCAACCTACTGTGAAGCCTGCTCCAAATTGGTATTTCTTTCCTAATGAAAGCTATAGACAAATGGTAGGCATAGAATTGTGTTGTTTACTCATTAAAGGGAGTGTTTTTTTTTTTTCTTCTTTTTAAAATCCACGATACTCAACCAGCTCATTAATTTGGTCCTTGGAGTTGGAGACAGCCTACAGATCATGATTTAAAGAACTTCTTTGTCCCCTTCGTTTATCAACTTCTGAAATTCCATAATTACCAAATTAGTCTCCAGGGGCTGGACATCTTAACTGGTGTGGTCTTAGAGGTCATTCTGGTTAATGAGCTTGTACCCTGGCAGGAGAAAGGTTTCACTCAGGTGTGGATTACATTGTGTCCTCCCAACATGTGCATTGGAATCCTAACCACTATGTTGTTGTTAAGAGTCATCAAGTTG
>NW_006408541.1:7022854-7024599 GCF_000296735.1 Chrysochloris asiatica | reverse complement strand
CACAAGAACAAGTCCCTGGAGACGAACATCATGCTTGGTAAAGTGGAGACTCAGCAAAAACTAGGAAGACCCCCAAACGAGCTGGATTGGCACAGTGGCAGCAGCAATGGGCTCAGGTGTAACAACTGTGAGGATGGCGTAGGACCGGGCAGTGCTTCGTTCTGTTGTGCATAAGGTCATTGCTATGAGCCCGAGCCAACTCAACGGCACCAAACAACAACAACAAAGGAACCAAGGAACTCCCAGGAAGACATTGGCACTGGCCAAGATCCTGCTCTGGCCAGATTGTAACATCCAGCTGTGGAAGAAAAGACATCTCTATTTTTTTTTTAAGACACCCTTTTGTGGTATTTCTGTTATATCATCATTAGAAAACTAAGGCATCCTTTAAAAAAAATAATTAAAGTTAGATAAAAGTCAATGTATGACTAATTGCTACTGTGCCAACTGTAGAGAAGTTCTGTAACATAAAGAGGGGAGTAGTTAATCTCACAGTCCAGGAACAGAGGACCCCAGGACCATCAAGGAAGAAGAGCACTAGTGGAATGTGGACCCTATCCAGAGAAGCAGCGACAGCAGAGATGGGGGCAGAGATGAGGACATGAAGAGAGGGAGCAGCTAAGGACTGTAGACTCATAAAAGAGAAAGGCTGAGTGCTGGCGGCCAGGAGGCAGGCTTGCAGAATGGGTCCTTTGGTTGTTTAAATAATAATATATTCCTTAGTGGTTTTGTGTGCATGAAAAAAAAAAAAAAAAAAAGAAGAAGCAAATACTGTTGAATGATAATGCATGGAGGAGATTATAATCATTGCAATGAAATGACGAATGTAAAACTGATGTTCTCCCATATGAACTATATCACTCAATTCACAATAAAAAGTTAAAAAAAAAAGTCAATTTAAAGAAAAATATTGGTGAAATAATACTATAGGGGAGTCCTGGTGTGGCATGGTAGCATAAGCACTGGATTGCTAACCTCAAGTTTGGTGGTTCAAGTTCACCATCCCCTCCTTGGAAACTATACAAGGTCACTTTGAGTCAGAACTAACTTGATAGTACTTAACAACAACAACAAATAGTACTATACGAGGGCTCGTCAAAGAGCTCATTGAAAAATTCCATCATCTTTTCATCTCATTTTTTCCAGGAACTTTTTGAAGCCCCCTTGGGTACGCTAGGTACACATCGTAAGTACAACGTGAAGGGAGTAGTTGAATGAATTAATTTGAAGAAGTATCAAGTTGTTAGGGATTATTCTCGAATTACCGTCCTTTGACACACTGCCAGGGTTAATCCAGCAAGACTGAACTCATATTCAGTGAGTCCTCCGGTTTCATTTTCCTCTACACAATACTAGACATTTAGGAATCTGTTGGGCTCACTAGATATTCATTAAGATTTCTTCTTTCCTGAGGACAGACGAGTGTGCTGGCAGTTGTAACTCAGAGTTTACTCTAGGTCAGCTGATTTGAGTTGTGTTTCTCATTTTGCATCATCTTGAATTTTAGAAGCAAGGTGCTATGGTGGAGCAGTGGGCTAAGTATCGAGCTGCTAATGGAAAAGTTGGAGGTTCAAACCCACCAGCTGCTCCACAGGAGAAAGATGGGGCTGTCTACTTCTATGAAGATTTACAGCCTTGGAACCCTTTTGGGGGAAGTTCTACTCCAATTATAGGATTTCTATGAGTGGGAATTGGCTTGATGGCAGTGAAATTGCTGGTGGATTTTAAAGGTCCCTACTCTGGTA
>NW_006408541.1:7016079-7022594 GCF_000296735.1 Chrysochloris asiatica | reverse complement strand
CAGACTGCAAAGCCATTTGAACTGAAAGGTCGGCGGTTCAAGCTCACCAGCTGCTCCTTGGAAACCCTATGTAGGGTCGCTATAGGTTGGAACTGACTAGATGGCATTTCACAACAACAACACTGTACTCTGGTACGGTAGTGGTTACGAATCGGGCTGCTAACCTCAAGGTCGGCAGTTTGAAACTACCAGCTGTTCTGCAGGAGAAACATGAGGCTTTCTGCTCCTGTAAAGATTTACAGCCTCGGAAACCCTGTGCAGGGTCACTATGAGTGGGAACCGACTCCACGGTACTTAACAATGTACCATTTGGACACTCTTTTTAAATCCCTCACCACGGACCACTTGTTGGCAATTTCCTTGTTTGAAGTTTTGACTAAGAAGCACTGTGTTGTATGGAAATATATAATGAATATTTGCTTCACCTATTGGCTTGCAAACTACAAATACAATACCCAGGAACTGTGTTAAAGAATGAATTTGCCTGGCCCTCCTCCAAGAACTCGTGATTCAGTAGGCCCTAGGTGATCCCTAGGGAGCTGAATTTATTTTTAACAGTTATCCTGGGTGATGCTGGACCATACACAGGACCCCCCGTGTCTGACGAGGGGTAGAAAAAAGGAATGGCGGTGACGGCATACGTCTCCTTTAACTTTCCAGTAATCTACGTCTGTGTTCCTTGTTTATGCATCCTGAACTGCCATTTCATAAAATAAATTAGAATCTTCCTTTCCTCCTGAAGACCCAAACTGTTTTATTCTATTCCATGGTGACTCTTAGACCATATACCACCGTACACTTTATAACAATACATAACCTTGACCTACACTGTACACTTCATGTATTATTACATAACCTTGACTTACCCTGTATACTTCATATAATAATTAATACATAACCTTGGTCTACCCTATATACTTCATATAACAATTCATAACCTTGACCTACAATGTACATGTCATATAAAAATAAGTACAATACTTTGACCTACCCTGTATACTTCATATAACAATTAATTCATAACCCTGACCCTCACTATACACATCATACAAGAAATGTAGATTTCTATGATAGTATTTTGGGAGTTATTTGCATATTATATTGTATGCTTGTCCTTCTTACTTAATAAAAACAGAGGGAAAACAAAAATCACAAAAAAAGTTTCCATAAACTTTTTCCAGATGGGTCAAAGTTGCGAATAATTAGACATGCTGAGAAATCCTTAGCTTGCATTTAGCAGCCACTAAACATAAGCCAGGCAGATGCCAATGCAATTGTGATAATAATTAAACAAATATCCTTTTTTTAATTCTATATATTCTACCATTGAAGGCTGTGTCTAAAAGTTGTAGAATAATAAGCACTCACTGACAGTTGGTTCTGACTCCTAGAAACCCTGTATGTATACGGTTCCTAGGCTGTAATTCTTCATGGAAACAGACAGGCAGTCTCATCTTTCTCCGAAGGAGCAGCTAGTGGGTTTGAATTGCCAACCTTGGGGTTATCAGTACAGTGATTATCCTACAGCACCACCTGGACTAATTAAGAAATTTAAAATACCTTTTTCATTGAAAATACAAGCATATAAGAAGGAACCTTCAAAAAGTTCAGGGATTAACTCCATGATTTTTTAATGCCATTGTTCCACAAATTTTTTTGAAGCCCCCTGGTATTTCGAAGGTGTCTTTAGCATGCTTAATTTCTGAACATGTTCTTAGGTGCATCTCCAAATGCAAGTGGTTGCTGATGGTAGAAGGGTGGCGAGGAGCCCATTTGAACAGAGTACCACCAATCACTCCCATGGTAATTACCCTTCTCTGGCGGCGGTGTAATTTGAAGTGAGCTGATTGTCTCATCTCTTATGAAGACATTAGTGAGATATTGGTAAGACTGCCATTTGCCAACCAGGGTTCAGAGGAGGTTCATTTTCATGGCTGAATCGCCACCCTGAAAGAATTCTTAACACTTGAAAATGCCTTTTCAAAGTTCCTTAGTCTAGCGGTTAATCAGTCTGGCCTGATGGGAAAGAGGATGGGACGCAGGACTGGACAAGAATGACATTCATTATTGTGAGATTAGGCCATCATTCATCAAAATCTTGGTGAAAGATCTTCACATCTTTGGTTGGTTGGTTATGTGCCGTGGAGTCGGTTCCGACTCATAGCAACCCTGTACAGGGTTTCCGAGGCTGTAAATCTTTTTTGTAAATGTTTTATTGTGAATTGTGTGATAGTTTACATGGGAGAACATTAGTTTTACATTCATCCTATCCTATATCATTTCATTGTCATGGTTACAAGCCCCTCCATGCATTATCAACCAACCAAATGGTATACCCTGCAAGCCTGCCCCCCAGTCATCGAAGCTGTAATTCTTTACGTGAGAAGCTGTAATTCTTTATGTGAGTAGAACGCCTCATCTTTCTCCCATGAAACAGCTGGTAGTTTCGAACTGCTGACCTTGTGGCTCGCAGCCCAATTCGTAAGCACTATGCTACCAGAGCCCCTTCATATCTTTAGAGTCTTCCTTTTATTTTGACATCATTGTAGATTCACATTAAGTTGTAAAAAAGATTACAGAAGGAGCCTGTGTATCATTGACTTATTTTCCCTCTGTGGCAGCATCTTCCAGTAGTCTCCCAGGGGATACAAACAGTGAACACATTTGTCTGCTAAAAGGAAAGTTAGAGGTTCCAGTTCCCCCAAAGGTGCTTCTGAGGAAAGGCCTGGCAGTTTTCTTCCAAAAAAAAAAGTCAGTCCTTGAAAGCCCCGGGGAGCAGACTTCCTCTCTGACAAGCAGGGGATTGCCATGAGTTATAGCTGACTTGACACCAACTGGGTTGATTAACATCTTCCAGAATGATAAGAAGTGGTTGACGTCAGCAGTTCTCTTTATTGTTAAGCATCAGTTCATGGTATGGACTAATATCTTTAATTGTTCACCCAAAAGTGGATGTATGACTTGTTGCTTGCTTTTGGCTATTACAAATAAAGTTGCTAAGACTGTTTGTTTATAGGAGCTCTGGTAGCGTAGTGGTTACGACTCGGGCTGTGAACGGCAAGGTCAGCAGTTCGAAACTGCCAGCTGCTCCGCGGGAGAAAGATGAGGCTTTCTACTCCCGTAAAGATTTACACCCTCGGAAACCCTGTACAGGGTCGCTATGAGTCGGTTCCGACTCCACGGCACATAACAACAACAACAACAACAAGACTGTTCGTTTACAAAGTAAGTTTTCATTTCTCTGGGTTAAATTCTTAAAAGTGCACTTACTGATTATAGGTTCTAATTAGGTGTCATTGAGTCGTTTTGTTGTTTTTTTTTTGACTCATTAGCACTTCCATGTGACTGAGCAGAATTGCCCCAAAGGGTTTTCTAGGTGGTCATCTTTATGGGATCAGATGGATAGGTCCTCCTCCTGTGGTACACTGGTGGATTTGAACTGCTAACTGTTCTGTTAACAGACAGTTGCTTAATCACTGGGTCACCAGAGCTCCTTTGCTGATCATATAATAGTTGCAATATTTAGTTTTTTAAGAAACCGCCAAACAGTGTTCCAGAGCAATCATGTGTCCAGTGTCCCCATATCATCATCGGCATTTGTTGTTCGTACTTTTTATTTCAAGGAGCCCTGCTAGTGTAGTGGTTACGCACTGGGCTGCTAACTGCAAGGCCAGTAGTTCAAATCCACCAGTCACTCCATGAAAGAAAGATGAAGCTTTCTGCTCCCTTAAAGATTGACTGTCTCAGAAACCCTGAGTCAGAATTTCAGCCAATCTGATTGGTGCACAGTGATATCTTGTTGCAGTTTGAATATGTATTATCCTAATGGGTCCTGGAGGCCTGCTATGGCACTGTGGGATAATTCACTGACCGCAACGTTGGTTTGAATCATAAGGTTGGCGGTTCTAACTCGCCAACTGCTCCTGAGAAACCCTATATATACAGGGTCACTGTGAGTTGGAATCGACTTGACGGCGTTTAACAATTAACCTAAAGGTTGGTAGTTTGAAACCACTCAGCAGTCCTGCAGAAAAACGGCTTGGTCATCTTTCTCCTATAAAGATTACAGCCAGAAAAAACCCCAAAACAACAGGAAAAACAACCTATGGAACAGTTTTACAGTAATGTATGGAATTGTCATGAGTCAGAATTGACTCAAAGGCCATGGATCGAGTTTAGAGAGCACTGATGTTGAACATCTTTTCTTAGGCTTATTTTTCACATGAACTTTCTCTTTGGTGAAACGTGTCTTCATGCTTTTAATCCATTTTCTAATTGCCTTGTTTGGCCTTTGATTGTTGAATTTTGAGACTGTTTACAAAACAGGTTGTAGGTATCAGTCTGTTGTCAGATGTTTGGTTGGTAGATCTTTCTTCCTGTCTGTCTTATGTTTTTTCATCATCTTTCACAGAGCAAATGGCTTTAGTTTTGACAAGGCTCAATTGCGTTTTGATAAGGTCCAGTTTTTCCTTGTATAGAATATGCTTTGGTTTAATTCTAAGAAGGTTTTGTCCTGTCCATGACCTTAAGGAGATGCTCCATTTTGTTCCCCTAAAAACATCACCATTTTATATTTTACTTGAAAATGCGTGTCAAATTAATTTTTGTATGAAGTATACAGTGTGGGTCAAAGTTACGTAGTGTTATATGAAGTGTACAGTGTGGGTCAAGGTTATGGTTTTTCTTTTATTTTTTTGAAAGTTTTTATTGTGAATTGAGTGATAGTTTACATGGGAGAACATCAGCTTTACACTTACACTTTCGTATTTCGTTTCATTGCAATCATTACAATCCCTTCCATGCCTCACCATTCAACAGTATTTGCTTCTATTCCTTATTTATTTATTTATTTAGGGATGTACACCAAACATTCAGGAATATACAGTCATTCAAACACCCAAAGAGCATACCCTGTAAGCCTGCCCCCCTGCTGCCAGCACACAGCCCCTCTCCCTCCTTGAGTCCAGAGTCCCCAGCTGCTCCATCTCTCCATGTCATCATCTCTGCCTCCATCTCTGGCATCTCTGTTTTTCTGAATAGGGTCCCACACTCTACTTCCGCTCTTTTCCCTTGATGGTCCCAGTGTCCTCCACTCCTGGACTGCAAGACCAACCACTCCCCTCTTTTTCTATTTTTTTTTCCCCTTAAATGTTTTATTGTGAATTATGTGATAGTTTACATGGGAGAACATTAGTTTTATGTTCATTCTATCATATATCATCTCATTGCCATGGTTACAATCCCCTCCATGCAATCCTTCCCCCGTACCCCCCAGGTCTTCAGCACACAGTCGCTCTCCCTCTCTGGATCTAAAGTCTCCAGCTACTCCATCGCTCCACGTCATCATCTCTGGCTGCATTTCAGGCATCACTTCTTCTCTGGGTAGGGTCCCGCTCTCTGCTCTTCTCCCTTAAAGGTCCTAGGGACCTCCACTCCTAGACTGAAAAGTTAATCACTCCCCTCCTTGCTATAAAACATTTACCTTTACCTTTCCGACCCTCACAATCAGTCCTGATAACAATTATTCACGATCACTCCCCTCTTTTTGCTACAAAACGTCTACCTTTACAGTTGCAACAATTGCAATCAGTTCTGATAGCAGTTATTTACTATTGATCCACAAGAGTCTTATCCCCATCTCCTTTCACCAACCCAGTCTAGACAGGTTGAAAGTCATTCAGTGGAGATTCTACCTTCCTCTTCACCCTCTGAAACCAAGCTCCCTTTTGAAAACTTGTAAGCCAGTCACTTTGTGCCTTTATAACCCCCCCTACGTATTTATTTTTGTATGATGTATATGGGTCAAGGTTATGTATTAATTGTTATGTGAAGTATACAAGGTAGGTCAAGGTTATGAATTAATTGTTATATGAAGTATACAGGGTAGGTCAAGGTTATGTATTTTTTTTTATAAAGTGTAAAGTATAGGTCAAGGTTATGTATTAATTGTTATATATGAAGTATATAGGGTAAGTCAAGGTTATGTATTTTTATATGATGTGTACAGTATAAGTCAACATTATGTATTAATTATTATATGAAATATACATGGTAAGTCAAGGTTATATATTGATTTTTATATGAAGTGTACAGTGTGGGCCAAGGTTATGCATTTTTATATGACGCGCACAGTGTGGGTCAAGATTATGTATTTATGTTTTGTCTCTGGATGCCCAATACCTTCAGCACCATTTGCAAAGACTGCCTTTCCCCAGCTGTACTTCCACCATGTGGTCATGCTCTTATATCCTTTGGTGGACTCAATAACTGTGCAAGGAGAGAGTCAGTAGAATGGATTTTAATTATACTAATATCTCTGGGTATTTAAGAAAAGAACAGTATTATCTTTCATTACATTTACGCTATTAACTTTTATTTAAAAAAATAAAACAACAACAAAAAACCTTTATTCCCATAACCCAGAGAAAGCAGTTATTATTTTGGTATGTTTTCATGGTCTTCTACACATTTATAATATATAGTAGAGATCAGGCCATAAGTAAAGTTTTATATAT
>NW_006408541.1:7010520-7015939 GCF_000296735.1 Chrysochloris asiatica | reverse complement strand
GAGGAATGGCTGGTGAGTTTGGATTGCTGACCCTGCAGTTCAAACCAACCTTGTGGTCCAGTTCTTTATCCTACAGCACCACACCAGGACTCCATACTATTAGTGGATAACAGGTATCATGGGAGTTAGGTGGATCTGTAGGAGAAACACTGGACTACAAATCACAAGGTCAGTGGTTCAAGTTCACCAGCCGCTCTGCAGGAGAAAGATGAGGCTATTTGCCCCTGCAAAGTTACAACCTCTGAAACCCATAGACAGGGTCGATATGAGTTGAGATCAACTCAACAACAACTACATATATTAGTGATAACTGTTGTATTCGATATACTGAAGAAGTACTGTAAATACCTTTGCCTCTCCTTATTGTTGACGACTGAATGGATTCTTGTTTTCATTATTATAAACAATGTTGTTAAAACTTTATTACATACTCAGTGGAATCAAACATATATCTTGCCTTCTGGATTCAGATCTAAGCTTCAGAGAAGATTGTTGTTGTTAGCTGTCATCCAGATGGTTCCGACCCAAAACAACCCTATATAGGGTTTCTGAGGAACGTGGCTGGTGAGCTTGAACCACTGACCTTATGGTTCAAACCTACCTTGCAGTCCAGCGCTTTAACCCACAACACCACACCAGGATTCCTCAGAGCATGTCCCGCTGGTATTTTTTTTTCACCCTCCCAAACATGGTAATTAATATCTGTTTAAATTACAAAGGCAGAGCAGAAAATGGAACAGAGGAAACCCTGTAGGCACAAGCAACACGTCTGAATTGCTCTTCATTCACTCACTACTAGTAGAGTTGGAGTCCTGGTGTGGTGCTGTGGGTTAACGTGCCAGACTGCCAAACTGTTTGAACTGCAAGGTCGTCAGTTCAAGTTCACCAGCTGCTCCTCAGAAACCCTATAAAGGGTCTCTATGGGTTGGAACCAACTTGACAGCACTTAACAACAACAACAACAGTAGAGATGTAAGAAATACTTTAAATCTTCAGTGTGACGTGGTTCTCCAGACATTTTTCTGTTGAATTTATTTATTCCTTCATTTTAGCTCCAAGGTCCTGAATACAAAAAACCACATAGACTACTTCAAAGGTGATTTCAGAATCAAGGATACTTAAGACTCAAAACAGGACCACCCATCTGCACTTGACTATAGAATTTCTCTTTCATTGTTGTCTGTGTTTTTATTCATCTTGTCTGAGCTTTGCTAGTTTTCTTGCCAGATGACCTTTAACAAAGGTCCACTGCAGAATCTGAGAATGTTACTCAGGTCCCGTCAGTGAACAGCACCATTAATTTAAACCCTTATTGATTTTTAAGTGAAAAACAAAAGGGAGAGAACTTTTGAAGATTTTTTTAACCTGTGTTCGTTAGCTCTTTGTGTTTTATCTCCTTGTTATTATTGTTAAGTGCCTTTAACTTGGTTCCAACTCATTGTGACTTTGTATAGGGTTTCCAACAGTCCAGTGCTTATCCTACATCAGGACTCCTTAGTATTATGGATATTATAGTATATATTTATAGTATATGTTTCCCTGGTAGAACTGTGGATTACAAGCTGGGCTGCTAATTGCAAGGTCAGCAGTTCAAATCTATCAGGTACCCGACAGGAGAAAAATAAGGCTTTCTGTTCCTGTAAAGATTTACAGCCTCCGAAACCCTAGGCAGGGCCACTATGAGTTGGAACTGACTCCACAGGACACAACCACCACCGGTATATATTTAACTTATATTGTAAATTGAGTTTATATTAGTAATTCCAATTTCTTTACACTTTTTTTTGTGTGTGTATATGTGTGATTTTGGGAAAAGGTTTATAGAACAAATACGTTTTCCTTTCAGCAGTTCACACACATTTTCATCCCTTTCTTGAAAAAAAAAAGCAAAAACATTTTTTATGAAGCAGATTATCATTTCTAGATTCAGCAAATCATACACTTCGTTTCATCTCAATTACAACCCTCTCAATGTACCATCATGAACTCCACTTCCTCCCTGTTTTTCTCGTTTCCATCCCTCCTTCTCTCCCCACCCTTGGGAATTTTGTCTGTAGGCAGTAGCTGCCTTTTTGATCTCAGATAGCTGACCATTCCATGGTGTGTGTGGTACCTCACTCATGCTGCCCTGTTGGCTGAAGATAGAGTCATGGAGTGAGTTCAGCTACATGTTTTCGTGTTTTGATGCTGATCGTCATCCCAGCAAAGTTCAGAATTCTTCCCCCTTCCTCCCTGTGTTTCCTGAGTCTATTTGTCCTTTTTTCTGGCCCTCCTTGTTGTTTATCCCTGGGCAAATGCTGCCCTTTGATGGTTGGTTGTGTTAAGGAATTCATATGTCCCTGAAGCTGTTGATCACCTTCTAGGCTTGTCCATTGTTGGACTGAATGTTGAGCCATGTGGGTGACTTAAAGGTTAAAAGAATGACTAGCAGTGAATAAGGAAGACCATAGAAGAATTGATGCTTTTGAGTTATGGTGTTGGAGGAGAATATTGAAAGTATCATGGGCTACCAAAAGAACCAACAGATCTGTGTTGGAAGAAGTGTAGCCAGAGTGCTCCTTGGAGGCCAGGGTGGCCCAACTTCGTCTCTCATACTTCAGACATATTGTCAGGAGGGACCAGTTGCTGGAGGAGGTTAGTAAGGTTGAGGGTCAGAGAAAAAGAGGAAGACCCCCCAGCGAAATGGATTGGCCAAGTGGCAGCATCAGATTTGCTCAAGCGTGGTAACAGTAGTGAGGTTGGCCCAGGATCAGGCAGTGTTTTGTTCTGCTGTGCATAAGGTCGCTATGAGTCGGTACCAACTCGATGGCACCTAACAACAACAACAGCAACAACTGTGTAACTACAGGACCTAACAGTGAATCTACGCAGTTACCACCCTCAGTTTTCAGTGTACTAGAGTTGAGCTTTAAACTCAGACTGCATGACTATAGTCTTCAGGTCTCTGAATTGAATTTCCTAATCAAGAATCTGGTTGATGTTGAGTCACCAAATATTAGCTCATCATGTGTCTGGTAGAACTCTTGACCATATGTTATGAGAACTAGCACATGATGCTTGGGTGTTGGACTGGCAAGGAACTCTTTAGCTGATCATGCCTATTAGACTTAATTGCATTTGAAATTAGAGTCTGTGCCATTAATTCCTCCTGTAATCTGCTTTGAGTCCTGGTGTGACACTGTGGAATAAAGCACTGGACTGCAAGGTCCATTTTAATCACAAGGTCAGCGGTTCAAACTCACCAGCCACTCCTTGAAAATCCGATTCAGGGTGACTATGAGTTGGAACCAACTTGATGCCACTTAGCAATAACAAAACAAATCATCTGGTTTGGGATTTAAATCCTTGGGACTCCCCCCTCCCTCCCCCCCCAAAAAATATATATATATATACCTAGCGATATTGTTATTAAAGCACAGACAAATTAATTTACTTCAAATACTTATTTACTTCCTGCTTCCCGTAATTGAATTGCATAATACTCCCATTTTGGGGAAAATAAAAGGCCTTTTTTCAAAAAAAAATTTTTTTCCCCTAACTTTTTGCTGAAAGCAGCATCACATTTATGGTGTGTGAATATTTTACAGGTAAAATATCAGCAGGAAGAAATTTCAAACGAATGTCAGCAATATCTGAGTCAGCTGGAGATACTAAGTTCAGCTTTACTGTTTCCTTGCAGATTTACCAACGATGCTGGTTAGTATTCAAGAAAGCGTCAAGCAAAGGTCCAAAAAGGCTGGAGAAATTTTCCGATGAGCGTGCTGCATACTTTAGGTGTTATCATAAGGTAAGAGTTGATTGTTGTCATTTTCAGGAACCTTGGGCCATATCCTATCTTCATATTTCAATGTTGGCATGTATTTACTTATAAACAGGCAACTTGGGTGCTTTGACACTGAAAACTAGAGTAGTTAGCAGAGGCACAAATACAGTCTTTTCCAAGGGCAAAACATCGCTAGAGTAACACTTTAGTTGGTTTGTTTTTGTTAAAGGTAATGTAATTTATTAAAGGCACTTTTCTGGTTTGCTACCATTTGTTGTGGTATTGGCTGCTGTTCAAATCTCTTGTGTAGAATTTAGCATAGTTGTTGGAGTATACATTTGGTTTTATACAGAGTCCTGGTGTGATCCTGTAAGATAAGCACTGGACTGCTAATCGCAAGGTTGGTGGTTCAAACCCATCAGCCATTCCTCAGAAACCCTACATTGGAATTAGAACCAATTTGATGGCACATATAAGGGAGCCCTGGTGTGGTGCAGTGGGATAATGCATCGGATACAAAGTCATTTGAACTGCAAGGTCGGTGGTTCAAGCTCACCAGTTGCTCCTTGGAAACCCTGCACAGCGTCACTATGGGTCGGAACCGACTCAATGGCACTTAACAACAATAGCAATGGCAATAAAAGCACTTTCCTCTTTTGTCCCAATAGAAATGAAAACATCTAGTAATAAGCAACTACTCAGGATTGTTATGAAACTCAACTCTTGTCTTTTAAGGCACTTTAGAAATATTCATTTGCGTAATGGGGCGCTATAAGTCGGAACTGCATCAACGAAACTTAACAACAAAAATTTACAGAGCAGATTCTTCTTCCAATGTCGAAGCCCCTCAAGGCAAGGATTAGATCCCATCCAGTGCTTGTAGAATGAAAGGAGAGGAGAAGGGGGAGGAAGATGTTGGGAAAGGGATGCTTGTAGAAGGAAGAGGAAGTGTCCTTCAATATTGTATTACCGTCCATTAGTTTCTTTAGTCCGCTTTTTGTTAAGTGCCATCTAGTCAGTTTCTGCTCCCAGGGGCCCTATATAGGGTTTCAAGGAGTTTCTGGTGGCTTTGAATGCCAACCTTGAGGTTAGCAATCCAGTGCTTGGATAAAACACCAACCACACCAGGACTCTGTGTTTCCTAAAAGTTAAGTAACTAAATTTAAGTCAGAATTGGTTTTCTTAGTGGTAGTGACATTTCACCAGCTAAAATAGTAACTGTGTTAAAATAAATCATTCAGGAGTAAAAAGTTAAGGTAAATTCAAAATAAACTTAACGTTTGAATGAACAACTCAGGTAGTGTTTCCCACTGCATGGCAAGTGCTTTGTTTGCATGTCACTGCTGTGTTGTTGCTGTTAAGTGCCATTAAGTCTGACTAGTAAGGACTCTGTGTAAGGTTTCCAAAGAGCAGCTGGTGAACTTGAACCATTGATCTCATGGTTCAAATTGACCTTGTGGTCCAGTGATTATCCTACAGTGTGTGTGTGTGTGTATATATATATATTGTTCTTGTGAAGTGCCATTGAGTCAATTCCAATCCATAGCAATCCTGTATAAGGTTTCCAAAGAGCAGCTGGTGAACTTGAACCATTGATCTTATGGTTCAAATTGACCTTGTGATTATCCTACAGTGTGTATATATGTGTGTGTGTGT
>NW_006408541.1:6990089-7010160 GCF_000296735.1 Chrysochloris asiatica | reverse complement strand
TGGTGAACTTGAACCGTTGACCTTGTGGTTCAAGCCAACCTTGCTGTGCAGTGTTTTATTCCTCACCACCACGTGGTCCTTATTAGTGAACATCCGCTTTATTTTCTGTTTTCATGAAAAGCACAAGATTAATGTTCCTTAGCACTGCAAGGTTGGCAATTCAAGCTCAACAGTCGCTCCTTGGAAACCCTATACAGGGTTGCTATGGGTCAGAACTGGCTCAACAACAAGATCAACGTTCCTTTACCCTCAAAATTAAAACACTCACTGTCACAGAGTGATTCCAACTCATAGCAAATCTATAGGATGGAGTAGAGTGGCCCCATTTTAATTAAAGTAGTCTGCCACAGCTTTCTCATGCAGAGCTGCTGGTGGGTTCAATCCACTGACCTTTTGGTTAATAGCTGGACACTTAGCCACTACACCACCCAGACTGATATCTTTCCCCACTTTGTTGTTAGATGCTGTTGAATCTGTTCCGACTCATAGCGACCCTATGCACAACAGAACAAAACACTGCCCAGATCTGTGCCATCCTTACAGTTGTTTCGCTTGAGCCCATTGCTGCTGCCATAGTGCCAATCCATCTACTTGAACATCTTCCTTTTTTTCAGTGACCCTCCACTTGACCAAGCATAATGACCTTTTCCTCCTGACAGATAGTATATCTGAAGTCTGAGAGACAAACTCTGGCCATGCTAGGTTCTAAGGAGCATTCTGGTTAGACTTTTTCCAACTCAGATTTGTTTGTTCTTCTGGTAGTCCGTGATACTCTGAATATTCTTCTCCAACACCATATCTCAAATGCACCAATTTTTTTAATGGTCTTTCTTATTCCTTGTCCAACTTTCACATGCATATAAGTCTACTACTGAAAATATCATGGCTTAGGTCAGACATATTTTAGTCCTCAAACTGATGGCTTTGCTCCTGAACACTTTAAAGAGGACTTTAAAGTTGTTTGAATTCTTGACTGCTGCTTTTACAACTGTTGATTGTGGATCCAAGAAAAATGAAATCTTTGACAACTTCAATCTTCTCTCCATTCATCATGATGTGCTTTTTTTTTTTTTTTTTTTGGTCCAGTGATGAGGGTTTCCCCACTAGGCTCTGGTTAGTCCCATATGGGAAAATTCTACTATATCGTGCATATAAGAACTGTACTTATTTTTATGAAAGAACATTTGTATACTTTTGGTTCTTCATCTTGAAGATTCTTGACCTTCATTTAGTGAGAATCCATCAGAACTGGATCTATTTACCTTTAAAATGTTATTTGAAACTAGTAAGATCCATTAACACAGATACTTGGCTAGGTAGGGAAAATGAACAATATGTCTTTTGGTGTGTGAAGATTCTTCCAAAGTAATGATTGGTCTGTGTTGATAGGTTGGTTTAGCCAATGATGTAAAAGCAGTAGTTGTTTTTTGATTTAGAGATAAGTGTGCTGTGCTTTGTAGGGATGTATACATACCCAAAAGAACTCAAAGCAAGACTCTAAGATCACTGGAGAAAGGAGTCAAAGGATGGTGATGGTATTCCTTGCCATCCAGTCAACTCCCACTCCTGGTGACCTTCTGTACAACAGACCCAAACATTACCCTCACCTTAAGGGGGAACCCAAAATGCCCAATGGATTGTGGGACAAAGATAGAGTCCCTTCCTTTCTTATTTACCTTCTGTAGCACTAATCTTCCCATACCTTTTTCCTCTCAAGTCCATTAAACCCACGACTGGCTTTTGTTAAACTTCGTTGACATTCTTTTCACCTTGCCTCACTGATTTTCCATTATAACCAATAGTGATGGTGGTGATGGTGTGCCATTGAGACAGTTCCAACTCACAGAGACCAACTCACAGAGGGTTTCTGAGACTATAAATCTATAGGTGCAGAAAGCCTCGTCTTTCTCCCACGGAGCAGCTGGTAGATTCATACTGCTGACCTTGTGGTTAACAACCCAACGCGTAATCACTACACTTCTAGGCTCCATACAGTCAGTAGGATCATCCAAAGACTCATCCCCCTTGGATTCCAAAATTTGTGACTACTACTCAGCGTTTCTGGTGTGGCGCTGTGGGCTAATGCATCAGACTGCAAAGTCATTTGAACTGCAAGGTCGGTGGTTCAAGCTCACCAGCCGCTCCTTGGAAACCCTATACAGGGTCGCTATGGGTTGGAATTGACTCGACGGCACTTAACAACAACAACAACACTCAGCTCTTCTGTGAGGACCTCAGTCAGTCAGTAACTTTGCAATTCACCATCAGACCCTCGTTTGATCTGGTGGTTGTGTGTGTGGTCACTGGTCTTGTTTAGATAAGAGTCCAACTGTATCAGCTGTGCATCACGGTCAGAATTATACATGAGAAGACAAGCAATGAGTATACAAGGGAGCTTGTTGTTAGGTGCAATCAAGTTAGCTCTTTTTTTTTTTATTATTTTAAGTTTTTATTGTGAATGATGTGGGTTTACATGGGAGAACATCAGTTTTACATTCATCCTATCGTATTTCATTTCATTGCAATGATTACAATCCCATCCATGCATCAACAAACAACCAAAGTTGGTTCACCCCACAGGCCTGCCTCTTGGTAGTCAGCACACAGCCCTCTCCCTCTCTGGGTCTAGAATCCCCAGCCACTCCATATCTCCACATCATTGTCTCTGCCTCCATTTCTGGCATCACTGCTTCTCTGGGTAGGGTCCCGCACTCCGCTCTTCTCACTTGATGGTTCCAGGGACATCTGCTCCTGGACTGCAAAATCAGTCACTCCCTCCCTTTTGTTACAAACATCTACCTTTACATTTCCGACCCTCACAGTCAGTTCTGATAGCAATTATTTACTATTGTACCGCATGAGTCTTATCCCCATTTCCTTTCACCAGCCTGGTCCCAACAGATTGGAAATCATTTAGTGGAGATTCTACCTTCCCCCTCCCCGTCTGAAACTACGTTCCCTCTTGAAAGCTTGTAAGCCAGTCACTTCTTGCCTTTGTAGCCTCCTCCCCCCATTTTGGGTAGCCAATGTCTAAGTTGCCCATCCCTGTCAACCCTGTGTACCGATGGGTTGGGAGTGATCCTCACTATAAAGATTAGTTCCCTGTTTTGAGCTACTATATCCATAAGTATAGGTAAAAGTTCATAAAATTGTAGCAGGTTATTCTTTTTTTCCTCTTCTTTCTTCTTCTAGTCAAGTTCTGATCATTCATTGAAGCCAGGTCAAGTGGATACTATCTTCAAGTATGGGTGTTCTTGTGCATCTCACTTCATTTCATATCAGCTGGTCGCTTCGCTCTCTGCTCTAGTCTTCTGTGGCTATGTCACTGCCTCTGGACCCAGGAGTCCCCGGGTCTTGCCAGACTGCTGGCCAACAAGGTCTCCACCCGGGTTCACATGAGTCTACTGAATGTGGTCAGACTTAGCTTCCAACGTTGTTGTTGTTTTCCCCTCTTCCCCTCATTGGTGACCAGTGTGGTCATCAGCCAGACCACATGCCTGTTAGTGTATTCCCCTTGAGTCTTAGTCTTGGAAGGGGGTTTGTCCTGAGGGGACTTGACCACTTGCCTTGATGGCTCCTAGCTTGTTCTTGTAGTCATCAATCAGACTGCCATTATTGCTTTTGATTTTTCTTTCTGGTCTTTCTTTCACGAAGTATCTTCTGTTCTAGCTGCAACAGACTGGTCTGCTTGTCCTTTCAAGTGGAAATTTCCCACCTCAGATGATTCTGGATGGGGTTTAGGATTCCATCTATGGTCTTATGTAATGTAAAGGCTCCGCAGGAAGCCTCAAGTTAGTTCTTAGTCACAGTGACCCTGTGCTCAACAGAATGAAAAAAATACGCCATCCTCACAATGTTGTTATGTTTGATTCCATTGTTGCTGCTGCTGTGTCAGCCCGTCTCCTTGGAAGTCTACCTCTTTTTTGCTGACCCACTCACTACTTTACCAAGCATGATGTCCTTGTCTAATGATTGGTCCCAATCATTTCTAAAACATGAGAGATGCAGTCTTACCATCTTCGGTTCTAAGGAGCTCTTTGGCTGTATGTATTTCTTCCAGACATTTGTTTGTTCTTCTAGCAGTCCATGGTATATTCACTATTCTTTACCAACACCACAATTCAAAAGCATCAAATTTTCTTCAGTCTTCCTTATTCACTGTCCAGCTTTCACATGCATGTAAGGTGATTGAAAATACCATGGCTGGGGTCAGGTGCACCTTAGACCTCAAAGTGACATCTTTTTGTTTTAACACTTTAAAGAGGTCTTTTACAGAAGAATTGTCCAGTGCAAAACATTATTTGATTTCTTGACTGCTGCTTTCATGGATGTTCATTGTGGATTCAAGTAAGATGAAATCCTTGACGTCTTCTATCTTTTCTCTATTTACGACAATGTTGCTTTTTGTTCCGGTTGAAAAGGTTTTTGTTTGCGTCATGTTGAGGTGTAATCCATATTGAAGGCTGTAGTCTTTGATCTTCTTCACTAAGTGCTTTAAGTCCTCTTTACTGCATAGCTGCCTATGCTTAATAAAACTCGTCTAGTCCAATGTGTCAGCACATGGTGGGGTCTGTGTATTCAGAATGCATGCAGATTTCAGCAGGTGTCTCCATCTCCACTACTTCCATTGTGATTCAGGCTACTGGGTCTTCTAATCATCGGCTTTCTAGTGTCTATCCCAAGCATTTACTTACCTTCAGCATATGCCACAACATGGTATTCTTCCGCCCCAAACCCTGGCCTACAACAGCACAAAATTTGATTCCCTGTTGCCTATTTAAGCTCGTCTCTCAGATCCTCATAACCCATTTGATTCTGCTTCAGGTGCTCTGGGCTTCATGCTTTTACCATAACATGCCAAGCACATTTCTGCATTTTACTTACTGTTTCCTTTTCCTTGAATGCTCCTTTCCTTTGTTCAGGGCCTTGCTCAAATTCCTCTTCTCTGTAAGACCCCTGCTCCGCTTGTTTAAAATTTAACCCTTCAACAAACCTACTCTCCCATCTCCCTTTATTTTTCTTCTTAGCACAACAGCTACGTATTGATTTACTTGTTTCTTATTGTTTTTCCTGCCTCCCCCATCATAATATAAGAGTCACACTAGTTACCAATATCTGATACACAGGAGACACTTGCAAAAGTATTGGTTGGAAAGCAATGACAATTATCAATAGAAAAAAAATGGAGTATGTATAGATATTGCTATGCCATAGTTGTAGTTAGCTAAGCGGAAGAAAGTTACATTTGAGACATCTGCAAACAGGAAGAAGAACTTTGAAGCAGGAAAAATGAGGTGGTTGTGTGGTGATGCGGTAGAATAAACCAGAACTGGGAGGGTTAAGGAGGACATGCTCCAATGTATGAAACCCAAGTGCATAGAAAAGCGGTCCTGAGAATGTGGAGCATGGGGAGGAGGGCCACTGAGGATGGACTTGCTCTATTTCAGACTTGTACCTACTGGCTTTGGAATTTAATATGCAAATCTTCAGAGAACATGGCGGACCACATCCTCTTTCATCTCTAATAATCATTAGCCAAAGTTCAAAGCAGCCGAATGGAAGAATTATCTACATTTAAGCCTCCAAGCCCATGATGAGCTCTGCAGCTGATTCTTCCTCCCGACTCTTTGAGATC
Organism: Chrysochloris asiatica; assembly: GCF_000296735.1. NCBI lineage: Eukaryota > Metazoa > Chordata > Mammalia > Afrosoricida > Chrysochloridae > Chrysochloris > Chrysochloris asiatica. The sequence continues at coordinate 7,004,525 of NW_006408541.1, read as the reverse complement.
TGATTCATTTAAGATTAATCTCTTGAGGGCATACAAAAAACTCTGAGATGTTCATTTTTCATCTAAATGCTGTGTAATTTATGAATCTTGATAATAAAATTTGAAGTTCCAAGTAGCACACCGTGACCAGATTTCAGAGCTTAGTCTAATAGAGATAAAGTAATTTCCAAAAGAAATCAGGACTCCTAAATTATGCTCTTTGATGAATACAGAGATAGGGTGGTCTCAACAGATATATCTCACCCATAGAAAATCTATAGACTTTAGGAGAACAGAGGGCTTCTTTCATTCCATTTTAAAAGACATTATTAAGGGAAAGATGTCCATTTTGTATATTGAACTCAATGGAGCTATTTTAGCATAAGAAATTGACTAGAATTTTAAATCGCAGTACTTCCTCACAGAGTTAAAAATGCTCTTGTGCAAAAATGGGGAAATAAATGCACGAACAATGCACATAGAGAACCATTCATTTTTCATTTCCTAATGACTGCATCTCACAGCACATGCAGCTGTCAGAGATGGCTGTGAATTTGATGAACCATAATTGCAACAATATGGAAACTCCACTGGTTTTCACTGTAGTCCCTGACCCTGGGTTCTAATCCTGTCTTTGCCACTATTACATCTCTGACAAGTTGCTTAATCCTTCCATGACCAAATTATTTTCTGCTTTAAATAGTTTGTCAAGACCATGTGCTTTCAGTAATGGAAAGCGTGCTGAAATTGTTGTTGTTTTTAGGTGCCATCGAGTCGGTACCAGCTCACAGCAATCCTATGCACAACAAAACAAAACCCTGCCTGGTCCCGCGTCAACCTCACAATTGTTGCTACATTTGAGCCCATTGCTGCTGACTCTGCACCAAGCCATTTCATTGGAGATTCTCGTCTTCTTCTCTGACCATCCTCTTTACCAACTGTGATACCCTTCTTCAGGGACTGGTCCCTCCTGATAATATGTCTAAAGTATGAAAGACAAAGTCTGGCCATTCTGTCTGCCAAGAAGCATTCTGACTATACTTCTTCCAATCCAGATTGGTTTGTTCTTTTGGCAGTCCATGGTATTTACTTATTTATTTTTTGCCTGTGATACACTTTAAAAAATTTTTTTATTTTGAATTAAGTGAAAGTTTACAGGGCAGATCATCAGTTTTACATTCAACAACTCATACACCTTGTCTCATTACAATGATTATAATCCCTTCCATGTATCATCAGATAACAGTATTTCTCTCTATTCATTTTAGCTTTTTTTTTTTTTAAACACTCAGGCATATATAATAATTTACACCACCAAAGGACACATTCTGCAAGTCTGCCTCTTGGCCGCCAGCTCTCAGTCCCTCTCTTCCCATAAATGCACAATTTTCACATGCATATGAGGTTATTGAAAATACTATGGCTTGAATCAGGCTCACCTTAGTCCTCAATATGACTTCTTTGCTCTTGAACACTTTAAAGAGGTCTTGTGCAGAAAATTTGTGTGATGCAATATGTCATTTGAGTTCTTGACAGCTGCTTCCATGAGTGTTGATTGTAGATCTGAGCAAAATGAAGTCTTTTGCAACTTCAGTCTTTTCTCCATTTATCTTGATGTTACTTATTGGTCCAGTGGTGAGGATTTTTTTTTTTTTTTTTTTCCTTTACATTGAGATGCAACCATACCAAAGGCTGAAATTAAAGGGTGGCGGGAACCTTTTTATTGAGATGAGATGACATACATATTTATCTTGATGTTACTTATTGGTCCAGTGGTGAGCATTTTTTTTTTCTTTTTATTGAGATGAGATGACATACATATTTATCTTGATGTTACTTATTGGTCCAGTGGTAAGGATTTTTTTTTTCTTTTTATTGAGATGAGATGACATACACATTTATGTGGGACACATGTCTCAATTGGACTCTAGTGGTATAATTGCTAACCTCAGGTTCATGTAGTTAAACAAATCCCCTCCAAGAGGTTGTTGTTAAGTGCCATCGAGTCAATTCCGACCCATAGCAACCTTGGGTAGGGTTTCCGAGGAGCAGCTGGTGAGTTGGAACCACCAACTTTGCAGTTCAAACTGCTTTGCAGTCTGGCGCATTAAACTACAGTGCCACACCAGGACTCCAAGAGGTATCATGCACTATAACTGCCATAGCAACTTCCCAAGGAAGCTGAGAGTTTGAAAATGTTGGTGGGTGATAAATATCCCATGAGTCATGAAATGGGTAACATCTCTCTGAAGGCACCTTCCCTCTCAGCTTCTCCATCATCACACACTTCTGCAGTCTGCAGCATTCTGTTCACCTTGAGCCCTGGTGGCACAGCCGTGAAGTACTTGACTGTGAACCAAAAGGTCAGAAGTTCAAACCCACCAGCCGCTGTATATGGGAATGGTGGAGCAGTCTGCTTCTGTAAAGATTACAGTCTTGGAAACCCTATGGAGCAATTGTACTCTGTTCTCCAAGTTCACTATGAGACTTAAATTAGCTTGATGGCAGTAAGTTTGATTTGAACCAAAAGGACAATTCCAACAAACTCTTTAAAAGAGTGTTTTGCAAAATGTGTGTCAGAGAATGTGGCAAAAGATACTCTTGTGAGTAGCAGGCTGGGATCAAAGATGTTTGTGAAGGAGAACACATTCCATTCCCTTCCTTGAAGTTCACAATCACAATGATGTATAACAGGTCTCAGAAGTCCCAAGTAACTATGAGTTGACATTTCCAAAACTGACAGACTCATAGAGCTATTTATTTTATTTTTCTCATTTTCAGCAAATGGTTTTCCTTTTGGTTATATATAATATTAATTGATTTTGAGAGCTTGCTGTGTGTCTGACACTGAGCATTGTACTGAGGTTGTTGTTGTTGTTAGGTGCCATTGAGTCGGTTCCAACCCATAACGACCTTGTGCACAGCAGAACGAAACAGTGCCTGATCCTGGGCCAACCTCACTACTCTTGCCACTCTTGAGTCCATTGATGCTGCCACTTGGCCAATCCATCTTTTTGAGGGTCTTCCTCTTTTTCTCAGACCCTCCACCTTACTAAACATGATATCCTTCTCCAGTGACTGGTCCCTCTTGACAATATGTCCAGAGTATGAGAGACGAAGTTTGGCCATCTTGTTCTATAAGGAGCACTCTGGCTGCACTTCTTCCAAAATGGATCTATTGGTTCTTTTGGCAGTCCATGGCACTTTCAGTATTTTCCTCCAACACCACAACTCAAAGACATCAATTCTTCTACGGTCTTCCTTATTCACTGTCCAGCTTTTGCATGCATATGAGGTTATCGAAAACTCCATGGCTTGGGTCAGGCACACCATGTTAACTCAATTCCTCTAGTATTACTAAGAAGGAAGTACTATGATCGTCCCCATTTTACAGATGAAGTGACTCAGGATGAATGAGGTTGAGAAGCATGCTCAACACTCTCCAGTTGTAAAGTAGCAGAGTTAGAGCTTGAAGTCAGGCATTCTGGTCCATGTTTCTTACCATATGTGACTTCATATCACACCAAATGTTTAAACAGGCCAGTGTTTAAGCAGATTAAAGGGGGAGCTGCTCTCATTAAAGCAGGGATGGAAGATGGAGATAGAAAAGAAAGATCACTCTTTCCTATGTTCTTGTGAACATCCCCAGAGGCCTTCCAAGAAACACATTTGTATTTAATGTTGTTTAAATTAAACTTTTGTAACAATGAGACAACTGTGGATTCATTTTCGTTACAAGAAGTAGAATGGCTAAATCCTAGGTGTTATTCATCAGTTTTCCTTAATGATAAATAACTTAATGATAAACAAACACTAGGCTGCTGTCAAACCCTTTCCAAACTCACAGTGATCCTGTGTGTGTCAGAGTAGAACTGTGCTCGATTGAGTTCTCAGTGTCTGGCTTCTCAGAACGAAATTACCAGGACTTTCTTTCTGAGAAATCTCTGGGTAGAGTTGAACTCCCAACTTTGGTTAGCAGAAGAACACACTAACCATTCGAATCCTCTAATGGTAAACATGTTGCAAAACTCTAGGAGTCTACCACCAGCAAGATGCTGACATTGGTACCTATGGATGTAGTAGCTCAAAAGGGGGAACAAATCTTTACAGCGAGGATCATTCCCACCCCCTCAGTACACAGGGTAGACAGGGATGGGCAACTTGGACTTGGCTACACAAAATGAGGGGAGGGGGGCTACAAAGGCAAGGAGTGACTGGCTTACAATCTTTCAAGAGGGAGCCTAGATCTGGAGGGCCCAGAGGAAAGTAGAACTTCCACTAGGTAATATCCAGTCTCTCTGGGTGGGGCTCATGAAAGGAGATGGAGATAGGTGTCTTGTGGTTCAATAGTGAATAATTGCTATCAGGATTGACTGTGAGGGTTGGGAATGTAAAGGTAGATGTTATGTAGCAAAAGGAGGGGAGTGGTTGACTTTGCAGGCCAGGAGCAGAGGTCCGTGGGGCCATCAGGGGAGAAGAGCGGAGTGCGGGACCCTAGCCAGAGAAGCAGTGATGCCAGAGATGGCGGCAGAGATGACGACGTGAAGAGATAGAGCGGCCGGGGGCTGTAGACTGGGCTGTGTGCTGATGACCAGGGGGCAGGCTTGCAGGGTATACCCTTTGGTTGGTTGATAATGCATGGAGGGGATTGTAACCATGGCAATGAAACAATATACGATAGGATGAATGTAAAACTTAACGTTCTACCATGTAAACTATCACATAATTCTCAATTAAAAAAAAAAAAGAAGAAGATATTGATATTGAAACAATCTGTGCATCTTGTCCGGATTTCCCCAGATTTGATTTGCATTTGTGTGTGTGTGTGTGTGTGTGTGTTTGTTCTGTACATGTCTGATGCGGCACAGTTAAAATACACACTAGTTCCATCACCACAGGGTTGCCCATGTTGTTTTATAGCCAGATATTCTAACCCATGTCCCCAGGCAGGTACTAATCTTTTCTTCATTTCTTTAACCTTATCATTTCAAGAATATTATATAAATGGAATCATAGAGTTTGCAACCTTTGGAATTGACATTTTTTTTTGCATAACAAATCTCCTTGGGATTTATCCAAGTTGTTGCATGTGTCAGTAGTTTATTCCTTTTTCTGGGTGAGTAGCATGCCAAGGTATATGGACATAACAGTTTATTTAACTATTCTCCCATTGCAGAACACCTGGGTTTCTCTTTCAGGTTGTTATAAATAAAGCATTTGTGAAAAATATGCATGTTTGTGTATGATTGTAACTTTTCATTTCTCTGGGATCAGTTTCCACAAGTGCAATTGCTGGATGGTAAGGAGAAATGCATGTTTAGTCTTATAAGAAACTGCCATGCTTTCTTCCAGAGGAGCTGTACTGTTTTACAATCTCACCAGCAATGTCTGTGTGATCTACTGTTCCTGCTTTCTTGTCAGCATTTGGTTGTTGCTATTTTTATTTTGGCCATTCTGTAGTGCTAATTCTTGTGATTTTAATTTGCATTTTCCTAATATGAAAGGAGTCCTGGTGTGGCACTGTGGGTTAATGCACTGCACTGCAAAGTTGGTTTGAACGGCAAAGTCAGTGGTTCAAGCTCATCAGTCACTCCTTGGAAACCCTATACGAGGTTGTTATGAGTCAGAACTGACTTGACAGCACTGGACAACAATAAATGATATTTAACATCTTTTCATGCACTTCTTTGTCATCCATATATCCTCATTGATGAGATGTCTCTTTATACCTTTTACCCATTTTCAGTTAGATTATTGTTGTTTCCCTTCTTTAAAAAACTTAAATTTTGAGATCCTAGTCTTAAAGATAACTCATCTTAGTCAGATATGGGGTTTTCAAATATTTTCTCATCTTTTAAGCTTTGAACAAGGTCTTTCACATAAGAAAAAATATTTTGATGATCTCCAATTTCTCTCTCTCTCTCTTTTTCTTTTATTGGACTGCGCTTTTAGTGTCTAGCCCCTATATTTGAAGAGTCAGAATCAACTTGATGGTGCACAGCCATAGCAGATGCTGAAAAGTCGCAAGCTCTCTGAAAGAGAACGCTATATGAGTAAGCTGCCTGTATGTGATGTCAAAAGAAACAGTGGATTTTCTGAAGCTGGTGAAAGCTAGTCAGCTGGTTTGGGGGTCTGGAAGAAATTAGAACAAGCTCTTTGTTGAATGAATCACTCCTTAAATATTCCTGCTGACAAATGTGGTACCGCATATTTTAATTTTTGTAATTTCTTTCTCTTTCTTTCCCTAAAGATTTTATGGTTTTATGTTTTATATTTAAGTCTGAGATCCATGTTGAGTTGACTTCTGAATAAGGCATGAAGTTGGGTCAAGTTTCTTTCATTTTCTCTCTTTTTTCTACCTGTGGATGTCCATTTGTTTTGGCACTGTTTGTTGAATGTGTTATCTTTCCTCCATTGAATTGCTTTTGTGATTTTCTCAAAAATCATTTGGTCTTATTTTATCAGTCTGTATGTTTTTTTTTATAAATGTTTTATTGTGAATTATGTGATACTTTACATGGGAGAACATTAGTTTTACATTCTTCCTATCGTATATCATTTCACTGCCATGGTTACAATCCCCTCCATGCATCATCAACCATCCAAAGGGTATACCCTACAAATCTGCACCCCAGTCGTCAGCACACAGCCCCTCTCCCTTTCTGAGTTTAAAGTCTCCAGCTGCTCCATCTCTCCACGTCATCATTTCTGCCTCCATCTCTGATGTGGCAGCTTCTGTGGGTAGGGTCCTACTCTCTGCTCTTCTCCCTTGATGGTCCCAGGGACCTCTACTCCTGGACTGCAAAGTCACTCATTCCCCTCCTTTTGGTACAAAACATCCACCTTTACATTTCCAACCCTCACAATCAGTCCTGACAACAATTATTCACTATTCTACCACAAGGGACCTATTCCCATCTCCTTTCATTAGCCTGGCCCAGACTGATTGGATACTACTCAGTGGAGAGTCTTCCTTCCTCCATGCCCTCTGGATCTAGGCTCCCTTTTGAAAGCTTGTAAGCCAGTCATTTCTTGCCTTTGTAACCCCCCCACCCACTTTGGGTAGGCAATGTCCAAGTTGCCCATCCCTGTCTACTCTGTGTATGGAGGAGGTGGGAATGATCCTCGCTGTAAAAATTTGTGCCCTCTTTTGAGCTACTGCATCCATAGGTGTAAGTCAAGTTCAGCAAATTGTGTCAGATTACTCTTTTTTTCCTCTTCTTTCTTCATCTAGTTGAGTTCTGATCATCCTAGTCATTGAAGCCAGGTCAAGTGGATATTATCTGCAAGTGTGGGTGTTCTGTATGTTTCTTTAAGGAGCTCTGGTAATGTAGTTGTTAAAAGTCGGTTCGTTAACCTCAAGGTCAGAGTTCGTCACTACCAGCCATTCCCGTAGGAGAAAGATGAGGTTTTTTGCTCCTGTCATGAATTACAGCCTCGGAAACCCTGTACAGGGTCACTGTGAATCAGAACCGACTCCACGGCACATCACCACCACAGCTTTATAAGGAGCTCTGGTAGCGTAGTGGTTACGAATCGGGCTGCGAACTTCAAGGTCAGCAGTTCAAAACTACGAGCTGCTCCATGGGAGAAAGATGAGGCTTTCAGCTCCCATAAAGATTTACAGCCTTGGAAACCCTATTCAGGGTCGCTATGAGTTGGAACTGACTCCATAGCAAACCACTATCACCAGCATATATTTCTTTATTCTATTTCATTGATATATTTGTCTATCTCTTCATCAATACTATACTCTCTTAATGAATTTACATTGGATATGTTCATTCTTCTTATCTTATACTTCTTTCTCAATATTGTTTTGAACGATTCTAGTGTTTGTGTTTTTCCATATAGATTTTAGAATAAATTTGCCTATGTCTACACATATCCTTGTTGGGATTTTGATAGGGTTTATGCTAAGTCTGTAGATTAATATGCAGTCCTGGTGTGGCACTGTAGGATAAGCACTGGACTGCTAATTACAAGGGCAGTGGTTCAGATCCACCAGCTGCTTCTTGGAAACCCTATAGAGGAACCAAGTCAATGGCACTTAACAACAACAATAACAACATAGATTAATTTGAGGGAAGTTGACTTAATTTTTAAAGCTGAATCTTCCAATCCATGAATATAGTATATCTTTACATTGATCTGAATTATCTTTCTGTCTTCACCATTTTGTAATTGTCAGCCTATGGACCCACCCTGCACATGTTTTGTTAAGCTAATACTTGAATATTTTATTTACTTTAATTAAATTTAGAGCTCATTTGGATTAACTTGTATAAACCAGTCATTTTAAATCTATACATACACCTAAAAGCAATCTCCTGGTTTAAATGATTTTCTCCCCGCCACAGAATTATTTGACTAATCATATGAAATGATTAGTTGTCCTTATATGTCAGGGAAAAGTCTCAGGTCCTTTGAAGATTTAATCTGTTTGTTATGTTTACTAGCCCTTTGGTTGTGTTTGGCTTAGTCATGGTTTCAAGAAATAATCACATACACATTGCAAAACAGGGAGATCCAAACAACAGCAAACTGCCTGCAAAGTTCAGTGATGAAAGATGATTTTTTATCTCTCATCCTTACATCTTACATGGATTTCTGAATAACATACATCACTAAGACTCGATCTATGTGGTTTCACGTGTGCGTGTGTAGATATTTCAGTGTAATCTAACTACACATGAATATTCTCTGCAAATGATGCCAAAAAAAAGTGTGTGTGTGTGTATGATTCTTAAATTGATGGGAAAATGGCTCAGATGTTTTGGGAGTCCAGGAAAAATCAGAGGGTGCTGAGTGATTTGTTCCTCAAGTAGCTGTGTTGACAAAGGACAGATATCTATTTCACTTATTATCTTGCTTTTCAGATATCTTTATTATTATTATTATTATCACTCTTCAAATTATAAAAAACATGAAGCTTCCCTGTAACAAATTTAAAAACACATGGAACATATGGAGTAAAATGGGAAAAAAAATTCAACCATGACCCCTACCCCTAGTTCCATTCCTCAGAAAAAATACTAATCTCTTGATGTGTCGTTTTCAGACTCTTTTTTGTGCCTGTATAAATACAAACATATTGTCACACATTATTGTTGTTAATAAGTGCCATCCAGTCAGTTCGGACTCACAGCAACCCTGTATAGTGTTGCCAGAGAGTGGCTGGTGAGTTTGAAACACGGACCTTTGGGCTTAAACTGACCATATGGCCCAGTGCTTATCCTATAGTGCCCTATTGGGGTTCTATTGTCACACATAGATAGATTATATTTTAGATAAAAAATGTATTCATTTATTGCATATTGTATAGGAGAGCAGGCCTTGGTTAAGTGGTTGACTGATAACTGAAAGGTTAATGGTTCAAACTCACTTGATGGCTCTGTGTGAGAAAGACGTGGTCATCTGATTTCATAAATATTCCAGCCAAGAAAACCCTCTGGGACAATTGTACTCTGGCACAAGGGATTGTTATAAGTGAAAATTAACTACCTGCAGAGTTCATTGATGACAGATGCTTTTTCTCCCCTTTTACTTATATCTTGCATGAATTTCTTAATAGCATGTTAACATATCTTCTTGTTGTTGTTAAGTGCAGTCCAGACGATTCTGACCCATGGTGACCCTATATAGGGTTTTCAAGGAGAAGCTGGTGAGCTTGAACCACTGACCTTGCAGCTCAAACGACTTTGCAGTCTGACACATTAGACCACAGCGCCACACCAGGACTCCTACTATGGCGTTGTGGGCTAATGTGTTGGGACTACAAAGTCAGTTTGAACTGCAAGGTTGGCAGTTAAAGCTCACCAGCCGCTCCTTGGAAACCGTATTCATGGTCACTATGGGTCAGAACTGACTTGACAGCACTTAACAACAATAACAATAAGTTATTCAGAGAACAACATATCTTAGGAGACCATAAATTCTGACTTCACCAACTCACCCTTTCTATGGTCTTTACATAATTTCCAGTAGCAAATTATTTTGCACTATAAATATTTGGGTTTAGAAAATAAATGCTAACTAGACTACTTTCCTTTCCCTCACATTCTGATTCTAATTCTAAATGGATAATAATGGCTGGTGGTGGTAGTGGTGGTGGTGTACCGTGGGGGTCAGTTCTGACTCACAGAAACCCTGTATAAGGTTTCCGAGGCTGTCAATCTTTACGGGAGCAGAAAGAGTGCTTTTGTTTTGTTTTATGCTGGAGTCCCAGTTAGGATAGTGGATAAGCGCTTGACTATTCTCTGAGAAGTTGGCAGTTCGAACCCACCCTGAGCTGCTTCAGCCTAGCATTCTGTTTTTAAGAAGCCACAGCCTTGAAAACCCCGGAGCACAATTCTACTCTGCACACATAGATTGTCAGTAGTCCTGATGAGCTGTACAGCAAACTAACAACAACAAGGATCTTTATTATCAATGTACCATCTGTTTATAGCCATTCCCGGACTGATACACAAAAAGATTTCTACTTTTGTGCATATACAATGTCTACTACACGGAGCAAATGTCTGCATCTGTCTTTATGTGCTCATGATAGTATTTGTGGATGGAAGAGTCTCCGAAGTGAGATCATCAGATAATATTCCACGACTTGCAAATTTTTGTAGTGACTACTAAATGATCTCCAGAAAGGTTATACAGGGCGACCACACCCTTGGGCAGCTTTTGAAAGTGCTTTCTTCTCAGATCCCAAATCTAGAAATTTCTGAGGTGAGATTTTCCATTCATATGTTCCTCCTCATCTTTTGTTTCTGTGGCTTGTTTTAAAGGAAGACACAATGAATGGACTCGTGTTCAGTTGTTTCACAGATTCAAATCAAGAACCAATCCTCAGGAAGGTGATCCAAATTTATTACTCCAATTTATCAAGGGCATGGAGATGTTTTTGGAAAGAATGGTAGATAACTACCTAGACTGGTTCTTTCTTAAGATTTACTTTTTTTTTTTTTTTTTTAATGTTCGCTTAAACTCCTCTGTTCAAGCTTCCAGAGGGAGATGTATGGGTAGGAGGCTGGTTCTCATTTTCCCTCCATTAGAACTCAGCCTATTTCTCCTTGTTTTCTCTCCTTGCTTATTGGTACAAAGTCTTCAAACTACTGGTGCTTTTATTTGTAAATATAATTGTCGAAGAAGCACTGGACTGCTGACTGTAAGGTTGGTGGTTCAAACCCACCTGTTGCTCCTTGGAAAACTTACACAGGCTCACAATGAGTTAGACCAACTTGACATCACTTAGTTAAAAACAACACTATGGAAATGCTCCAAGTTTTAAAACACGATACTAAATCTTTTAGAAAATTTAAACACAAATGTTTATGACATTCTTATTTTAATATACTCTGAAAATTTCAGCAGATCATAATACTGTAATAATAGCAATAATAATGATGATGGTTACTTATTTTGTGCTTGAGAAAACACTGTGGATATACTAATGAGTTGCATTTAACTTACTATTTTTAAAGTTTTTATTGTGAACTGAGTGATAGTTTACATGGGAGAGCATCAGCTTTGCATTCATCCTATCGTATTTCATTTCATTGCCATGGCCATAATCCGCTCTGTGTATCATCATTCCTTCTGTTTTTTTGTTTTGTTTTTTGGGGGGTGGGGTGGGGAGATGGTGGGTGGGCAGGGAGGGGGATGTATACAAAAACACTTAGGAATATATAAAACAACCAAAGGGCACAGTCTGCAAACCTACCCACTGGCCTCCAGCACCCTCTCTTTCATGAGTCCAGAGTCCTCAGCTGCACCTTGTATTTAAGTTACTTTTGTTTTCAAAGTCAACCTACAAAAGTTAAAGAGGTCTATACTGCTCCAGTTTTGATGGCTTTAATTTTTTTTTTTAAAGAATGAAGTCATTTGAAGCTTCTACAGAGCTTTGCAATTTGCATATACAAAGTGAGATGCTTACTTAATTCATTCAGTCTCACAAGGGGGAAAATAATTAGAATACAACTTACAAAAGCAAGGCAGAAAATTGTCTTTGAGGTAGCTGGCTCGTTTTCATTCGGTAAACATAAATAAATTATCATCTGTAAATTACCCTCAGCCAAAGGAGAAGAAAAATTGGAAATCGAATCCTTGTTCGACTGAATGGCTTTTGACTTTGCAGTACACCAGAAACATACTTAATATTCCCACACAATGCCTACTAATTGCATAAGTCTGCCAGGAATACTCCTGTTCCTCAGGAGAATGTGTGTGTGTGTGTGTGTGTGTGTGTGTAAAATCCAGTTGTATTAATCTTCCCTTGAAATCCCAGGAGAAATTTCTTCGTCTAGCTACAAAATAATCCATATGGAAAACTGAATTGTGTAATTGGTAATTGTTTTCCAGATTGTTAATACAGAACTAGATCTGTAGCATATTAAACTTTTAAAGTGTGACCACTTGGTAAATAGCTGGCTGTTAAGCATTCATAGCATCAATAGTATTGTCTGTAATGGATAAGACATCTGGAGTATGGTTTTAAACAGTTAAACTAATTTGGCAGTCCAATTTTGGGAATACCTAATTGGACCGCATACTTAAAGATTTATACAGAATGTAGAAGAAGCTGGAATATTTCTTTTGTTTGATGGAGTCTTCGGACATTGTGTGTTTGATTCTCAGAAAAGTGGAATCCAGAGCTGTATAGTAATTACTTCTCTCCCTTAGACCTCGCCCCGCCTCTTTGTTCTCCCTTGCTCCAACCTAACCTGAAGCCATAATCACTTAACTAAGCTCTGCTGGTCTCCTCTTCTCCCTGCCGCAGGCCAGACTCTGGCTAAGACCTCCAAGTTTGGCCAGAGGGGGCTGTTCTCATGGATCCCATGTGACTAACACTTCTAGTGATTGGGAAATTAACCAGCTTTGATTACTGTCTACTCTCACTACAGCAGGCTGTCTCAGCCTCAGCATTCGTTGATATTTGAGGCCAGTTAATTCCTTGTTGGGGGCCAAAGAGGAAGGTGTTTAGCGTACCCCTGACGTCCTTGATAGATACCAATATCATCCTCCCAATTTTGACAACCAGAAATGTCCCTCAGAAGCGCAATCCTACCACACGCACACACACACACACACACACGCACACGCAAACATGCACACACACACACACCCAGGTTGGAACCCACTTGCTTATAGAATAATCTTTCTAATGGATCCTCACTACCTTTGAGTTTCTTCTGACTCACGGGGACTGCACCATAGGGCTTCCGAGACTGTGAAGCTTTGTGGTTGTTACTAGGTGCCTTCTTGTCTGTACCAACTCACAGCGGCCCTATGTACAACACAACAAAACACTGCCCAGTCCTGGGCTGTCCTTAGAATTTTTTGAGCCTATTGCGGCTGCCTCAGTGCTAACTCATCTCATTGGGTGTCTTCCTCTTTTTCTCCGACCCTCCACCTTACCAAACATGATATCTTTCTCCAGTGAATGGTCCCTCCTGACAATGTCCAAAGTATGAGAGACAAAGTCTGGCCATTCTGGCCTCCAAGGAGCACTCTGGCTGCACTTCTTCCAACACAGATCTGTTTGGTCTTCTGGCAGCCCATATACCTTTAATATTCTCCTCTAACATCATAACTCAAATGCATCGATTTTATAGTCTTGCTTATTCACTGTCCACTGTAAATCTTTCAGGAAGCAGATTGTTTTGTCTTTCTCCCACAGAGTGACTAGTGGATACAAGCTGCCAACCTTTCCATTAGCAACCCAGTGCTTAAGCACTGCACCTCCAGGGCTCCCTTTCTAAAGCTTAGGTATGACCATTCTGTGTGCTTGCTGGAAGCCTTGTGGTATGTACCCAGGAGATCCATGGTTAGTTAACACTAACTCCAGCTGCTGGCACACGATGCCCATGAATGTGTGATCCTGGTCTGACCGCTCCGGTCTCATGCCTTGTGTGTTTCCCATCATTCCTCCTTCTCACCACTGCCATCTCCATATTTCTGGCTTATCAGCTTCCTGGTTTATGACTTTACACATGTAGTTTCATTTGCTGGGAAATTCATCTTTGTTTTCCTTGCTTCATAAATGCTTGCTCATCCTTCAAGATGAACCTTAAGGATAAAAAGGCCAGCTTCAGGGATGATGGTCTCCAGGAGCCTGTACTACATGTTCACTCAATGGCTTTTGGTGACATGGTAGAGCAGACTCAGACTAGTTGTGTTTGAATCCCAGTTCTTCTACTTGAACTAGCTAATAACTGCTTTGGGCTGCAACACTTTTATATTTTAAATGGGAATAAAATAGTACCAGGTCTTATGAGGTTGTTGTTGAGTGCTGTCAAGTCGATTCTGACCCATAGCAACCCTGTATACAGTTTCCAAGGAGCAGCTGGTGATCTTGAACCACCGACCTTGCAGTTCAAATGATTTTGCAGTCGGGCTCATTAGTCCACAGCACCACACCAGGACTCTACCAGATTTTATAGTGCTATTTAAAATGCTTTT
>NW_006408541.1:6987567-6989579 GCF_000296735.1 Chrysochloris asiatica | reverse complement strand
AGCCTCATCTTTCTCCCGTGGAGCAGCTGGTAGTTTCGAACCACTGACCTTAAGGTTCGCAGCCCGATTCGTAACCACTACGCTACCAGAGCTCCTTAGACATTCTGTTATCAAAGCTATGGATATGGGGTCATGGAGCCCTGGTGACACAGTAGGTGAAGTGCTGGGCTGTAACCTTAAAGATTTACAACCTTGGAATCCCTCGGGAGCAGGTCTGCTCGGACTTACAGGGTCACTATGAGTCAGGTCAACTTGAAGGCAAAGGGTTTGCTTTGGCTGGGTTATATGAGGTCACATTGACAGCAGGAACATAAAAGATTACACAGGAACTGTAGGGGCAGTGCATGTTAACTGGGAGGAGCTCCTCAGGAAAGGCAGATGAGTTGTTTACACAAGTCTAAGAACGTGACACATGTACTCATATATGTAGAAATGTTCATGCAGTCATATATGTAGAAACATGTAACATGTTGCATGTTATATAGAGAAATTCATATGTGTAGAAACGTAATGGTTGTACGTTCGGTGTAGAAACATGTAGCGTGTGTTGTATGTGGAAGTGTGTATATATATAGAAACATGTAACACATGTTGTATATTATAGGTCAAAACCTGTAAAGTATGTTGCATGTTACACAGAGACTCATATTTGTAGAAACAGGTAACACATGTTGCATGTTCTGTAGAGAAACTCATATATATAAGGCGCTCTGGTAGCATAGTGGTTACGAATCGGCCTGCGAACCTTACGGTCAGCAGTTCGAAACTACCAGGTTCTCCACGGGAGAAAGATGAGGCGTTCTGCTCCCGTAAAGATTTACAGCCTCGGAAACCCTGTACAGGGTCGCTATGGGTCGGAACCAACTCAATGGCAACTTACAACAACAAATAAGGAAGATCTAAGAGAGAACTTCCACATGCCACTCTTTTTTTTCTCCCAGGGCTGGAAAGTGAGCCCTGTGTCGTAGAGGAACTCACAGAATGCAGTAGGAAAACTTGCGTGTGGGAGAGGTCTTGAGAAATGCGAACCAGAGTTTGTTCAGACTGATTTTTGGGTAGTGCCATCCAACATAATTGCATGCAGATGCCAAGAAGCACATCACCGACAATGTTGCCTTCTGTCATTTCCCACATTGATCCAGAAAAGGCAAATCCGACCGCCTTCACCATCTGCCGCGAGTCTCTGTTGAGAGAAAGATGCGGGGAGATACCAGCCACAGGAGAAGTACAGTGTACAACTTCATTGGATCCTGGATACGGTGGTGGCAGAGGGGTGCCGTCACAGCTCTGAAAGACTTTGGGAGACTTTGAACATGGAATGGAAATGAGGTGGTACAACGAATTCCTGTTTACTCTCATAGCTGTGAAAATGGCATGAAGGCGATCTTGGGACAGAATGTGGTTATTTCTAGATGTTTGGTGAAGTTTTTGGCAGGATATGTCATTTACTTTCATATAGTTCAACCAGAGCAAAATGCACATGTGTGTGCACACACACACACACTCATGCACACATGCACACACATGTATTTCTACATAAAGACAAAGAAAGCAAACCAGCAACGTGTCAATAATCATCAAGTCTCGCTTTTCTATATTTGAAACTCTTCAAAATAAATATTAGGGGAAAATGATGAACACAAAATTTAGAAAAGTAAAGGACAAAAAACAAAGATGATTATATTAAAGGAATTACAAATAAAGAGGACTGAAATTTAAAAATATATATTATAACAATTTAGGTTGATTTGATTCCTCTATTGAAATATGACTTAGTTGGGCAAATAGATGACAGTATAGCTAGGATTCATAAAATCAGTGATATGTTTTCATAAAAGATTCACCTAAAATGAAAATAAACCAACAATTTAAAAAAACAAAATGGTATTCATACAAAGAACTACTACACGGCCTAAGTCAGAGTTCTCTAGAAAATCTAAACCACTGCGGCTTATTTGTGTGCATATAAATACATATACATGTATGAATATCTGTATACATAAATATCTCTG
>NW_006408541.1:6971021-6986947 GCF_000296735.1 Chrysochloris asiatica | reverse complement strand
ACTGGCTCAAGTCCAAAGAACCTGAAGTTGGAGAATGAGCCAGATGCAAGATCTGGACCCAGCAGAGATCCAGCAAGCTTTTCCTAAGAGTCTCATATGTTGGATGCAGGCCACATCCCTGAGGGAACTTCCTCTTAATTAACTGGCTGCTCATAGCAAACGTCATTGTAGAGTTGATTACATTATATTAGATCTCATCATGGAGAATACCTGCATCTCAGCTGCCAAACCACCAGGAATCCTGGCCCAAGTTGGCACAAAGCCTTACTTATCACGTACACCAAACCGCACATTTTAAATGTATGTTGTTGTTAGTACCATTGAGTCAGTTCTGACTCATAGTGACCCTATATAGGATTTTCAAGGAGCAGCTGGTGGTTTTGAACTGTCAACTTGTGGTTCGCAGTCTAGTGCTGATCCTGTAGTGCTACACAAGACATAATATTGGACAAAAGAATCCAGACACATAAAGCATGCAGGTAGTATAATTCGATTTATAGAACGTTTTTGAAAAGACAGAGTTCCTCAATGGTAATAGAAGTTAGAGTAGTAATTTGTGGACAGGAGTGACTTATGTGGTTTTTGTTGTTTTTAACACATCAAATGGGTGTTGGCTACCCAGGATTTCTAGACATAAAGGTTCCCTGAGGGACACCTGAGATTGCCGTGCGTCACCGTGTGTGTTTGAAGCCTGCCCATTGCTGTCAAGTAGGTTTCAATTCATAGTTACCCGATAGGACAGCGTCAAGCTGCCTCATAAGGTTACAAAGGCTGTAACTCTTTACAGAAGCAGACTGCCACAGCTTTCTTCTTCAGAGTGGCAACTGTTGTTGTTAAGTGCTATAGAGTTGGTTCCAATCCACAGCAACCCTGTATAGGGTTTCTGAGGAGTGATTGGTGAGCTTGAACCGCTGACCTTGCAGTTGAAACCGACTTTGCAGTGCAGAGCATTAACCCACAGTGCCACATCAGGATTCCTAGAGGGTTCAAATTGTCAGCCTTTCTGTCAGCAGCCAAACGCTTTAACCACGAGTCCACCAGCACTCCTGTGTTCTTGAACCATGTTGTCGTTAAGTGCCATTGAGTCAGTTCCAACTCATAGCGACCCTGTATAGGGTTTCCGATAAGCAGCTGGTGAGCTTGAACCACTGACCTTGCAGTTTAAATCAATTTTACACTCCAGTGCATTAATCCACAATGCAACATCAGCCTTCCAGTTGGAGGTCTTAAGCAGAATTCACCGTGAGAAGTAACCCAGATTTTCAACCATGGCATCATGTGGATCCAAATAAACGTGTGAAAAAGCAGAATTTCCCTCAAGATTTCAAGGTCCAAACTGAAAAGGTGAATTTCATTCCGATTGTCTTTTTTCAAATGATGGATGCTTCTGTTTTACTTAGGAATTGAGTGCTGCCTTCCTTTTGCATTTAACTTTCAACTTTTGGGTGTGTATTCACAGGTTTAGTTTGTACCCTTAATGGATTTGTTCCCCCCAAATTTTTCATCTTTAGCTTTATTTGTCAGTATATTTATTTACTCACTTAGGTTTTATTGGTAGGTTTTTTTTGTTTTTTTTTTAATTTTAAGGAGCACATGCTATGGAGTGCAATATTAGGAAAATTGTGAAAACAGAAACCAGAAGTTCTGGGTTTGGGTCGTGCTTCCACCCATTTTCTTAAACTGTAATATTAATGAGTACTGGTGTGGCGCTTTAGAATAGGCACTGGACTGCTAACAGCAAAGTTGGTGGTTCAAACCCACTAGCTGCTCCCGGATACCCTATACAAGGTCGTTATGAGTCAGAACTGTCTTTACAACACCTCCCAGCAATAAACAACCATAATCAGCTTGTTTCTTTGCTTCTCACTTTATTCATTCTTGAAATGGTTTTAATCATCTACTGGCTAAATAACCAAGGCTGATGTTGTTGAGTACTGTTGAGCCAGTTCCAATCCATAGCAATACTGTATAGGGTTTCCAAGGAGCCGCTGGTGAGCTTGAACCGCTGATCTTGTGGTTCAAATGACTTTGCTGTCCAGTGCATTAACCCACAGCGCCATGCCAGGACTCCACTTAGGATCACGGAATTTAGTATCACATCATAACCATTCCAGATGATTTGATTGACGTGAGGGGACTTCTTTCCAGAGTCCACTTTATGGCTGTTATTTTAAGGGGTGGGTTAGAGTGGGTTTTATTTCATCACTTTAGCTAGGCTAGCTCTATTTCTATATGAGGGGGTTTCAAAAAGTTTGTGGAAAAATCCCATTATCTTTGAATTCCATTTTTCTATGAGCTTTTTGAAACTCTTTTGTATAATAAACACTATGTAAGGTCTCCTTTGAAATATTAAACAAATGAACAAAACACAAATGATTCAACTCCTAAAATGAAAGGGGTAACCACTATTCCATTAGAGCTTCCCGATTTTCATGCACGTCTCTGGGAATTTTGTCTTCTTCTTATAAGAAGCACTTTTGTTACATAGCAGGGTTTAAGGGAAAACACGCTTGAAAATGTCCGGTCAATAAGAAATCAGACAGAGGGAGGTTTTGCCAACTTTCGCTGTGTTAACAGTTCCAAAATCTTACCGGCTTACAAAAACACATCTTTATCATTCGCTCTTGTTCCATGAGGTTTCTGGGTTGGCTACTGGTATATCAAGTTGTTGTTGTTGTTAGGTGCCATCGAGTCAGTACCGACTCATAGCGACCCTATGCACAGCAGAACGAAACGCTGCCCGATTCTGGGCCAACCTCACTGCTGTTGCCAGGCTTGAGTCCAATGATGCTGCCACTTGGCCAATCCATCTCGTTGGGGGTCTTCCTCTTTTTCTCTGACCCTCCACCTTACCAAACATGATATCATTCTCCAGCGACTGGTCCCTCCTGACAATATGTCCAAAGTATGAGAGACGAAGCTTGGCCATCTTGGCCTCCAAGGAGCACTCTGGCTGCACTTCTTCCAACACACATCTGTTTGTTCTTTTGGCAGCCCACGGCACTTTCAATATTCTCTTCCAACACCATAACTCAAAAGCATCAATTCTTCTACAGTCTTCCTTATTCACTGTCCAGCTTTCACATGCATATGAAGTTATTGAAAATACCATGGCTTGGGTCAGTCACACCTTAGTCCTCAAGCTGACATTTTTGTTATACCAAGTAGAACTGGATTAATATATATGCATCGACTAAGATCCACCTATCCATCTATTTAAGAACCCAGGACAAAAGTGAGGATGTTGTTCTCATGGTAGAAACTCAGGGGGAAGGAACTGTTCTAAACATGGTGGTGTGCCGTGGAGTTGGTTCTGACTCATAGCGACCCTGCATAGGGTTTCCAAGGCTGTAAGTCTTTATGGGAGCAGAAAGCCTCATCTTTCTTCCGTGGAATGACTGGAATGACCTTGAGGTTAGCAGCCCGATTTGTAACCACTATGCTACTAGTGTTCTAACTTTACTCACTGTCATATCAACTCACATCCTATTGGGCAAAGCAAATCACAAGGCCCAGCCCAAATCAACAAAAAAGAGTGTCAGAGGCTTGAATGAATGCTCGTGAACAAACAGTTGAATCTGGTGCAAAGAATGTGGTGAACTAGGGAACGTGGTCTGGTTTCAAATCCCTCCAAATTCTAGATAGAGAATCAGTTTTGCAAATCTTCACTTAGTCTTGCCCAACCTCTACCTTCCAAAGCATGCTTTATTGCATAAGAACATTCCTTATTCTGTGTTTATTACCTTTTACCTGCTGAATTTTCCAGAAAGCCAGTATCATCTCCCAATTCTGAGTTGTGGTTGTTGTTGTGAAGTGCCGTCGAGTCGATTCTGACCCATAGTGACCCTGTAAAGTGTTTCTGAGGAGCAGCTGGTGAACTTGTACTGCCGGCCTTGCAGTTCAAACAGGTTTGCAGTCTGGTGCATTAACCCACAGCGTCACACCGGAAGTTCTTGATAATTTCTATAAGAAGCAATTGGCCCCAGGAAGTCCAAAATCAGATTAAGTATGAAGCTAGTGGGAATTTTGAAAGTAAACACCCAATTTCTGGAGAAAAGCAAGGTTTTCAAAGGTCTTTACTCTTGACATTTTCAGCAAACCATACAGTTATTTCTTGTCTTCTTTGATAGCTGCAGAGTTTAGCCCCAATTTAAGGGAAAGTGCTCTTGAATCAGTAAGCTTAAATATATCATAGGCAAGGAAAAGAAAGACGAAAGGCAGAAGGGCCCACGATTCTGTTGAAAAACTAACCAGGCAGGTAGCAGCCCAGAGAATAAACAGAAGGCATTTGGGCTTGTCCAATTTGGTGTGCTGTTGTCTGAGCATGAAAATGATGCTACAAAGGCCCAGACAACCAAACCACTGCTGTTGTGTTGATTCCAATTCATAGCGATCATCCTGCTATGGTTTATAGGGTAAATACTAGGCTGCTAACCAGAAGGTCAGTGGTTCAGACCCATCGGCTGCTTCTTGGAAACCCTATACAGGATTACTATGAGTTGGAACTGACTCAACGGCACTTAACAACAACAACAACCAGGATGGAGTAGAACTGTCCCGTAGGGTTCTCAAGGCTGTACATCTTTTATGAAGACCTCTGCCACCTCTTTCTCACAAAGAATGGCTGGTGGGTTTGAACCTCCAATGTTTTGGTTAGCAGCTGAGTGCTTAACCACTAAGGCTCCTTCTAAAAGGACAAGTGAAAAATGTAAACTGTATTTATATAGCATTTTGGATCAGAAACTTTGACTTTGAATTCTTTTCTGCTAAAGTCCTTGTGTGGCGCTGTGGAATAATGCACTGCACTGCAAGGCTGGTGATTCAAGCTCACCAGCCGCTCTTTGGGCACCCTATGTGGGGTTTCTAGGAGCCAGAATTGACTCGATAGCACTTAACAACAACAAACTATTAAAACTTTCTGTTAAAAATGGAAGTTTGTCTTTGGAGCTCAGTTTGAGCCTCTCTATGAGACACTTCTTTTGTCATTTAAGTCATGATTCTCAGACATAGTTCAGCTTTTGGCCATTAGGCTTGAAATGTCTTATTGTCTTTCCCACCTGATAAATGCAGTTGTGAAGTGGGCAGGAAAGACAAAGGCAGACAAATGCTCTTCTTCAGATGGGTGAACTTGGGATATCAAGTGGGGTCTGGCTCTTGTTTTAGGATAAGCACTAGAGTGCTAACTGTGTGGTCTAGAGTTCAAACCTATCCGCTGGTCCTTGGGAGAAGGATGAGGTTTTTTGCTCCCATAAAGATGAACAGCCTCAGGAACCCTATACAAGGTCGTTGTGAGTCGATACCAACTCCATGGCAGTGAGCACTGAGATCTGCAGTCATGAGTCAAGGAGATGAGAGTTGTTCCTGACAGCAGTGTTCCTTGAGATGAATCACTGTCTCTGGACTTTGAACTCACTAATGAATTATCAGAAACGTAAGGCAATGTCATAATTTTATTTTTAGTGGAACAGATACGTAAATCTTTTTTCCTATTGTTTAATCATTTTTTACTTATGCATTAAGGTTTCCAGTCATAATTAGTATCAGCTTTACTATTATATGGACTTCTGGTGTGGCATAACCGGTTCATGCGGTAAACTGTAACATCGGTTTAGGCCGTCAAGGCCAGCAATTCCAGTTCACCAGTTGCTCTTTGGAAACCCTGTACAGGGTCGCTATGAGTCGGATCCCGACTCGATGGCACTTAGCATCGAGTGCTACTACTATTATATGAAACCCCAGTGACTCTATAGAATAGCACTGGACTACTAACCACAGGGTCAGAGGTTCAAATCTACCAGCCACTCCAGGGAGAAAGATGAGGCAGGCTGCTCCTGTAAAGATTTATAGTCAGAACTGACTTCATGGCAGTAGCTTGTCGTTTGCTTATCTGTTGGACTATGATTTAGTAAATCCTGTAAAGTCTGTAAGAGTTGGAACTCCACAGGGCTGCCCTGTGCTTCCTGGGCTCCGAAATTCCCCCTTGGACAGGGTGGGGTCTTACTTCTTTTCTTGTCGCTCATTCTACGGTCAGACAGATTTGCATCTTATACAACTTCTGGCTTTTGCAGGTTTAATGGCATTTTGCTTTAGGTCAACTCATTTGGTTTGTTAAAATAAATGTATGATAAGGAGAAACTTTATTACGGCCACTAATAGGATACCAGCATCTCTTTTTGTTGCTATGAATAGAAATGAGCATTTGAAAGAAGAAATACAATGGAAAGAAAATAATTACTTTTGGGTTCTGGCTACCTGTTGCTTCCTGCCAGCAATTTTGAGAACTTTTTTTATTTGAAAAAACATAGTAGGTTTCTAAGAATAATACATATTCCTTGATATAACCAGAACTCAAGAGAGTAGGAAAGGAGTAAGCTTTGTGTTTTGGTGGTTGTGTTGGTCATATGTAAGAGACTTCAGCAGCTACAGTTGTTGTTTTGTTTGTAAGAAACATATGTGACACAATACTTGTCAATTCAAGTTTTTTCAGATATACAATTTAGGGATTAATCTATTGAATGACAGATTAATTGATGCTGAATTCTCCAGCACCGTAAGCACAAACTCATTGCTTCCCCAACAATGGCCTCCTTCTCCTTCCTTTCCATCTTTGGTAACCACCGGTTAACATTACTCTCTCCGTATATTTACTGGTTCTTGCTTTTATGTGAATGAGATCATATCATCTTTGTCCTTTTGTGACTGACTTAAATTCTGTGGAATTTCTGTTACAGCAACACTAGAGAACTCAGACATTAGAGTTCCTCATTGACAGAATGGAGTGATGGAAGAAAGAAATGTTTTGTAACTTGTTTCAGGACTTGTAAAGATCTCTGCAAATGTTATTTATCCTCGTTATCACTTTAGCTTGCATGTATATGGAAGGAGTCCTGGTGTGGTGCTGTGGGTTAATGCACTGGACTTCAAGGTCGGTTTGAACTGCAAGTTCGGTGGTTCAAGCTCGCCAGCTGCTCCTCAGAAACCACTAAACAGGGTCGCTGTGAGTCGGAACCAATTCAGTAGCACAAAGCAACAACAACAATATTGAAGAAACCTCTAGTCTATATCAGTTTAGATTGCAAATCATTTGAGAGGAAGGTGTGTGTCTGAGCATGTATACATGCATATGTGAGCTAGTTGAGATGTAGTTGCAAGACGGAGACAGATTGTTGCTTTAGAACCTTCCTGTCCTTTGACGTATAAAATCATCCCCACTGCCTGCTCTGTAAACACACACCTTCCTTGAGCGGGGGTGTTGAGTTGCTTATTATCTAAACCAATTTCCAAAATGGGTAATTGTGTTCTGACTCACAGAGTTTCATGCTGCATTTCCTGACTGATTCAGACAACTTATCCCTTCCTCTTTGACCTCAATGGATGTGTAATGAAAGGACATATTTCAAAGTCATTGATGCATTTTAGCTTCTGGTGGGCTACTCTGATATAATGTTTTAGTAAAAGGGTTGGGATAAAGCATAGTGTTCTATTTCAATCTCTGAGATAAAATGCCTTGAAAAGAAAGAGTCCCTCAAATGGGAGATGGCTTTGTTTGTATGTATTGTGATGGTTTGTGTGTTGCTGAAAGCTATGCCACTGGCATTTTACATGCCTGGAGGGTCATCCATGGTGGACAGGTTTCATCAGAGTTTCCAGGAAAAGTCTGGTATAAGGAGAGGTGGACCACTTCTGAATAGATAACCTTTCGAACAGCACCAGAATATTGTTAGGCATGGTGCTAGAAGGTGAGCACCTGAGGTTGGAAGGCACTGAAAATAGGACTGTGGAAGAGCTATTTACTCAGAGTAGGTGTTGGTGGTGGTGGTGTGCTGTGGAGTCAGTTCTGACTCATAGTGACCCTGCATAGAGTTTCTGAGGCTGTAAATCTTTACTGGAGCAGAAAGCCTCATCTTTCACCTGTGGAATGGCTGGTAGTTTTGAACTGCTGATCTTAAGGTTAGCAACCAGACTGGTAACCAGTAACCACTACGCTACTCATAGTAGAGTTGTCCTTAATGAAATGAATGGAGGAAAGCTTTGGAAATCTCCATTTGCTCATGTGACACAACTCCAAATGGGAAGAAACAGCTGCAAACATTCATTCATTAAAGGCCAGAATTTGGAATGTGCTAAGTATGAATCTAGGAAAATTGGAAATCATCAAAAATGAAATGGAATATACTGGTCATTTTGAATCAGACACTTGCGTAGTTTACTATGCCAAGAATGACAAATTGAAGAGGAACAGTGTTTCATTCATCATCAAAAATGAGCATTTCAAGATCTCTCTTAAAATGAAGTACTATCTGTGATAGGATAATATTTACACACCTACAAGGAAGGCCAGTTGTTACTAGTGTCATTCAGATTTACACACCTACCATTAAAGGCAGTGATGATGAAACTGAAGAATTCTACCAATCACTTCTGTCTGAAATTGATCAAACATGCAATCCAGATGTATTTTGGTGGTTGGAAGGCATAAATTTGAAACAAAGAGGAAGGATCAGTATTTGGAGACTATGGCCTCGATGCTAGAAATGATGTTAGAGAATGCATGATAAAATTTTGCAAGATCAATGACTTCTTCATTGCAAATACCATTTTTCAACAACGTAAAAGACTCCATGGATCTCAAAAGAAGGAATACACAGAAATCGAACTGACTATATCTGTGGGAAGAGGCCAGGTGCAGACTGTGGAACAGAGAGTAGTTGCTAATATACAAATTCAGGCTAAAGTTGAAGAAAATTAAAACTAGTCCACAACAGTCAAACTATGATCTTGAACAAATCTCTCCTGAATTTAAAGACACTCTCAAGAAAAGACTTGATGCATTAGGCACTAATGACCAAAGACCAGAAGAACTGTGAGAAGACAACAAGGACATCATACAGGAAGAAAGCAAAAGGTTACTAGGAAGATAAGAGAAGGAAAACACCTAAACTGATGCCAGAAGAGACTTTGAAACTTGCTCTCCAGTGTAGAGACACTAAATACAATAGAAGAAATAAGGAGCTAAAAGAGCTGAATCGAAAATTTCAAAGGGCAATTCAAGGAGGCAAAGTCAACTATTAAAATGAAATATAATAAGACCTGAAGTTAGAAAGTCAAAAGGGAAGAAAATGCTCAGTATTTTTCAAGCTGAAAGAACTGAAGAAAAATCCAAGCCTTGACATGCACTATTGAAGGATTCTCTGGGCAAAATATTAAATGAGGCAGAAAGCATCAAAAGAAGATAGATGGAATATACAGAGTCACTGTACCAAAAAGAAATAGTCAATGTTCAGCCATTTCAAGAGGCAGCATGTGATCAAGAGCCAATGGTACTGATGGAAGAAGTCCAAGTTGCACTGAAGGTATTGATAAAGAACAAATCTCTGGGAATTGATGGAATAAAAATTGAAATCTTTCAATAAACTGATACCATACTCACTCATCTATGCCAATAAATTTGTAAGACAGGTAGCTGGCCAACTGATAAGAAGAGAATCATATTTGTGCCCGTTCCAAAGAGAGGAGACCCAGTGGAATGCGGAAATTATCCAACAATATCATTAATGTCCCATGAAAGTAAAATTTGCTGAAGATAATTTAAAGTGTCTGCAACAGTACCTTGACAGGGAACTGCCAAAGGCTCAAGCTGGATTCAGACAAGTACATATTACTAGGGATATCATTACTGACACCAGATGGATCTTGGTTCAAATCCAAGAATACCAGAAATATGTTTATTTGTGCTTCGTCAGTTATGCAAAGACCTTTGACTGTGTAGGCCATGATAACCTATGGATAACATTGTGACAAATGGGCATTCAGAAAACTTAATTATGCTCATGAGGGACCTGTACATTGATCAAGAGGCAGTCGTTTGAACAGAACAAGGGGATAGTGGATGGTTTAAGATCAGGGAAGCCTTTTGTTAGGGTTTTGTTCTTTCACCCTACTTACTCAATTTGTATGATTGTAGAATAAATCAAGAGGCTGGGCTATATGAAGAAGAATGTGGCATCAAGATTGGAGGAAGACTCGTCAACAAGCTGTGATATACAGATCATACTTGCTTGCTGAGAGGGAATAGGATTTTAAATACTTATTGATAAAGGAGCTCTGGTCGTGTAATGGTTACTAGTCAGGCTGCTAACCTCAAGGTCAGCAGTTCGAAACTACCAGCTGTTCCACAGGAGAAAGGTGAGGCTTTCTGCTTCTGTAAAGAGTTACAGCCTGAGAAACCCTATGCAGGGTCGCTATGAGTCAGAACTGACTCCACGGCACACTACCATCACCGCAGATGAAGACCAAAGACCACAGCCTTCAGTATGGGTTGCTTCTCAATGTAAAGAAAACAAAAATTCTCACCACTGGACAATAAACAATATCAAAATAAATGGAGAGAAGATTGAAATTATGAAAGACTGAATTTTTTGTTGTTGTTGTTTGGCCAACACTCATGAAAGTAGCAGTGAAGAAATCAAATGAATTGCAGATCTGCTGCACAAGAAAGAACTCTTAACGTCTTCAAGAACAAAAAGATGGGAGTTTGAGGACTAAGGTGTGCCTGACCCAAGCCATGATATTTTCAATAGCTTCATATGCATGTGAAAATTGGACAACGAACAAGGAAGACCATAGAAGAATTGATTCATTTGAATTATAGTGTTAGAGAAGAATATTGAAAGTCCCATGGACTGCCAGAAGAAAGAACAAATTTCTGTTGGAAAAAGTGCAGCCAGATTCCTCCTTAGAGCCAAGATGGCAAGACTTCATATCTCGTTCTTCAGATGTGTTTTCAGGAGGGACCAGTACCTGGAGAAAGACATCATGCTAGGTAAATTGGGGGTTTAGCTAAGAAGACTTGACACACAGTGGCAGCAACACTGGGCTCAAACATTACAGTAATTCTGTACAGGACTGTGCATAGTTCCTGTGAGTCAAAAGCAACTCATCATCTCCCAACAACAACAAAGGAGCCCTGGGGGGCACAGTGAGTAAATGTTCAACTGGCAGCTGAAAGGTTGACAGTTCAAATCCAACAGTCACTCCATGTGAGGAAGAAGGAACAGTATGTTTCCATAAAGACTGAATCTTTGGAAACACCATGGAGAAGTTCTACACGACCCTATATGGTCACTAAGAAAGGGAACCAACTCAACAGCAGTAGGTTTTGAAGCTATTCTGGGTAAACATTTTAGAGTTAGTCATTAGCATTAAAGAAAAATCCAGAATACAGACTTTGGAGTCAGGTTCCCTCATTTAAACATTCACAACATCACTTTTTTTAGCTCGGAACTTGGGCACATCCACGCTTCTCAGCTCCAGTTATCTGGAAAATGCTGATAACAAGCGTATCTATCTCATAGGCTTTTTTTTTTTTTTTTGGTATGTGCCAATCAAGGAAGATATCTTATATAATCATAAAGTAGTAAGCACAGTATTTGGCACATGCTGCAGTCTCCATCAGTGTTGACTCTGAACATACTTGTTTCTAATTTATCGATTAATAAATCATTGTTAGGAGTCCTGATGTGGCGCTGTAGTAGTTGTTATTAAGTGCTGTCAAGTCTGTTCTGACCCATAACGACCCTGTATAGGCTTTCCAAGGAGTGACTGGTGAGCTTGAACTACTGAACTTGTGGTTCAAATTGATGTTGCAGTCCAGAGTATTAACCCACAGCGTCACAACAGGACTCCTAAGCTATAGTATATGTCCTGAAATGCTAACCACAAGGTCGGCAGTTTTAACCTACCAGTTGCTTCCCAGAAGCCCTATAGGGGCACTATGCACTGGAATTGATTCGACAGGACTTAACAACGACAATAACAACCAGAAGGTAACTCGAGTTTAGCTTAGAACTAAACAGAGAAATAGATTTTTCACACCAACAAATATAGTAGATTTCCTTACAATGCATATAGAAGAAAAGAAGAGAAAACACTTTTTCTTGAGGGAGTGGGCCTTGGAGGATAAGTGGGGTTTCCCCAGAGAGAAAAGAGGTAGGAGAGAAAGGCATCTAACAAGCAAGTGAGAAGCACCATGTATGTACATAGATCTCTGTATGAGTTGCTTTTCTGTGTATCAAGTCTGCATAGATTGAGTTCTCACTCTATGACAGACTCTGTGTTAGACTCTAGGGACAAAACGGTGAGCAAAAGGCATGGATCCTGCCCTGTGGAATACTCACTGTAGAGCAAAACTGCCTTTGAACCAGTAGATAGCATGGTACTAAAAGGACCAGGAGGGAACTGAACATTTAGATCAGGCCATGATAGATGGATCCTGATCAAAAGGGAGAAAAATGTGAAACAGAACTTAGAATTCTTCCAGATTCTAGATTTACTGACTAGGAGTCCTGGTGCAGCACCATAGGATAAGCACTCGACCTCAAGGTTGCTTTGAACCACAAGGTTGGCTATTCAAGCTCACCAGTCGCTCCTTGGAAACCCTATACCAGGTCGCTATGAATCAGAACTACCTTGACAGCACTTACCAATCTCAACACTGAGACTGGAGAGATGCTAGTACCTCTTGCTTTGAGGTACTCTTCAATTTCAACCAAAACTGTCTCCTGAAGTTATCACTAAACTAAGCTACAATGTAACTCAATTAGTAAAGAACACATATCTTGAGTACACCTCTCTTAAAAAAATTACTTATAGGAGACCGAATGGTCAGTGTCCCAAATTCATTACCATTGAGTCAATTCTAACTCATAGAGACCCTATAGGGTAGTGGGGGTGGTTGTCATCTGTCGCTGAGTTGGTTTCAACTCACACTGTCCTTGTATTGAGTTTTTGAGGCTGTAAATCTTCACGGGAGTAGAAAGCCTCATCTTTCTTCCCCGTAGCAGCTGGTAGATTCAAACTGCTGACATTGTGCTTGGCAGCCCAGCTTGTAATCTATTCCCCTACTAGGATTCCTTTTAGGACAGTGTAGAACTGCTTATAGGATTTCCAAGTCTGTAAATTTGTACAGGAAGTTGACTGGAAGCCAACTGCCTCTTCTTTCTCCTTTAGAACAGCTGGTCGGTTCAAACCACTGACCTTATGGTTAATGCTTAAGCACGGCACCACCAGAGCTCGTTAAACCATCCTCTAAAGCATAGATGACAAGTTTACTGGTCAGTGAGTGTAAGTAGTTGCTGTTATTATTTTGTTGTTAAAAGCTGCCGAGTTGATGCCGGCTCATAGTGACCCTATATAAGGTTTCCAAGGACCAGCTGGTGGGTTTGAACTACTTATCTTGTAGTTTGCAGTCCAGTGCTGATTCTACAGCACCACACCAGGAGTCCTGAGTCTAAATTAAGAATGTTGAAATAATCTGAGTAGAAACAACAAGATGATTAACACAAAAAGAAAAATGTGCCACTAACCCACGTGTGCAGAAATTGTTGTATGGGTGCCTGTTTTGATCTGAACAGTGTCACTAAAAATAGAAGAACTATCTATTAAAAAATAAAAGATTTTGAGGAAGAGACAGAGGATGATACAACTCTAAAATAATTGTCAGGGACGAGAGGACCAGTAGGGTCCCTGCAGGTAACCACGACTTAAATTAAGACCTGTAGGGTGGATGGGTCTGAAGAAACGTGTGAAGGACAAGTCTTTGGGACATAAATCTTCTTCATGCCACTTCCTGATGGCATTTTGAGGCTTCAGAACAACCCTTTCCCTTCCCGAGGTTGCTGCTTGTTAGCAGGAGACAAAAGGTGAGAAAGGACATTTTCTTGGTCTCTTCAACTATGGTGTAGGCAGGGCACTTACAGCATAAGCTTACAGTCCTCCTACTGGGCTGGGGGAGACGAGACCCATTTAAGTACCTCACCCATGTCACAAAGTGAGGTGTATGAGCCAGAATGATCATCTTTTGAGGTCTGACTGCTTGGGACCGAAGATTTCTATTTGGAACCGAAGATTTCTATCTGATTCTTGTGAGTCACAGAAGCTGCTTTCTCTGTGTTGCTGTGTGGTCAGTTCTGATTATCCATGTTAGCTGTCTTTGTCTAATGACCTCCTGTCTGTCTAGATAGTGGGCACAGCCTATGGCCACCAGTGTTGTCTACAGTTATGGTGTGTTGTCCTACCTAAGGAGAGAGCCAAGAGAATTGTGGGATCTTCTGAAAAGTTAGCGAAGACCATGGTAGCTGGAGCCTATGACATAGGGGCTGGCAAGATGGCTACAGGAAAGGGCACAGAGGACCTCTGAAGGTCATTCCACGGATTTGGACTTTTGACCCAAGTTTGATGGGAAGTCATTGAAGTGTTCTGTTTTGTGCATAGAGATGCCAGACCCAGATCTGTATTTTGCACAGACAGTCTGGCTCATGTGGGTTAAACGCAATTAAATTGGAAATGGAAGGACCAATAGGTAGATAGTTTTGACAAGACGACTGTAACATGTCTTAATGTGGTTGTTGTTGTTGTTGTTGTTGTTAAGTGTTGTTGAGTTCATTCCGACTCATAGTGACCCTGTATAGGGTTTCCAAGGAGCAGCTGGTGAGCTTGAACCACTGACCTTGCAGTTCAAATGACTGCAGTCTGACACATTAGCCCACAGCGCCACACCAGTAGCACACAAATAAAATAAATAAAAATTGAAAAAACACATCTCTTGCATCTTGTGAACTGTGTGTAGTTAAGGTATAAGATAGGCGTGGGGCCTATGGAGAGAACGGTTTGTTCAGGTTTGAGGAGCATGAGTAAGTATTTCACTCTGAGAGATTTGCATTTATACTGTACAAAGAGCTGAGGGACCTTAAGAAGCAGGGAAATAAAATAATTAGACTAGTATGTGCATGGATGGTATTTATTTCACTCCTTGCCTACTTTTTGATCCAGGTTTTGTCAAATTTAGAATAATGGATAGAAGAAAGCTTACAACATGACTGAAGGCAAAGATTGATGGGAGGCCCATTTTTTAGTATAATAGCACAAAAGAGCTATACCATTGGCGAGGTTAAAGTTGTCAGCATGAAAGACCTATTTATCTTATAAATGCTCTACCCTAAAGCCACCTTGGAGTTCTGATGTGGTGCTGTGGGCTAATGTGCTGGACTGCAAAGTTTGAACTTCAAGGTTGGTGGTTCAAGCTCACCAGCCACTTCTTGGAAACCCTATACAGGGTCGCTATGGATCAGAACCGACTTGACGGCACTTAACAACAACAACAACAACAAAGCCACCTGAACCTTTATTCATGCATCACCCAACTACCACTGGCTTCCAGTGCATTATGGAATTCAGATTTAACTGAAGGGCAACTAGTTCAGAAACCAATACACAGACAGCCAACATCCTTTGTCAGAGGGGAATGGGTTTACAAAAGTGTTACAGGAACCAAGGGACTGTGGAATAAAGGAAGAAGAGAAAGTCTAATGAGGATGTGTCTTCCTTGAAGAAGTTAGTCTTACACAATAATCGCTGTAGGGTAAGCACTGGACAACGAGGCTTGTTTGAACCACAAGGTCGACAGTTAAAATCAAGCAGCCACTCCTCAGAAATCATAGACAGCATATTTGTGAGTTGGAACTGACTCAATGGAACTTAACAGCACAACAGACAATATTGAGAGATGATAGATAGATAGATAGATAGATAGATAGATAGATAGATAGATCAATACATATATATATACCCACCAGCTATATATTGATATTATATAGATATATAGATATATATGGAGCTCTGGTAGTGTAGTGGTTACGAATCGGGCTGCAAGCCGCAAGGTCAGCAGTTCGAAACTACCAGGCGCTCCGAGGGAGAAATACGAGGCGATCTGCTCCCGTAAAGATTTACAGCTTCGGAGCGCTATGAGTTGCAACCGACTCCACGGCACATCACAACAACAAATTATATATATATACTTTATGAGTTGGAACTGACTCAAAGGCACTTAACAACACAACAGATAATATCAATAGATAGATAGATAGATA
>NW_006408541.1:6968328-6970606 GCF_000296735.1 Chrysochloris asiatica | reverse complement strand
TATATCCACCAGCTGCTCCTCAGAAACCCTATACAGGGTCACTATGAGTCAGAACCAACCTGACGGCACTTAGCAACACAACATATAATATCGATCAATCGATAGGTAGGTAGGTAGAAAGAGCGAGCTATACCAATCTATGTGTGTAGATCTATCTATAGATATAGATAAACAACATAGTCTCTGTGGTAGAGCACGTGACTTGTTCCCATAATAAGGGGTCCACATCTAGACTCCATCTCTGCTAGGCAGAGACTGAGATAATTTGATTGTGAATCAGACCTTCCTCCCGTCTGTTTCTTGTTCCTCAGGTGAATTTTTAACGTACTTAAATTGTTATTATTCTGAAACAATGGAACACTCAGAGGAGGTTTTTAGAGTAGGCTGAAGGAACCCTGTAGACACTGGTGAGGTGTTTGACTGTTAACTGAAAGATTGATGTTTTAAACCCACCCAGTGGATCCACAGGAGAAATACCTGACCATCTACTTCTGTCAACATTACAGCTAAGACAACCCTATGTTGTTGTTGTTGTTGTTTTTGCTGTTGTTAAGTGCCATCAAGTTGGTTCTGACCCATAATGACCCTGTATAGGATTTCCAAGGATCAGGTGGTGAGTTTGAACTGCTGACCTGGCTGTTCAGACCAATCTTGACTCATAGCAACTTTTTGTGTAACCAGAACAGAACATTGCCTTGTCGTGCACCAATTGTGGTGTTTGAGCCTATTCTTGCTGCCACTGTGCCAGTCCATCTTGTTGGGGGTCTCCCTCTTTTTCGCTGACCCTCCACTTTACCAAGCATGATATCCTTCTCTAAGAACTTGGCTCCTCCTGACAACATGTCTAAAGTATGAGAGACGAAGTCTTGCCTTCCTCTCTTCTAAGGAGCATTCTGGCTGTTCTTCTTCTAAGACAGAACCTATGGGGCAATTGAGTTCTTTCATGGGGGTCACTATGGGAGTCCGAATTGACTCAATGGCCCCAACAGCAACAGCATCAAGAAATTTTGAGTCTTTGTCATGTAATATACTTTAGGAAATGTAATAAGGAAAGGTAATTTGTCAACATTTCTTGCTATACATAAAGGATAGCATTGAATTCACCTAAATAATTCCCAACTCTAGGTACCGAGGCACTTTTCTGACAAGCTGTGTTCTGTTTACCTGCTTTCAGCGTCTCTCCTTCACTATCAGTGCTGTTGATTGGTAGGTGTGTGAACACACTTCTGATTCTTTGTTTTTCAGGTTACGGAACTCAACAATGTGAAGAATGTAGCGCGATTGCCAAAGAGCACCAAGAAGCACGCCATAGGGATCTATTTCAATGATGATACCTCTAAGACCTTTGCTTGTGAATCAGGTTTGTCTAGGGCTGTGGAGTGTTGCATCTGAGCTTTCCAGAGCGTGCTGTGCAGACAGGCTAATATCTGGGTCATTTCCACAGATCTTGAGGCCGATGAATGGTGCAAAGTACTCCAGGTGGAATGCATAGGGACACGAATTAATGACATCAGCCTCGGGGAGCCTGACCTGTTGGCCACTGGTGTGGAGAGAGAACAGAGTGGTATGTAAAGAAAATTCTCATTCTCCTTCCTGTTAACCAATTTTTATTTCTACCTATACAATAAAATTTCATTATGTTGCGTTTTTGAAGTTACAAAAATATATGAAGAAATATATATCATACTTAATCCCATCCACAACCTGTGCTAGCATTCAGTACATTTCTTAATATTGTTTTAATGGAAAATAGGAGATTTTGTTGTTGTTTGCCGTCTAATCGGTTCCGACTCTTGGTGCCCCTGTATAGGGTTTCTAAGAGTAGGTAGTGGTCTGAACTGCTGACCTTGTGATTAGAAGTCCAGTGCCAACCCTACAGCACCACACCAGGACTCCCCTATAGAGATTGTTGTTGTTATGTGCCATCTAGTCGGTTCCGACTCCTGGTGACCCTGTATAGGGTTTCCAAGATGGCTGGTGGGTCTGAATTGCTGACCTTATGACTAGCAGTCCAGTGCTGACCCTACAGCACCACACCAGAACTCAACTACATCAGTGATATCAGGTGGAATTTGGGGGAATCTGCTGTGTTCTAGTTCCTGTGGTAGACACTTCACCTCCATGAGATTCTTTAATTTCCACTATCCTATATGCTGAGCAAATAATACGAGAAGGTGGGTTATATGAAGAAAAACATGGCATCAGGATTGGAGGAAGACTCATTAACAACCTGTGATATGCCGATGATACAAAACCTTGCTTGCTGAAAGTGAAGAGG
>NW_006408541.1:6960597-6967747 GCF_000296735.1 Chrysochloris asiatica | reverse complement strand
TGGACTCAGGCGTGGCCATAGTAGTGAGATTGGCCCAGGATCAGGCAGTGTTTCGTTCCGCTGTACATAAGGTCACTATGAGTTGGTACCGACTCGATGGCACCTAACAACAACAATAATGATGTAAAGTACTACCACATAGCCCATTTGACAGATGAGGAAACTGAAGCTTAGAGAAACTAAAGACCCCATTAACCATTTCAGTAACTAGTTAGCATTCAATTTCAGATTATACTATCAGCCCTATATTTACAATATGTGGATTTTATAGTGTCAAAAGAAAAATCGTATTATGCTAATAATAAAAAATAATAGAAGATTATTTAATATACAGTTGACAAATCAAGGTATCATTTCGGGGTAGGAAGTCAAAAGTGTCTGGATTCCGTGACTATGAAAGACTCCCTTTCTCAACATTATAATTGTTTTCTCATTTTCTTGCTTTTTCATGAAAGAAAATGCCATGAAAGTTCTCTGATGCTTTTAATACAATCCAAATTTTATGAATGTCTCCACCACTGTAAGTCTACTGGGAACCACAAGGTCGGCAGTTCAAACCTACCAGCTGCTCCTTGGAAACCCAATACAGGGTCGCTATGAGTTAGAATGAACTGTCCATCACTTTACAATCACAACAAGCCTATTGAAATTTGTGATTTCTTTTCTGATCCAAACTCTTCAGCCAACTATGTGAGCTCAATTCTAACTTGGAAATAAATATTTAATAAAAAAAAAATAACAGTGACCAAAATATTCCTGAACACGTAGCACAAACATCAAAGTGGGTTTATTGAGTCTGAAGGTAAGGCTTCTTTTGTGTATCACATGGCAGACTGGATCTCTGAGTTCGTCTTTAGTCAGTTGACTTGACCAATGAGGACATATCACAGCAGTAGGGACTATGGGGTCATCTGGCTTGATTACAAATGTGACAGAGGTGAAATTGCACTGACTTTTCTGTGAGAGCAAACTCCAATTGTTAGTAACAAATGCTTTCCCCTCCCAATGTGAACTATGTCTTCGTGACACATTTATAGGCCTAGATTATTTGGATGCACCACATCTGCCATAATCTATCTCCAAAGAAAGGTTATTGACCGAGACTTAGAAGGGCAGGTCATTCTGAAGGGCTTCTGGTAGAGTTCCCTGGCACAGAGAGTACACCCATAGTGTTCAGAAGCTAGTGCTTATAAACCCTAACATAAAGAAGAATGCGCAACAGGGTTGAATTTTTCTTTTTTTAATGTAGAGTGCTCAGATCAGCATTTATTCCACAATTTACACTTGTGAGACAGTACCTTGCTAGTTCTGACTCATAGTGACCTTGTATAGGATTTCCAAGGCTCTAAATCTTTGTGGGAGCAGAAAGCCGCATCTTTCTTAGAAATTTCTTAGAAATTGAATTCAATAAGTGGCAGTGTCTAGGAGTTACCGTCTCCATGTGCATTTTCTGTACCTTAGGAGTCCTGGTGTGGCGCTGTAGCATAAGCACTGGACTACTAACTGCAAGGTTGGCATTTCAAATCCACCAGCCACTCCTTGGAAACTATCCAGAGCTGTATGAGTTGAAACCAACTCGTTGGCACTTAACAACTACAACAGTTTCCTCTTTTGTCCAATAGGAATTTTAAAAATCTAGTAATAAATAGGGGATCTCAGTGGCTGCATACAATAAGCACTGGACCACCAACCACAAGATCCTGAGGTTCGAGCCAACTGCTCTGCCAAAGAAAGATGAGGCTTTCTGCTCATCTTGATTTAAAACCTTGGAACTCCTATACAGAGTCACTAGGAGTCGGAACTGACTCTATAGCACTTAACAACAACAACAACAAAGTAGTAACTAAATACAAAGAATTCTTATTAAACTCAACTCTGTTTTTAAGCACGTTAGAAATATTCATTTGTGTAGCTGTAAACAATTGTAATCAAAATGCCGCCATCATTATTACTGTGCTTAAGCCAAGTAGAGATATAGAACTTCAAAGCAAAGAAATTGGTACAGGTCTCTTTTACGCTTTCTTATGAAAATAGTCTTTCTTACTTGCTCTAGAATTTGGTCCATTAGAAACATACTTTTAAAATAACAGTTACTAGAAGGCAGTAAATATTTAATTATTGAGCATTGGGAGTAATGTAGAAATTTTGGATAGTAGATGCATGACTACACAGAGTCTTGACACTTCATAAGCATGTTTTAAACTCAAATAATAAAATTTTTGAAAATTTTGATAGCTGATCATCAAAACAATTAATTTAGAATACAACCAATATTACATGTTTGGAAAAGTGGAGGGTCAGAGACAAAGAGGAAGTCCCTCCATGAGATGAATTAGCACAGTGCACTCCAGTATAGCAATGATTGTGAGGAAGGTGTAGGACCAGGAACTGTTTCAATCTCTTGTGCATAAGGTTGCTAGGAGTTGGTACTGACTCAATGGCACCTAACAACATTACATTTTAATGCAAAACTATTTTGTTAGATGTAGGCAGTCCACCAGAATGATGGGTAGGTGGAAATGTATTTGTTATGTTGTTGTTATATGCCGTGGAGTCGGTTCTGACTCATAGCGACCCTGTACAGGGTTTCCGAGACTATAAATCTTTACGAGAGCAGAACGCCTCATCTTTCTCCTGCGGAACAGCTGGTAGTTTCAAACTGCTGACCTTGTGGTTCGCAGCCCAATTCGTAGCCTCTATGCTACCAGAGCTCCTTGTATTTGTTATAGTCATACTATTTTTGTTATTTCAAGTAAAGACGTTTAACTTTGTAACTTATAAATTAATGAATTTCCTTTAAATAGCACAGAACTGCCATAACTATTTCTGTGAGTATTTGGATGTAGTAATCAGTTAAGTCATTTATTTAAGGTAATCTTGGTTACATTTTAACAAATCCTCTAAATAAAAGCAATTAATATTTCTTCCTAGGATTTTGACTCCCAAAATCTCTTTGTTAATAAAACTAGTTCAAGTGTACCCACTGACATTTGTCCAAATTGCTGGTTAGTGAAGTGTATAGTACCATTGTGAAATCTTTAAATAATTTGAGATGTAATTTTTTATTCAGTTATGAAAATTACAAGTTGATCCACAACACTTAAATATCAGTAAACCAGGAGATAATTCTTTTGCACCTGCATCTTTTGTGAACACAAAGTGAGGCTGTAATTAACTTGTGTTTGGCGGGGGGAGATGGTTTTAGTGGGCTTACTGCCTTAGTATTTTATTGGCATACCAAGTTTTTTTTTCTTATGCAAATTGACAAATTCCAAAAATGGTCTTTGGTGGGACAAATAGTGTTTAGTTGTATATTGACAGAAAGACTGTGATTTTTACATTATTTAGTATGGGCTGCTGAAAAACTCATTATCTGGGGCTGGTCATTTTTGAAAAAGGTTTCCGTTTCTGTTTATTCAACCACAACAGAGAAGACTGTGAGCTTGACCTGTTTTTAAATGCCTCTATGTTCCTATAGTATCTTTGATGTTTTATTCCAGGGGACTTTAGACTAACCTTTTGTTTTTCTCCTAGAGAGATTCAATGTGTATTTGATGCCATCTCCTAACTTAGATGTCCATGGCAAATGTGCCTTGCAGATTACATATGAGCATATCTGTCTTTGGGATGTCCAGAACCCCAGAGCCAAGCTCATCTCTTGGCCACTAAGTGCCCTCCGACGATACGGACGTGATGCTGCGTGGTTCACATTTGAGGCAGGGAGGTGAGTTGAACAGCTGTGTTTCCACTTTGCAGTTTACTTTTATCTTCCCCAGTGTCTACATCATTTAAAGCCTGAATTTCTACCTTATCACCAACTGAAGAAAGCTTGTAAAAATTCCAGAATTATGATTGTATAATGCTAGGGATATCGCAAAATATTCATATATTCAACAAGGTGTTGTAGTTTTTGCCCATGGAGAGAATTATAATGTTTCATAGAGATGATATGAATTTTCATTACACAGTTTGATTCCGTACTACAAGCTGAATTTGAACTCGGTAAAAATACTAAATAAATATATAAAAAGTACTATTATTGGGTCAGCAGTTCGAAACTACCAATAGTTCCACAGGAGAAAGATGAGGCTTTCTGTTCCCATAAAGAAAGAAGGCTTTCTGTTCCCATAAAGAAAGGTTTCCCATTGGAAACCTTATACAGGGTTGTTATGAATTGTAACTGATTCCCCAGCACATAACCACCACCACCACCACCATGATCCCTTTGTGGTATGAACTTTGGAGTATTTCCTCCAAAGCTTGAAAGTTGTTGTTGTTAAGTGTCATCGAGTCATTTCTGACCCATAGTGACCTTGTATAAGGTTTCCGTGGAGTAGCTGGTGAGCTTGAAACAAAGCCCTTACTGTTCAAAGTGACTTTGCAGTCCAGCGCATTAACCCACAGCACCACAAGTTAGATGGTTACAATAACCACAATCCTTGATGTGCCCTACATATTATAGGGATCCAGAGAATGTTAATTAATGTCATATAACATTCATACTCTGTAGTCATGTTTTGTGGGACTGCTGCAAACTCAAGTAGGGATGGTCAGACATTGTTGTTGTTGTCAGGTGCCATCGAGTCGGAACCGACTCATAGCGACTCCATGCACAGCATGGTCAGACATAGGAGGTCAGAATTCAGTTCTTAGGATCTGACTTCTCAAACAGCATGATGCAGAACAATGAAAAAGCGTTCAGGAGCCAGAGAGATTCCAAGTTTTAATTTCTCCTCTTCATTAGCTGTTGATGCTCAAGTTCCCTGAGCTTCATTTTTAAATGTAGCTGAGTCAGATCTCCTTTCCAGGGTTGCAGTAACCCAAGTAAAAGACATAGAACAGGGCTGGGCACACTACTCTGAAAATGTATCTTGATAGTCTACTCAGATGATTTGAACTAGGACTTGGGTTTGCAGGATACAGACAGAGTTAAACTCAAAGTAATAATACTATTTTATATTTTGCCTGAAACTCAAAGATGAATTTTTATAGTTACCATCAAGATGCTCAGGATAATAAGATCATTTGTGTTCCTCCAAGCATGATGGCTTCATATCTGCCTTGCTTTATTAGTGAAGATAATTTTTTCCTTGGCTATTTTTGGATGTGTTCAAAACAAGGCAGTTTCACATTAACTAATGTAATTTTCTCCCTCTCTCACATCAAGAAGTGGACAGGAATGAACTCTGGCAAATCGTTTGTACATCTCCAATGTGAGTCTACAGAGACATCACTGTATACCCTTTTAGACAAAGAAGTCCTACCCAAAGGTCTTGGACAGGGTTCTGTCACCTTTAGCCTATGTTAGTGTCGGGACTGGGTGTTATCCCTGCTCAATGGCCAATTTCACCCACCCGAACTGACAAAGAAGCAAAATTTCAGAACTGTAAGATACTAGATGGAATGGTCTGTCTCGAGACAGTCACAGTCTTGGAAACCCTCCAGAGAGTGCAGTTGTACTCTGCACACTTGGGGTCATTGTGAGTTGAAATCCACTTGATGGCAACTAATAACAGCTGCGATAGGTAAGATGAGTCATTGAGGGGCCAGTGATAGTATTCTCACCTTCATGTGGGAGACGCAGGTTTGATTCCCAACCTCACCTACAGCCACCACCTGTCTGTCCGGGAGGCTTCCATGTTATTCAGATGCTGAGTTATCAGAGAAGCTTCTAGGCTAACACATACTAGGAAAAAAAGCCGATGATTGACTTCAAAAAATCAGCCTGTGACAACTTTATGGATCAGTGACAATTCTATCAATCCATCAGCATCTCTCCCCACCTCCCCTTGTCCAGACCCACCAAGAGAAAGCAGTTTGGTGGGAGTTACAAAGACTGTGGCTAGAAGAAACTTACGAAGTTATTCACTGCACTGCAATACATTGGTTTCTTGACTGCTGCCTCTGTGGGCATTGATTGTGGATCCGAGTGGGATCCGAGTAAAATGAAATCCTTATCAAAGTCAATCATTTCTTCTTTTATCATAATGATTTTTATTGGTCCATTTGTGAGGACTTTTAGGTTGTCACAGCTCAAAGGAAGAACGCTATTGGCAGTTAGTGGGTTGAAGTCAGGGAAGCTGCTTAACACCCTATAATTCACAGAGCGGCTCTCACAACAAAGAATGACCAGGCCTGTTCATTTAACAATAGTGCTCGCACCATTGAAAATCATCTCTAACTTACATGCAAAATTGAATTCACTTACAGATAATATAAACTGGGTAGTATTATTATTCCTGTTACAAAACGTAATGTAAACAGATACTTCTTCCTCAGTGTTCATTGCAAACAGAATTCACAACAGCCAAGAAGTGGAAACGGCCTAAATGTGCTTTGCCAGCAGAGCTCCTGGTTTCAAAGGCACCAGGCTAGGAAATGACAGATTCTGAACTTACTTCCAAACTCTAGATTTCTGAGAAGACTGTGACCAGTATTTTCCTGCAGCTTCACCTAGTTCCAATTTTGCTGAATTCACTGACGCAGGAGCCCTAGTGGTTAAGGGTAAGGCTGCTAGCAGTGAGGTCAGCTGTTCGAACCCATTAACCACTCCAAGGGAGAAAGACTCTGCAGTCTGCTTCGTTAAAGATTGTTGTTGTTGTTGTTAAGTGCCGTCCTACTCCCGTAAGGATTTACACCCTCGGAATCCCTGTACAGGGTCGCTATGGGTCGTTAAAGATTACAGCCTTGGAAAAAGCTCTAGTCTCTCATGTTGTTGTTAGGTGCTATTGAGTTGGTTTCTACTCATAGCGACCGTGTATAGGGTTTCTGAGGCCCTATGTCTTTGTTGTTGTTGTTGATAGGTGCCATCGAGTCAGTACCCACCCATAGCAACCTAGTGCACAGCAGAATGAAACACTGCCCGATCCTGGGCCAACCTCACTACTGTTGCCACACTTCAGTACATCGATGCTGCCACTTGGCCATTCCATCTTGTTGGGGGTCTTCCTCTATTCCTCTGACCCTCCACCTTACCATACATGATATCCTTCTCCAGCAACTGGTCCCTCCTAACAATATGTCCAAAATATGAGAGACGAAGTTTAGCCTTCTTGGCCTTTAAGGAGCACTCTGGCTGCACTTCTTCCAAAACAGATCGATTGGTTCTTTTGGCAGCCCATGGCACTTTCGATATTCTCCTCTAACACCA
>NW_006408541.1:6944293-6958974 GCF_000296735.1 Chrysochloris asiatica | reverse complement strand
ATATTATCCTATCACAGACAGCGTTGTACCTGATAACTGATCTGGGTATGTTCTTTTTGACGATGAATACAACATCATTCCTCTTCAATTTGTTATTCCGGCATAGTAAACCATATGGTTGTCAGATTCAAAATGGCTAATACCAGTCCATTTCAGCTCACTGATACTTAAGATATCGATGTTACAGAAACAGAAACTCTCATCTTTCTCCCATGGAGCCACTGGTGGGTTTGAACTTCTGACTTTATGGTTTGCCGTCCAGTGCTTATCCTACAGAGTCACCAGTGCTCCTGTCTTATAGAATCAAATTGGTGGCAAATGGTAATAGGTCGCATCAAGAAAGAAAAAGCACATACCTGCGTAGTCAAAGCTTACTAAAACCATTTTGGGGGAATCTCACCAGATTGTTGTTTTTTGCCATTGAATAGATTCTGACTCTTAGGGAATCTCACCAAATTGTTGTTTTTTTGCCATTGAATAGATTCTGACTCATAGCGACTCTAAAGGATGTAGTACCACTCCCCCTTAAGGTTTCCTGGGCTGCGAGTTTTATGGAAACAGATAGCCAGATCCTTTCTTCCACGGAGCAACTTGTAGGTTCCGACATCTTACTATTTGGTTAATAGCCAAGCACTTAATCCAGAGCTTCAAACCATTTCAAGATGGTTCAGTCATGGCTGATGGAGCCTGTGTGTTGCCTAGAAACCAAATGTCTTGCCTGTGGGATTTGGACTCGAGTAGGAACAGTCCTGGTGTGGCGCTGTGAGACAGTCCTTGGACTCCTACTCACAAAGTCAGTGGTTCAAACTCACCTGTCACTGCTTGGAAACTTTATACAGGATCAATATGAGTCAGAATCAACTTGATGGCACTTAACTACAAAGAAACAGGCAGGGGTGCCCTATTCAAAGATGGAAGCTGACATGCATTCTTAGCTGTTGGTTGGCTGCCATCTTTGATCAGGGCACATCTATCTGTTTTCTACTCAGGTCCAAATCCCATGATCAAGAGATTTGGTTCTATGTAGCTCATATGCTTCAACAGCCATGACTGAACCAGTTCAAATCAGCGTGAAACCCTGGTTTAACCATTGCTTCATCAGGTATCCTTATTGGTGTTGGTGTTGTGCTGTGGAGTCATTTCCAACTCAAGGCAACCCTGCATAGGATTTCTGAGGCTGTGAATCTTTATGGGAGCAGGAAGCCTCATCTTTCTCCCACAAAAGATGTGGAGTTTGAAACTGCCAACCTTGAGGTTAACAGCCTGACTCATAACCACTACGCTACCAGAGCTCCTTACCAGAGTATTACTTCTTACCATGCTTACTTCTTATCAGAGTATTGGTGGTGGTGGCTGTGTGCCTTGGAATCAGTTCCGACTCATAGCAATCCTATACAGGGTTTCCAAGGCTGTAAATCTTAACTGGAGCCGAACGTCCCTTTTTTCTCCCACGGAACAGCAGGTAGTTTTGAACTGCGGACCTTGTGCTTCGCAGCCAGATTTGTAACCACTACGCTACCAGAGCTCCTTTACTTTTCACTATTTAAGTTGCCTCAGTATGAAAGAGAACCTCCCTTAACAAGCCATAGGTTTACAGAGATATGGCAATCTGAATAAGTCACCTGAGAGGTGAATGAGCATATATATTTTTTATTTGCTTGACTTTAGTCCTGGAATCCTCAATTTCATTATTGTTTGTTTAGTATGGCATGTGGGCATGCGCAGTGAGACTCACTCAGCTCTCACAGCAACCGTATCGTGATCACAGGTCAGTGGGGACTTATAGATGCTGTTTCTTCCTCTCTGCCACTTACCAATATATGCAAACCTGACCATATCTTTGTGTGTTTTTTTTTTCCTTGAATAAATTCAGAGCAGAAATATAAAGTTTTGATAAAATGCAATTGCACCATTAATTGCCACCGATTGCCTCTGGAGATACAGAACCATTCATTTATTTTGGAAGCAAAGAGCCTACTACTTATTTTGTTGGAAGCTGTCCTTGTCTTTTGTTTATTTCTTTCCACTTCAAAGGCCTGAAGCCTTAGGGAAACTCATCAGAGTGGCAGGGCTCTGACTTTTTATGGGAAGATCCACTTGACAGGGAGCCCTGATTGTGGTAACATCCCCTGTGGAACATTCTAGAAATGTTATTGTATAATGAAGGTACCAGGTGTCCAGTAAGTTTCCCTGTTAATGTTACAGCTGGCTGCTGGGTTGGCACGCCTCAGTGTCAGCCTCTACTTTACCTCCTGACTGATTTAAATTAATATCCTGGGCTGCACACCTGCAGGAACGAAAGACACTCAGGTGACATTTGGCAGAATGTTCTAAATAATTACTGCACTCAAGTGCCTCCCTCCCCCAGCCGGAGAGAGGCTCTTGTGCTTTTGACATCCTTGTAAGGGAAACTTTTAGGGATGCCAAGAGTATGTGAAAATCAAAACGCTGTAGACAAATACGTTTCCTTTAATGGAATGCATCAGTATGTGAAAAAAAAAGGTTTTTAGCTTTTTGAAATTTTATTTTTGGATATAAAGACAGCCTTGGAAACGGAATCTTTTGTTTCATGCACATTTAATCCTGAAAACAAGCCTAGCTGGTGGGAAGTTTTCATCAGAGAAAGGACTTAGTTCTTCCCCCAATTGGTAAGTTTACAAGAAAAGTAACATGATGCTGATGTGGAACTGTGAACATTCCCAGTTCTAAGCTATTCAGAAATTTCTAATTTCTGAACGTCCGAGAGAGCACTTACTCAATTTAATTATATTAAAAACTGAAAGAAAATGAGCAAGTTCAATGTACTCAATTCTCCCGAGGATGTTGAGGAGAGAGATCTGAATACAAATGTGCTTCGTTTCTGAAACAGATTTGCTAATAGGGAAAGAAATTTTCTTGGTTTGAAAAAAAAACCACACAAACACCCATAGAGGAAGGATCACACATATGGCCATTTATTCTGCATTAGCATTCATCTAAAATAATTTTCATTATTCATCTAAAATAAGTCTTATTTGTTTCTGAGTGTTTAATACCAGGACTATGTATAGAACCCCTGGTAGCGTATTGGATTACAAGTATGAATCTACCAGCTGCCCTGCAGGAGAAAGATGCGGCTTTCTGCTCCGGTC
Source organism: Chrysochloris asiatica (assembly GCF_000296735.1). Classification (NCBI taxonomy): domain Eukaryota; kingdom Metazoa; phylum Chordata; class Mammalia; order Afrosoricida; family Chrysochloridae; genus Chrysochloris; species Chrysochloris asiatica. The sequence goes on along the minus strand of NW_006408541.1, from coordinate 6,955,843 downwards.
ATGCTTTATAGCTTCTGAAACCCTATGTAGGATCACTATGAGTCAAAACCGACTCCACGGCACACAACCATCTGCCGCCACCAGATGTACACATGGAATGAGAGAGAGTTCTTTTTTACCCACAAAGGAACATCTTCCTCAACTTTGTATTGTTGATAACTGCATGGAGTCAGTTCCGACTCATAGCAACTCTGTATAGGATTTGCGAGGAGCATCTGGTAGGTTTAAACTGCTGGTCTTTTGGTTAGCAGTCTAGTGCTTACCCTTTAGCACAACACCAGTGTTTTATTATTGCATGTCTTCTTTCTGCCAGATAATGTATCAGGTGTGGGGGTGGGGCAACCACAACTAAGACAAGGCCACCACTGTAATGAGTTTATGTGGATCTTTTCTGTTGCTGAGCTTCAGTGGTTTTAGTATATGAAATCCCTACAAGAAAGATGACTTCTGAACTCTAGAGCAAAATTAGGCATTTTGTCTTGTGACTATACTCATTTAGGTGTAGGGGGTGACCCGACACACCAAATAAGTGACCATTTTTTATGTGACCAAACCAATGACCAACCCAGGAGCCATCAAGTCGATCCCAGGTGTTGCAGAGTAGAACTGTATGTACCCCATAGTTTCAAGACTGGAACATTTCAGAACACACCACTAAGTCTTTCCAATAGCCATCTTTGAGTGGGTTCAAACCAGCCATTTTTTATCAAGCACTTAGCCATTTGCACCATTCAGGGACTCTTTGTCTGTAACGCTACAATTGTAGAATGGACTATTAATAAATACACCCGGTGTGCAGAGTAACACAGTGCTGGTGACTGTGAATGGCTCTCACAATGCTCTCCTTGGGCGAGGCGGTGTTACAGACAATATGCCACACAGAGCTCATGTTGTTTGTGAAGGACTGGTGTTCCCCAAGAGCCATAACCTCCTCGGAAGGCCATGGCTTATCACATTGTATATTATCACATTGCTTCTGTCTTACATGGATTCCCCATTTCTTAGCTCTGGTCACAGCAAGGATCAGAAGAGCAGTCTTAGAAGCAGACTGCCGAGATGACCGTGGTCTGAGCCCATGTGCACATGAGGCTCTAGGGGAGTTAACTGAGCTTTTTCTCAAGCTGAGTTTGACCAGGCAGTGATGCCAGTGATGGGCACAGGCAAGACGACATAGATGCGCAATGCAGTGTGCTTTCCTCACCCTGGTCTGAAGACATTCTGTAGAGAAGCCTCAGCTCACCCAGTTCAGGGCTCGCTTGTGCATGCCAACTCTTATTATTTAAGCCCAGCTCAGATTATTTTTTCCTCTTAGTTTGTTTTTGGTTTGAGGAGCCCTGATGGCACAGTGGTTAAGTGCTTGGCTGATAACCGAAAGGTTGGCAGTTGAAACCCATCAGCTGCTCTGTAGGAGAAAGATGTGTCCGCCAGTCTCTGTAAAGATGGTAGCCTTGGAAACGCAGTTTGACAGTTCTTCTCTGTTCTGTGGAGTCTCTGTGAGTCGGAGGTGACTCCATGGCAGTGGGATTGGGCTTGAGCTTGGTTGTGATTTATACCAGTGGTTCTCAATGGGAGGTAAATGTGCTTCCCAGGAAATATCTGGCAATGTCTGAAGACAATTTTGGCTGTATGTGTAGGGGATACTGCTAGAATCTAGTGTGGAGACAATGGATGCTGTAAGACATCCTGGAAGACCCAGGACAGGCCAACCAAGAGCATTTTCCAGTCCTTCCACTACTGAAGAGCAACGAGGTCAGTTGAAGATGTGCCTGACCCAAGCCAGGGTATTTTCAGTAACCTCATATGCATGTGAAAGTTGGACAGTGAATAAGGAAGACTGGAAAACAATTGATGCTTTTGAGTTATGCTGTTGGAGGAGAATATTGAAAGTACCATGGACTGCCAAAAGAACAAACCAATCTGGGTTGGAAGAAGTACAGCCAGAGTGCTCCTTGGAAGCCAGAGTGTCTAGACTTACATAGTCTCTCATATTTTGAACATATTGTGAAATGGAAAGTGAGAGAAGAAGAGGAAGACCCCCAACGAGATGGATTAGCACAGTGGCAGCAGCGATTGATTCAAATGTAGCAATGATTGTGAGGTTGGCCCAGGACCTGGAATTGTTTCGTTCTGTTGCACATAGGGTTGCTGTAATTCGATATCCACTCAGTTCACACCTAACAACAACAACAACAACAACAACAACACAGTATTGCTGTGACTTTGTAGAATAAGCACTGGCCTGCTAATAGCAAGGTCGGTGGTTCAACCTCACCAGCTGCTTCTTGGATACCCTACACAGGGTCACTGTGAGTCAGAACTGACTCGACAGCACTTAGAAATAGCACAATATTCTATTGTATAAACTCTTAACAGACCCCTCCCCAGGTTGTTCTTCAAAATGGAGCTACTAGATCCCATGTGGTTGGCAATTTGGGCTTGGGGGGCAGAAGGACATATATTTTAGCTGTAGCTGCCCTTTCACTCATTCAGACTGTACTCTTAGCTCACCTCACTTTTGTAGCAGAAAGAGCAAACATTTTGCAATTGTTTTCCTCTGTGTCTCTCCGTAATGTGCTCTGATGTGTATTCTAGCTTCCTGATTCTCTTTCTGCTATCAAAACCTGACTATCCAGTCTCTTCCCAACAATACGCTTCCTTCTTTAATTGTCTCTCTGATCTATATGATTTATTCAACTATTCATTGTTCGTGAGCCCTTTTACATATTAAATCTTGGCTCCTCAAAGAAAAAGCCCATGTCTTGACTTCATTTAAATTCTTCTCAGCAGCTGTTGAGCTGTTTGCCTCATGGTGGGTGTGACAAATACCTTCTCCCTTCAATTATAATATGCCAACAAATGTAAGATTCAACATGGATTTAATAACAACGTTTGCAGGTTAGAGGTGGGACAAGGAACAGCGTCTGCAATATGCATGTTGAATACAAGATGTATCTGGCTTTTAGCCAATGCCCAACAATCTAAACACACACTATATATAGATATATGGAGCTCTGATAGCGTAGTGGTTATGAGTCGGGCTGCCAACCTCAAGGGCAGCAGTTCGAAACTACCAGCGGTTCTGCAGGAAAAAGATGAGACGTTCTGGTCCCGTAAAGATTTACAGCCTCGGAAACCATGTGCAGGGTCACTATGGGTTGGAACTGACTCCACAGTACTTAAAAACAACAACATATATATATATCTTGGAAATAAGGTAATATGGAACTCATTGACTTACTGACTTTTATGAGTTTATTTATTAACACTCTCCACCATGAAATAGGAGTCCTAGTGTGGCACTGCGCATTAATGCTCTGGACTGCAATTTGGTTTAAACCACAAGGTTAGCAGTTCAAGCTCACCAGTCGTTCCTCAGAACCCCTATACAGGGTGGATATGGGTCGGAACCAACTCAGCAGCACTTAACAACAACAACAGCCATGAAATAATTTCTTCTGATTTTCATGAATTCAGCCTGTGGCTATTTCTTTATGAGTCCTTTTGTGGTGTTGTGGGGCAAAGCAGTGGACTGAAAAGTCGGTTTGAACCACAAGGTCAGTGGTTCAAACTCACCAGCCACTCCTTGGAAACCCTATTCCGGGTTGCTATGGTTTGGAACCAACTCAATGACACTTAACAACAACAATTTCTGCAATAAAATATGTTGAAACAAGGGAAGACATAAAGTTTCTAGAAATTGGGCATCATTCCTGCTGAAAATACTAGCATCTGGGTGACAGCCATTTATGACCTCTGAAGGCCCTTGTCACAGGACTACTCACTCTGGGTCCACTGCCCCCCAACCACATGGGCTGCCCCTCCTCTCTGGTGTTATTCCACTCTGAGGCTTTCTATCTGCAATTCTTTCTGTCTGGACACTTGCCTGTCTTCTCATCAAAGATACTCTCCTTTCCAAGCAAGCTCTGTGAGTTCTCACTTGAAATAAGAAGAAAGCTCAAGGAAACCTGGACCTGTCAGTTTTTCCATGACACCTTTTCCTGGTTCTCGCTACTAGTTCACAATTCTTTCTACTGCAATTTTGTTACCAGGAAAAAAAAAAGTTTTTTATCACAGATCGCTGCTAAAGCCACTATTCAGAAACAGTGAAGCATTGATTGAATATCAATATTCAGGAGGACAGGGGATAGTTTCTCACATCTGTCTCCCTGAGGAAAAGGGGTTGTCATTGGTGTTAGGTGCCGTTGAGTTGGTTCCGACCCATAGCAACCCTACGTACAACAGGACAACATTGCACCATCTTTACAATTGCTCCTACGCTTGAACCCATTGCTGTTGCAACTGTGTGAATCCATCTCATTGGGGTGTTCTTCTTTGTTGACCCTCCACTTTACTAAGAATGATGTCCTTCTCCAGGGTCTGGTCCATTCTGATAATATGTCCCAAGTATGAGAGATGAAGTCTGACCATCTTGCCTTTTAAGGAGGAAAAGAGGAGGGAAATTCTAGTAGGGATTCCAGGTATGAGGTAGGTAGGGGCCTGAGGGATTTCAGGAACTGTGGTTTGTTTATTGTTGATTGTCCTAGCCAGACTGTCTCCTGACGGCACCATTAATCTCTCCAGGTTGTGGTCATCAGTGGCCAGAAAAGATGTGTGGTGGTTTCAGTTCCTGCAATAGCCCTTCCTCTAGTAAGATTTGCCTACTAGTTAAAGAAAGAAGAGTGTTGGCTTTTAGAGAGAAACTTTTGTATTATGATGGCGGGATGACCATTTGAGCCATCTACTATTTTACTTGGATACCATTGGACTTCGAACTACAAGGTCAGCAGTTCAGACCCACCAACCACTCCTTGGAAACCCTATACAGGTTTTCTACAAGTAGGAACTGACTCCACAGCATTTAACAACAACAACAACATTATTTTACTTTGGTCAGGCTAAAAACCCTTTTAACACCTTAGGGGGGGTTCTCAGAAACCACAAGGTCGGCAGTTCAAACCCCTTGGCTAGTCTCAGAAAGCTTACAGGATACAATGAGCCAGAGCTGACTCTATGGCACACAATATTAAACATTGGACTGCTAGCAGAAAAGTTGGCAGTTCAGAAATCCTGTACAGGGTCGCTATGAGTAGGAAACAACTCCATAGCACTTAATAATGACAACAACATTATTCTACTCTGGCCATGCTGAAAACCCTTTTAACACCTTGGGAGTTCTCAGTAACCACAAGGCCAGCAGTTCAAACCCTTTGGCCACTCTCAGAAAGTCTACAGGGCCGCTGTCAGAGCTGGCTCGACAGCACACAGTATTAAACACTGGGCTACTAACAGAAAGGTTGGCAGTTCAAGCCCACCAGCTGTTCCACAAGATATAGATGAGGCAGTCCAGTTCTGTAAAGATTTACAGCCTTGAAAACCCTGGAGAACAGGGCTACTCTATGTGAATCAGAACCAACTTGACAGCCATGGATTTAAGTATGGGTTAACCCATGTCCTAAGCACAGGTGGGAAAACAAAATAAACTGAAGGAAAAAACCAACAACAAAAAGAAACTCTACCTGTAAAGAACAATGGGAGGATCTGTTATTTGAAGACCTACTTTGTGTATTGGAAATACCTTATTCAATACTTGTGAAAAATGTTTCAGGGGACAAAAGACCCCAAATTCAAAATGTTTTATAGAAACTTCTTACTAAGTCTCAAGTAAGAGTAAAAACAAACATAAAACAAGCATTGATCATCCGGATGAGGGAGCCATTAACATGTCAAAATGGTGTCCATCACTTTAGCTCCACACCCCAACTTAAATAGGGTTCAGAGAATTTCCTCCTACAACTCTGACTGATGCAGCTATCTGTAGAGGCAGGGAGGGGGCTGTGTAGATAGGAAAGTTTCTACATTGCCCCTGAGGCTCTTGGGACCACTAAAGTGTAGCCATTGAAGGAGTCCTGATGTGTCGCTGTTGGATAAGCACTGGACCACAGGTTTGTTTGAACTGCAAGGTCAGCTGGTGGTTGAAACTCACCAGCCATTCCTTGGAAACCCTATACATGAGTCAGAACGAACTTGATGGCACTTAATAACATTTAAGATTGTGCCAAGAAAATTCCTCTAAGGGAGTTTCTGTTCTTGTGTTGATTGGGGGAAGTGACATCAAACCCACTTTTCAAATACACTGTGTGTATGACTTTGGTGGTTTGGTTGTCAAGGTGTGTGATGTGTCCAAGAATTTGCAGCTGAAAAGGCACAACTTTCAGTTATCTGCAACCGAAATGCTCTCAAATGTTAATCTCTAAAGCATAAATCGCTGTGATATTTGCTGCCATGAGACTTACCTTACAAATGGAAAAACCAGCCTTAGATGGTTATATGACTTGAACAGGATCACAAAGCTGGTGAGGGGCAATCCCAGCCAATACTCACTCAGACTCTGGTGTGCTGTTCCACACTACTATGACATTATTTGCCGCATGGAGGGGTTCATTTCCCAGTGTGTTCTGAACTCTTGGTTGCTCTAGATCCCGTCCATGTGCATTAACCATGGTTTGAGATAACAGGTATATAATTCCTGCTGTGGCAATGTGGTCTAAAGTCCTGGATCACAAGGGGAGTTTGAACCACAAGGTCAGTGGTTCAAATTCACCAAATGCTCCTTGAAAACCCTATACAACCCTATACAGTGACACTTAACAACAACAACAATTCAAAACTATAAAGTTCGTCTCTAATAACAATGGTTTGGGTTTTCTTATATGTGAATGGTTAAACTTCGTCTCTCATACTTCGGAGATACTGTCAAGAAGGACCAGTCACTGGGGAAAGATAGCATGTTTGGTAAGGTGGAGAGTCAGAGAAAAAGAGGAAGTCCCCCAATGAAATGGATTGACCAAGTGGCAGCATCGATGGACTCAAGCATGGCAAAGGTAGTAAGGTTGGCCCAGGACTGGTCAGTGTTTTGTTCTGCTGTGCATAAGGTCGCTATGGGTTGGTACTGACTCGATGGCACATAACAACATCAGCAAACATTCATATATAACTCCCCATAGAGCAAACCAGTTGTCCTCACTTCACTTCTAACTCGTGGTCACCCCTTGTGGGTCAGAGTAGAACTGTGCTCCATAGAGTTTTAAATGACTGATTTTTTTTTTTTTTTTTTTTTGCACGTAGATTGCCAGAGCTTTCTTCCAACGCACCTCTGGGTGAACTCAAACCATTTCACTTCCCAGGGAAAGACATTGCTATCTCTGGGTTTCCATCCACTGATTTCTGTTAGTGTGAGAATAATTGGAAAGAGTATCTGTGGTACTTGGGACTGCTGTGGATGTTCCCAAAGTGTACAGGTTGGAAATCAATAGGGAGAGAGAAAGAAATTGAGATCAAAAGACTTTCACGCTATGGATGTGCATACTGGCGTGGGTAAACCCATTAGAGCATCTTTGGCCTGTACTGTGCTCTCTCCAGAGAGGAGAAGCAGGCATTGGTGTATTCGGTTATGTAAGACTATTATGTAGTTTGTTTGCTCATTCTTAGCGCTTTTCTCCCATTTCCTTCTTAACTTGCCTTGGGGAATAGTCCCATTATGCTAGTTTGATGATGTGCTGTAGTAACATTTTTAAATAGATTGTAGAGCTGCTTATGAAACAGTACCAAAGAAATCTATTCGGAGGGAATGAATGGAATAAGCAAACATGTGAATAAGGGGTTAGAAGAGACTGAATAGAAGATGACTTGAAGGTCAGCTGTTCTTAACAATTTCCTGGGTCATGCTGGACAACTGAAGGTCATGTTTTTTTGGACAGTATGGATGATCTGTCCCAGCAAGTCAACCCCAAGGGCCTGATTTCTGTTCTGCTCATAGTTCTTGAAGGCATTTTGTCAGACCTCCTGGCTAGATCTCAGGTGGTTCATGTAGGCTTATTGGGTACCCCCACAATAAACAACAACCACAAAAGGAATACATTGCCAGCACTTAAAATTTAGGTGATTTTACATAAGCATCAAGTTTTCTGACTTCTCCCAATCATAAACTACATGGGACTCATGGTACCCACGTGGGTCCCTAGCTAGAGCTGACTAGTGGTTACTGTCTTTTATTGAGGCTTGTTCTCAGTCCTTAGCCATTCTGCTACTTCGCCTACACTTTGTGGTGGGTCTGCGCCACCTTGTCTACTCGCTCTTCTGCCTGACCCCTGATGGAATTTAACACTGTGACCCTCAGTCCTGTTTTAAGTGGGCCAGATGTGTGTGTATTGAATCCTCATTGGTAGCAAGGGGACACCTTGTACATTAAAGAGGAATGCTTCATATTATAAATGCTTTCATTTCCATTTGTTGTTGTTGTTGTTGTTGTTTTTACAACTGTTACTTGACTTGTTGTTGTTGAGTGCCATCGAGTCAATTCTGACCCATAGTGACCCTGTACGTGGTGTCCTAGGAGCAGGTGTTGGGTTTGAACCGCCGACTTTGAAATGCAAACCAACGTTGCAGTCCAGCACATTAACCCACATCAAACGTCATTAGAGAAAAGGTCTGGATTCCTTATGTCTGTCAAAGGCAGAAACCCAAAATAAAGCCTGTCACTGTGAGTTGGTTTTGACTTATAGCCGCCTTGGAGGACAGAGTAGAGGGTCTAAAGAGTTTCTTTCCAAGGTTGTAAGTGTCCCATGGAGACTCTGGTGGGTTTGAACTGTCACTCTTTCCGGTTAGCAGCTGAGCCTTCAACTGCTGCCCTACAAGGATTTCTGTCAAAGGCAGACATGAATGAAAAGAGTGTTTTCCAAATAGTACATCTTGCCAATTAATGGGTCATTGTAGGATCAGTACTGGATTTTGAATCACAAAGTTGGCAGTTTAAACCCACCAGCTACTTCTCAAAACGAGTGTTGGTGGGGTGCTGTGGGTTAATGCGCTGGACTGCAAAGTCTATTTGAACCGACAGTTCATGCTCATCAGCTGCTCCTCAGAAACCCAATACAGGGTCACTGTGAGTCGGAGCCAACTTGATAGCACTTAATAACAACAGCAACAATACAGATTGGAAGGAGCCCCGGTAACATAGTGGGTTATGAGTTGGACTGCGAACCACAAGGTCAGCAGTTTGAATCTACGAACCGCTCCATGGAAAAAAAGATGATATTTCTACACCTGTAAAGATGCACAGCCTTGGAAACCCTATAGAGGGTGTTTATGAGTGGGGATCAACTCCACGGCACAAAACCACCAACAACAACACAGATTGGGGGTGTGGTGGCTCTGTAGGATAAGCACTGGACTGCAAACCATTAGGACGGTGATTGGAGTCCACCAGCTACTCCATGGGAAAAAGCTGAGGCTTTCTGTCCCCACCAAAGATGTACAGCTTCAGAAACCCTATACAGGGTTGCTATGAGTTGGACTTGACTCCACAGCACATAACAACAACAGCACTATCCATTGGTCATCATATATCAGAATTGACTGGAAGGCAACAGATTTTTGAAAAAATATGTAGATTAAGCATTTCACTACCAGTCTTGAAAAATAAAATAGAATAGAAAATATCATAGGTTATAGCTAGATGATAAATAACTATATCTAGCCAGACAGGTCCACTGGGTCAGTCATAATGTAAATTGTACTGGTTGCTGTGGGTTCTGTTACAAAATATTTAAAAGACACTAGTTGGCCAAGTTTGAGAAACACAGTCTCAGGGTTGATATTAAACCATCATCCTATAAGTAACAAATACCTTCATCTTTTCTGGAACCAAAATTGGCAGATAAGTAAATAAATAAATATTGAAACACAATGGGGAAACACAAGGCTACTTCTTCCTCATTAAAAAACAAAAAACAAAAAATTGATGGTCAAAAAGATGTGTGAAAACCATAGGCCCTTGTGGGACTTTTTGTTGTTGTTGTTGTTGTGAAGTGCTGTCGAGTTGGTTCTGACTCATAGTGACCCTGTATAGGGTTTTGGAGGAGTGGTTGATGGGTTTAAACAGCCGACCTTATGGGTAGCAGTCCAGTACCTCTCCTGTTGTGCCACACCAGGGCGCCAGGTACCTGACTCAAGTTTAGATGGTGGTTGGAATAAGTAAAGGTTCCAGCCAGGGCTGAAACATATGAGGATGTCTTCAGGAAGGAGAAAAGGTTTGATGGAAAATGCTTTGAGTTTAAAGTTTTACTTCTTCATTGGGTTAGAATGATTTCATACGTAATTAAAATAGTGTGATTGTCCGCATGAGCTAGTTCTTTAAATGAGCTTATTCAAAGTATTATCATTTCTTTGTGTGTCTTTCTTCTTCTCACCTAATGCAGATGAGTGAAATCCAAGCTAGATGGATTTTTCTAATCATGTAGGCCAGGTTATATATGCAGAAAACTCCCAACTGGCCTTGGTGTTGACCAACTGCAAAAAAATGAGATTGAAATATATCTCTTATGTTTTTATAGTCTTCGTATCACAGACCAGGTGAACTAAAATAATGAACATTCGTTTGGGTTGAAACAATTTGCTTGACTTTCATGTCATATTATACAGTTCTTTAGATGTATTCAAAATTAGGTACAAAGCCAGAATTCAAAATTTCAGAAGCGATTCTGAAGTGGAAATAATGGAATTGTGTCTTAGAACTATTTGATTGCTTAAACAAACAATCCATGAACAAGCACATTAAAACAACCACTTACTTTACTATTGATGTATGTTGTCATTGTTGTTAAGTGCCACTGAGTTGGTTCTGACTCATAGTGACCCTGTACAGGGTTTTCAAGCAAGGGCTGGTGGGTTTGAACCACCAACCTTGAGGTGAGCAGTCCAGTGTATCAAAATCAGCACTTTTTCTCATAGCCCTGCACATGATTTTGTCCAAGTTCTCAAAAAATTTAAACTATATTTAGTCACTACAGAGCATTTATGTGGTTCTAACCTAATTGCAGAGTCCTAGCATGGTGCTGTAGGATCAGCACTGGGCTGTGAGCCCCAAGATCAGCAATTCAAACCTTAGAAACCATATGCAAGGTCGTGATGAGTCTGAAGCGACTTGATGGCACTTAATAACAACAATAACCTAAATGTGTGTGCCCATCCTTCCTTATGAATGTATCTTATGCCTGTTTTTAAGGGACTAGGGTGAAATGATATTCCTCTTCACACTTGACTTTTTAAATTAATCAAACATATTTTTGAAGAACTTCACTTTTGCTGCGTGCATAAATTCACCATAATCAAGTGCATTAAAAAAAAAAAAATCCTAGGTCAAATTCTACACAGTCTACAGCACGCAGTAGACTGAATAGTTTGACCTTGTTATTAAGTGCAGTCAAGTCTGTTCTGACTCATAACGACCCTGTATAGGGTTTCTGAGGAGCCACTGGTGGGTTTGAACTGCCAACCCTAAATTCATAGTTTAGTGCTAAACCTACAGCACCATACCAGGACTCCAGAGTTTGACGTAGAATTTTCTAAATGAAGGAATTATTAGAACCATTTTCTGTAAAGAAGGTTGTTATTGTTGTTATTAGGTGCCATCGAGTCAGTACTGACCTGTAGATACCCTGTGTACAGCAGAACGAAACACTGCCCAGTCCTGGGCCAACTTCACAATTGTTG
>NW_006408541.1:6936304-6937382 GCF_000296735.1 Chrysochloris asiatica | reverse complement strand
AAGTCCTCTTCACTTTCAGCAAGCAAGGTTGTATCATCTGCATATCTCAGGTTGTTAATAAGTCTTCCTCCAATCCTGACACCAAGTTTTCCTTCATAGAACCCAGCTTCTCGTATTATTTGCTCAGCATACATATTGAACAAGTATGGTGAAAGACCACAACCCTGTCACACACGTTTCCCAATTTTAAAACATTCAGTGTTCCCATGCTCTGTTCGAACAACTGCCTCTTGGTCCAGGTACAGATTTCTCAGCTTGCCTATAAACTCGAATATTAATGTGCAAGAATGCAGATCTAAGCTGGCAGCAAATTGAAGGCACAATGGTGCTAAGACCGTTGTTAAGTGCCATCGAGTTGGTTCCGACTCATAGTGACTCTGTATAGAGTCTCTAGGGAGTGGCTGGTGATTCTGAACCACTGACCTCGTGGTTCAAACTGACCTTGCGGTCCACTGCTTTATCCAGCAATACCACACCAGGCTCAGGATAATACACCTTCTTATTTGAAGATGTTTTTGTGAGAACAGAGACTCCTGGGAGCATGTGCTCAGTTATTTTGGGCAGCTGTCAGTCATAAGGTCTGATTTCCGTGACCTAGAGCAGGCGGTTAGGGATGACAATGGGGATGAGAGATGAATGGGGTCCATTCAGCGCCATTTTTAATAGACTTTGAGAAGTTAGTGAACAAGTCAAGCCATCTACGCCAGGACTGAGCAAACAATAAACAGTTCAGACTCTGTGGTCCTTACATAGGCTTGCTTCCCTTCTCTCCTTCTCATTTGCTGTTTCTCATTTTTCTTTCTTTTCCTCTTGATTTTCCTCTCCCTATTCTTGACCTTCAAAGTGTAAAAACCACTTTTCAGCTCCAGATCATTCATCAGTAGGCCCTGCAGTTCAAACCGACCTTGTGGTCCAATGCTTATCCTACAGCACCACGCTAGGACTCCAATGCCTTGCATGTTGTTATTATTAAGTGTCGTGGAGTTGGTTCTGACTCGTAGTAACCCTGGATAGGGTTTCCAAGGAGCAGCTCATGGATTTGAACTGCCAACCTTGTGGTTCAAACTGACCACACGGT
>NW_006408541.1:6924534-6936204 GCF_000296735.1 Chrysochloris asiatica | reverse complement strand
GCTTGAACCACCGATCTTGCAGTTCAAACCCACTTTGCAGACCAGTGCATTAACCCCCAGTACCACACCATGACTCCAAAGTGAAGATAAGAATTAGAATTTTAAGAACTTGTTTTTTGGGGCTTTTTTGTTTTTGTTTTTTTTAATAAGCCTGCTTTGCTTTGTGATTCAAAAGACACTCAGTACTTTGTTAGCCTAGAATGATTTCTCTGCTGCTCTCACTCATAACAATGGATTGGACATTTTGAATGAGTTAATGTTCTGTAGCAAATATGAACAAGAAATCTAGTCTCATTTGAAAAAAAAAAAAAAAAAAAAATGGTTAAGGGCATCCTGGAGAATCTTCCAGACTCTTAGTACATTGGTCTTTCAAGGACTGGATTTTCAGAAATGTTGTATTTTTGTTTTCACAGAATGTGTGAAACTGGTGAAGGGCTGTTTATCTTTCAAACACGAGATGGAGAGGCCATCTATCAGAAAGTCCACTCCGCTGCCTTGGCAATAGCGGAGCAACATGAGCGTCTGCTGCAGAGTGTGAAAAATTCTATGGTACGTTTGGAATGTCTACCTTAGGATGCAGTGCGTATCCCTGCAGAACACAGTCGGGGCAACCTTGTGCTGAACAAATGTGGTCAACATTTATTTGAGCAGATGGTTTATTTACTCAACAGTGGATTATTTGGAAAATGTCATCCTTGGAGTGCCAGCAGAGGTCAGTTGGTAAACCATAACCAACCATGCATTCCTGATTGTTTATCTGCTTTGTGATTCGATTATTGTGTGAGTCTGAAGCCGATCTCTATTAGAATTGGTTTGAATGTATATAGACAGCTCATCTCTAAGTACAGCTATTTGGATTATGTGTATGGAAGTATGTAATGTTTATATCGGAAGTTATTATTTTAAATGCTAACGACTACAAGCGAAACAGCAGCTATATGGACCAAAAGAGATATGTCTGCAGGCTGCATACTCCCCATGATTGATAAACCTGCATTCTTATCGATGTAAGATATCACCAGCACAATTAGACATGAACAGACCCGAACACTCTCTGTTCATCACCTTGTGTTGGGTTCTGTATATTGCAAAGTCACGAGTCCCGAGTTTCATGTTCAAGGAGAGTCAAATTCATGAAGACTGAAATAAAAGCACAAGAGTTAAGTGATGTAAATCATGCATTGTGGCTATAACTGCACGCATAAAACTGCACATATGGAAGGAAATACGCAAAATCAAACGGAGGAGTGTTGGCATGGTAAGATGAGAGCTGTTTAGAAATGTGTTACTCAAACATGTGCGGTGGTTGGATTTAAAGAAGGCAGGCGTGTGCCAGGAGTGTGATCAGTTTCATAGCAGCACCACGTTAGTCCCACGTGACTTGTGCATAAAGGGCTCTGGGGTTTTAGAGCAAACATCAGCTTTTTCTGGAAAGAAGCAGACAATAGGTAGTTTGAGCTGTGAGCTGACATAGCTCTGTGTCACCATTATTGAACTCTTTTATCACAGTGTAGAAGCAACCGTAGACAAATGGCTATCCAGTGGGTATGGCTGCGTGACAATGAAACTTTATTGGATAGGCACTAAAATTCAGATTTCATATCATTTTCAACTGCCATGAAATATTCTTCTTCCAGCCATTTGAAACTATGAAAGCCGTGTTTAAGCTCCCATGTTGTACCAAGAGCAGGATGAATTTGGCTCGAGGGTTGTAGTTTGCTAACCCTTATTTGAAAGGAGCTGGTGTTTGATGGGAGCTGGGATAATCTGAGATCCCTCAAGAAAGTAGGAAGAATGGGCTGGCAAACATAGGTACTGTTTTGCAGATGACAACGGTGGGTGTGCTCTGGAGGAACACCCTGGGGTGGGGGGTCTGTTAGGAGCTTATACTAGAGCACATTGGCACCACTGTGTTGTTGTTGTTAAGTGCCATCAAGTTGGTTCTGACTCATAGCGATCCTGTATAGGGTTTCTGAGGAGTGGCTGGTGGGTTGGAACTGCTAACCTTTTGCTTCAAACCAACCTTGTTTTCTAGTGCTGATCCTACAGGGCAATACTAAGACTACAATTGTTGTTGTTGTTAAGTGCCGCTGAGTCAATTCCGACCTATAGTGATCCTATAGGGTTTCCAAGGAGCAGCTGATGGGTTTGAACTGCTGACCTTGTGGTTCGCAATCCAATGCTTATCCTAGAGCGCCACACCAGAAGTCTGAGGGCTCCTGCAGGGTCAGATAATGCTCTGTTGCTTGACCTTTCCTGGACCATATAGGATGTTTCACAGTGTCCCTGGCCTCCACTCTAGATTCTGACTCAATGTGGCCTTACAGGACACAGTAGAACTGCCCACGGGATTTCCAAGGCCTTAAATCCTTACCAAAGCTCATGCCCTCATTTTATTCCTGGGGAGCGAGCAGTTGGTGGATTCAGACCATTGAGCTTTCAGTTATCAGCCTAGCACTTAACCCACTGCAGTACTAGGGCTATGGATCATGGGGTGGGCACAGATGAAGACAACTTATATCTCAATGCAGTCAAATTACATTTCGGATTTCTCCCTGCTCATGAAAACAGACTTAGTCCCAATATTAACTGAAACTTTGACCTTGGTGGAGGAGGACAAAGTCCCCAGTTCCAGTTTCCTCCTTAAAATTGGAAAGATAATAGTATTTACTCTAAAGTCTTCTTGTGAGGTTTAAGTGAGAAACTCACAGAAGGCCATGCAGAGCCCATCCTGTATTTTCATTCAGTGATAACTATTATTATTACTGTTACTAAGAACTGAACTGTCTGGCATTTGTATTGCTCTAAATAGTCCTGTGGTCTCGATGGATCCTAACAGTGGTGCCGCAGCCAATACTGGCTGGAATAGGGAGGTTATCTGATGCCTGTTTCCTTCTAGACCACATCATTTTATTTACTGATTCTTAAAAGAGCAAACCGAAAGACAACACTGAGAAGCAGTAAGATATGAGATAATTTGACAGTTCTTTACAGAATCAAAAGTAAAGTTGCTACTGAACCGAACAGTCATACTGTTGTTGTTAAGTGCCATCAAGTCGGTTCTGACCCACAGCGACCCTGTACAGGGTTTCCACAAAGCAACTTCTACTGAGTTTGAACCGCCAACCTTGTGATTAGCAGTCCAGTGCTTATCCGACAGAAAATGGAATTAAAAGAGAGTGTAGTTTTCCCTTGAACTCCATTTTCTCATGACCTTTGACGCCTTCTCATATTTATTAATTTCTTGTCTCAGAATGAATCTGTGTGTCATTGAAAAACTACAGACAACACACACACACACGAACAAAATAAGTTACCCACCAGCCTGCCATACAGGAAACCCATTCACATTTTTAGAATGTTTGTGTTTCCAATATCTTAATTGTGTGTCTTTAGAAAATGGTATGGTTTGGGATATATTGCTTGTAACCAGCTTTTTTAATACAAGATAATGTAACATTAACATATTTCCACACCATTGAGGAATTATCTACAGAATATTCTTTGTTTGTAGAGTATTACACTCTGTGGATGTTCCATGGATTTTTCTAAGATGCCTCAGCTCAATCTGTGCCCATAAATGATTATTAGTTTAAGATAAATTCTTGTATATTGATTCCTGCACCAAAGACTATGAACACTTTGAAGATCTGGATTTCTTTTCCGATACCAAACCAATTCCCATGGAGTTGCTTCAGATCCCTGGTGACCCCAGGTGTGTGAGACCCCCATGGGTAGAACTGTGCTTCAGAGGGTTTTCAAGACTGATTTCTCAAAAGTAGACCCTCAGGCCTTCCTTCCTTCCATGTTGCCTCTCAGTGAACTTTCTGCTCCAGCCTTCTAGTTAGCAGTCAGAGGACCACCAGGAACTCCTTTCTAAGTAGCCTTCCAGAAAGATTTCTTAAACTAATGTAACTTTAGAATGCATTTTCCCATATACTCATCATTTCTGGAGGTTGCAATATTGACTTATATAGAGATATATAGATGGTGGTGGTGGTTGTATGTCGTAGAGTTGGTTCCCGACTCATAGCTACCCTGTGTGGGATTTCCAAGGCTGGGAGCAGAAAGCTTTATCTTTCTATCGTGGAACAGCTGGTAGTTTCGAACTGCTGACCTTGAGGTTAGCAGTCCGACTCATAACCACTACGCTACCATAGCGATAGGTAGGTAAATGGTGGATAATCGTGAAATAGAATTCATATCACTTAAAACATGCAATGTCATTACATTAGAGTTGGGTGGCTTGCCCAGCAGATGCCTTTACAAAGCTGAAGAAGTTTTCCCGAGATGACCTCATTTGTAAAGCCATCAATTGGCATCAATTTTTTATGCTTAAGAAAGTTGGTCCTGTGAGCACATGTGTTTCCGTTTACAACCGTCTCCTTCTTTCTGCTAAAAATTAATCGGGTATATGAGCAATTTGTTCAGATCATCCCTTTGCAAATTCAAATGGAAAACCATGTCGTTGGCTCTTAATTTGTTGTATGCTTAACGAGTTCTATAAAACTAATGTGATTTTATAGCAACTGCATCCTGTTTTAGATGGAAACGAGTAAGCTTCCGAATGAGGTCTGAATATCAAGGAGGTGAAACTGGGGAATGTGAAGAGCTTAAAATCAATGCACTTTAATCAATCCCAGATTAGTGGGGAAAAGAGACGCCGTGTTAAAATAAAGCAAACGAAGACAGCACTGCTGAGTCGTGGTCCCCTGGTGACTCTCGAGTTTTCTGAGAGTTGGGAATGGAGTGCCACAGATCTGGCTTTGTTCCTCCACTCAGCCTTGCCAGTTGTCCTGCTGGCTTACTTTTTTGAGATGGCCAAGGTCACCTTTGGAGAAACATGGTGAATCCAATGTCTGATCTTAGCCTCATTATTGGGAAACCTGGACTGTTATCCAAAAGGTCTGTGGATCAAATCCACCAGCCGCTCCTCGGAAACCCTATACAGGATCACTAAGAGTCAGTACTGACCTCACACACAGCACTTAGTAACAACAACAGCAACGTGCTGTTGAAGGAGCCCTCATGGCATAGTGTTTCAGCACTTGGCTGGTAACTGAAAGGTCAGTGGTTCAAACCCACCAGACACTCTGAGGGAGACAAGATCTGGATGTCTACTCCTATAAAGATTACAGCCTTGGGAACCTGAGGGGACAGTTCTATTGTGTCGTATTGTGTCGCTTTCAATGAGTCAGAATTGAGTCCAAGTTAATGAATTTTTAACCTATTGTTAGTGTTCCTGGTGAGTGCTAACTGAAATGTTAGAGTCCACCCAGATGCATGTCGTAAGAAAGATCTGGTGACCCACTTTCGAAAACTCCTCCATTGAAAACCCCATGGAGCACAGGTCTACTCTGACACACATGGGTAACTATGAGTTGGAATCAACTTGAGAGCACCTTGTTTTGATTTTGCCTATGAAAACTTTCCTAGGTAAAAGGATTTTGATAATACTGTAATTTGCTCTTGTTTTAAGTGCCGTCGAATTGGTTCCAACTCATAGCAACCCTGTATAGGGTTTCTGAGGAGCTGATGGTGGATTTGACCTGTCATCCTTGCTGTTAGCAGTCCAGTGTATATCCTACAGTGCCTCACCAGGACGCTAAACAATGTAAAAATAACATTTATTTAGTTAACTTCTGCTATATGCTCAGAACTGACTCAACACCATTTAACAACAACAAAGACATGCCAGAACATGGAGCTCTGTTAGCATGTTGGGTTGCATGTTGATCAGCAGTTCAAATCTACAAAAGGCACTCTGTGGGTGAAAGATGAGCCTTTCTGTTCCTTAAGAGACTTACAGCCTGAGAAACCCTGTACAGGATCGCTATGAGTTTGAACGGACTCAACAGCACAACACCTTCACTACCAACATATGCTAAAACCCAACCTAACCCAAACCACTGGCATCAAGTTGATTCCAACTCATATCGTCTCTGTGGCGCATGGTAGAACTGCTCCCTAGGGTTTCTTAAGGTATAAATCCTTAAAGAATAAACTGCATTGTTTTTCTCCCTCAGAGTTGCTGGGGGGCTCAAACTGCCTACCTGTGGGTTAGCAGCTGAGTGTTTTAACCACCACACCACCAGGGCTCCTTTCTGTGTGTTAGGTAGTTTAATCCTATCAGCCTGTACCATTCTTCAAGCCTCCTACTGTCTGCTTCCTTTTTAACCATCACCATTAACTCTGTAATGTCGATTCAATGATCTACCGTCTTTCATGTGTACATTCAAAAATCTTAATGAGGATTTCATATCTTCTATGGTAACACAAGGGACAGTAGAGTAGACAGACACAGGACTTGTGCTCCCATGGAGTTTGCAGTAGGAGAGAGCATAACCCATGACCTCTAACTTGGAAAGGAGTTACTGTTCGTGTCATGTCATTGAGAACACTGAGCTCAGGCAAGTTACTTGCCTGCCCCCATGGAGCTTACAAACTCTACGTTGTTTTATCTAGTTCCTCAACCTTTATCTCTGGCCCTGAAAAAATTTAGGAGCTCAAATGACCTGTTAAGTCCCTACGGAGAACGACCTTGGTATTTTCTTACAACTCTGAATACCAGAGTACCTTTCAGAAACATCCATCAATTTACTGTGTCTCTAAAAATTGTTGTTGTTGTTGTTAAGTGCCATCCAGTTGGTTCCCACTCACAGTGACCCTGAATAGGGTTTCTGAGGAGTGGTTGGTGAGCTTGAACCTTTGACCTTGTGGTTCAAACCAATCTTGCAATCCAACGCATTAACCCAAAGCGCCACACCAGGACTCCTAAAAATAATCACTGTTAAAAGTAATCCTGTTTCTTTTCATTGTTTTGGCACCAGGGAGCAATCTTATTTCTTGTGATTTTAATGATTCGTCTTGGACAATTTAATTCCAATATATTACTATTTTTCATTCATAGCAGGGGCCGGGGCTGGGGTAATGAGGAGAGGACTGCCTGATGAATGAGGTGGGAAGGCAGGAGCCTTCTGGCAGCTGTGGCAGGGGACCACAGGCATGCGCGAGTATTCCCTAGAGCAGCGAGCTATTTTTTACCATCTTAGAGATCAGTGTCTGTGACAGAGTCTAATTTTGGTACAAGGAGTGGCAGCATGTGGGATGTTCCTCATTCCCGGGCTGAGCTTGTCATGTCTAGAATTTTCTTCAAGCCCAGAGCATAGAAGTTGACATTCATCTAACTCTTTCATGACCTCAGAGTGGACTTGGAGCGGGGATCCCTCGAAGGAGACCTTCAGACCCCAGGGTGACACTTGTCTACCCTATGGTCCCCACTGCACATGGGTTTGAGTGTAATCTAAACTGCCTCTGAACCCCTACTTTTTTGTTGTTGTTTCTTTAGTTGAATGACCTACTGCCATACCTAATTTTATAAATAAGGCTTGCTAGTAAATTTCTCCTGGTGTGGTGCTCTAGGATAAGCCTTGGACTGCTAACCAAAAGGTTGGCTGTTGAAACCTACCTGCCGATCCTCAGAAACGCTATACATGGTCACAATGAATTGAAACCAATTTGATGACACTTAACAACAGCAATAATGAGATTGTGGAATCCAAGTGGTATTCTTCTATGATTCTTACAACAAATACATTAATATTCAAACTAATTTTAAAAACAGTGTGTTGCGCAATCATTTTCAATATAGAAGGTATCAGGAAGACCATGGAATCAATTTCATTATTATTCAGACTCTGAACTAGACTGCTGCAGGTTGGTGTTTTATTGTGTTTAAACACCTTTCTTGGGTACTACCCCACCTGCCCCCCTAAGAATCAATTTTTGCTTTTTCCTTTACCCTCTATTTATGGGCTCTAGCTTGTTTGTTTAACTTACGAAAATGTTTAATGTACTATTTATAGCAATTGTTAGGTCCTCTCCACCATAATTAAACCTTTTTTTATGTCCTTGTATATTAATTATTGGGAACACGGTGGCTCCACACAATAAGTACTAGACTCTGAACCACAAGATCGGTGGTTCAAGCCCAGTAACTGATTCGGATGAGAAAGATGAAGCTTTCTGCTTCTGTGAAGATTTAAAGCCTCAGAAATCCTATACGGGGTCGCTATCAATTAGAACAAACAAGATGGCAATTACAACAACATATTAGCAGTCAAAAACTTTTCTCAAACACCCCTTAAAGCAGTGCATAGAACATAAAACATAAGAATAAAATCAAAATAAAAAATCCTTCGCATCCTTCATAGAGCCTAAAATTTAAATAAAAAGTTATGATTTCTAACTCCCAAAACATACAGTAATTTAGTTCTATATAGTTCTGTGAGTTTAATTTGCCAAGAGCAATTTCTTATTATCAAAATTAAATTCACAAATCTCTTTAACTGGCCATATTACTTCTAGGGATTTACTGTAACGATATCCCTGCAGAATCTAAGATGATGTGTGGGCCCATTTGTGGAGGGGGTCACTCCTTTATTCTTGTATTGTACGTTGTCGGTCCCTTTCCTGAACTCTGTTTTCCACAGGCACTGTATGTGGAGTTAGGGAAACAACCCCAGAGATGATGATGTCCCTCCACTCCTGGGGGGCTGATTTATACCAAGAGAAATAACCAGGAACAGCTAAGTGCCTGTTTACAGTGTGTTGCACAACAGGAATTATATGGAACAATTGTTGTTATTGTTGTTGTTGTTGTTGTTGTTAGGTGCCATTGAGTCGGTGCCAACTCATAGCAACCCTATGTATAACAGAACAAAACACTGCCCGGTCCTGGACCAACCTCACAATTGTTGTCACACTTGAGCCCATTGGTGCTACCATTTGGCCAATCCTTTTTGCTGGGGGTCTTCCTCTTTTTCTCTGACCCTACACCTTCCCAAACATGACATCCTTCTCTAGTGACTGGCCCTTTCTGACAGTATGTCCAAAGTATGAAAGACGAAGTTGGGCCATCCTGGCCTCCAAGGAGCACTCTGGCTGCACTTCTTCCAACACGGATCTGTTGGTTCTTTGGGCAGCCCATGGCACTTTCAATATTCTCTTCCAACACCGTAACTCAAATGAGTCAATTCTTCTACGGTCTTCCTTATTCACTGTCCAGCTTTCACATGCATATGCCGTTACTGGAAATGAAAGAGCTTGAAACCCCATTGCTGTGAAATTGATTCTAACTCACAGTGACCTTATAGGACAGAACCTCTCCCTAGGGGTTCAGAGCAGACAGTCACATCTTTCTCCTATTGAATGACTGTTGGGTCTTTTCTGCCAGCCTTTCAGATAGTATCCTGGCACGTAACCCATTGAACCACTAGGGTTCCTGTAAGGAGCTAGAGGATGGGTATGTATCGGGGTGTCATGGGTGCCCCAAGTAAATAAATGAGTCTGAGGTGGAGAAATCAGCAAAAGACGACATGCACTGTGGTTTGAGAATCTGTGAAGGGACTTTTTTATAGATGGAAAACCTGTGAATTACGGAACCTTCCGGAAAATGAAAAATCAACTATAGTCCACTAAATAGAGAGGGATAGAAAAGTGTCAACTCCATTCAAGACACAAAATGTATGAGACTCGGAAAAATAAGGCCATACCATCAAGTCCTGGCTTTCATGGGTATTACTGTTGGTTGTTGTTGTTAAGTGCCGTTGAGTCCATTTCAACTTATAGTGACCCTGAATAGAGTTTCCAAGGAGCGACTGGTGACTTTGAACTGCCGACCTTGAGGTTCAAACTGTAATTGCTGTTGAGTACTTATCTTACAGTGCCATGCCAGGACACCATCACTGTTTGTTGTTGTTGTTGTTGTTGTTATGTGCTGTGGAGTGGGTACTGACTCATAGCGACTCTGCACAGGGTTTCCAAGGCTGTAAATTTTTACAGGAGCAGAACGCCTCATCTTTCTCCCGTGGAACAGCTGGTAGTTTCGAACTGCTGACCTTGAGGTTGCATCCTGATTCATAACCATACGCTACCAGAGCTCCTTGAGGGGGCTTGAAAAAGTTTGTGGAAATGAAAATGGTAGATACTGGAGTTTTTCCACAAAATAACCTTTTGAATCCCCCTTTATGTCTCTTTCTTTCTTCCTCCCTCCTTCTCTCTTTCTTTCTTTATTAAGCCGTGGCTGTACAATTTTATAGTAAAAGAAATAGTAGCTGAGTTTCTGGCATGTGGCACTAAAGTGATGCAATTGGAGAGAAGGAGGACAAATGCATAGAAAGCCGTGATGAAGGAGAAGGAGATTTAGAAACGTGGCGTTGAACTTGAACACTTGCCAGGGAAATCTCCGAGTGCTGGAAATCTGGTCTCGACAAAGGGGTTAGGCTGTCCCAAGGCACTGGCCTGGACTGAATCTTAGGATAAGCAAGAGTCTGTTGTGTGCTGCTGCTGGTGGTGGTAATACAAGGGGGCTTCAAACAGTTCATTGAAAAATCCCATTATCTTTTCATTTCATTTCTCTATCAACTTTTTGAAGCCTCCTTGTATATGGTTGTTGCTAGGTGCTATAGAGTCAGTTAGGACAAACAACAGAACACAACACTGCTCAGCCCTGCACCATCCTCACAATTGTGTGTGAACTCATTGTTGCAGTCGCTGTGACAACCATCTCATTGAAAGTCTACCTCTCTTTTGCTGACCCTTTACCAACTAGCGGTCCTTCCTGATAACGTGACCAAAGTGCACGAGCCCATGTTGCTGCCACTGTGTCAATTCGTCTCATTGGGCATCTTCTTCATTTTCAATGACCCTGTCTACTTTACCAAGCCTGCTGTCCTTCTCCAGGGACCGGTTCCTCTTGATGACAGGTCCAAAGTACAAGAGATGAAATCTCGCCATTGTCACTTCTAAGGAATAGTCTGGCTGTACTTCTTCCAACATAAGTCTGTTGTTTCTTCTGGGAGTCCATGGTTTATTCAGTATCTCATGCCTGACAACACGCAAGTCCACTGAGGGATGGCAGGTGGCTTTGCATTGTTCTAGAATGGAACCCAAGTGTTCTGTAAGGAAGGTAAGAAGTTTACCATAGAACTACCATTGCCCCATATGCTGTTCTTAACTCAGCTGGAAAAAACTAGCCAAGATAAGTCGCAAAATATTCATCATAAATCCTTTAGAAATTACAGGAAACTAAATGGAATTGACCTACATTTAGTAATAGACATTTAAAATCAACTAAATTGTCCATTCACACAGGATAGATGAAGATAAAATCTAGGTTTTAGTCCCTTAAATTGACTATGACTTTGTTCCTTTATACCAGGATATAAATTTCATTTTCTGAGCACGTCATTTTCAGTCTCTTATCAGTTTGAACTGTAAGGTTGGCAGTTCAAGCTCACCAGCTGCTCCTCAGAAACATTATACAGGGTCACTATGGGTCAGAACCAACTCGACCGCACTTAACAACAGCATAGCAACACAATAACTTGCAGTGTGCAATTGTGCGTTTTAATAATCCGTTTCATCTGATTATTGAACGCTATCCTTTTTGGTACTATTGTTATTGTTAGGTGCCATCGAGTCGGTACCGACTCGTCCCAACCCTATGCACGACAGAACCAAACATTGCCCGATCCTGGGCCAACCTCACAATGGTTGCCATGCTTGAGCCCATTGATGCTGCCACTTTGCCAATCCATCTTGCTGGGGGTCATCCTCTTTTTCTCAGACCCTCCACCTTCCCAAACATGATATCCTTCTTCAGCAACT
>NW_006408541.1:6911688-6921844 GCF_000296735.1 Chrysochloris asiatica | reverse complement strand
GAGAAGCGCTCTGGATAGGACTTAATAAATGATTGTTGAATTTATAAAATAAGGATCAAAGAAATGTTCTTATGAACACAGAGGAAAAGAAAAGTGAAGCTAGAATCCAAATCCAACCCATTATAAGGCCTAAGTCCTGAGCAAGTCAGCTTTCAGAGACCATGAAGAACTGAACCCCTGAGGAGATCTGTTTTAAGGTGCAGGTGGAGAGAAGATTGTCTTTGTCAGATGACATAAAAACTTTCCAAAAGTGAAGGGAGCAATGATTTTGTTTTACGCTTGTAGCTGAGAATTCAGATGGCTCCGAATAAATTGGTATAAATCCCTCTCATCCCCCATGAAAATAACCATCTGAGTGCATCTGGTGCTCAGCAAAATTCTGCACTTGGAGATCTGTCCCCAAATGGTTGCTTTCACTAGCAGTCTGGTTTGTCAGAGCTGCGTATGACAACGGAGCCATTGTTCCCTCAGAGCTCTGCTTGCCAAGGAGTGCTTCTGGGCCACATGCTTTGTGTTGCAGGAAAGTGGTCTCTCTCTCCCACGATTTTTCTTTTTCTCTTTTTCTGTCTGTTTTCAAGAAGGAAGTCTCTACTTGGTCTGTTAGCTTAATGATTCATTAACAACGTGTGAGACCTCGGTAACAGTTATTTGGATGAAATTAATTTTCCATTCAACAATTGACACACAGTTTCTTCCATGACATGGGCTTCTCTCCATGCCATGAGCGTCAGCTCCCCCCATCCACCTGCCTTCCCAGGTTCCAGCCCTTCCCTTTTCCGGCCACTCCTTGCACGCGTGTTTGCTTTTGGATAAATGTTGTCTGTTTGCTCTTCTCTAGTTGTACATTCTAAAAAGCTCATTTCTCATGGGTGTTATTGTTTATTTTATAGGCCAAACTCTTCTTTGGCTTAAAGGTGACCTCTGGGAATAAGAGTGGACTTCTAAGAGGTCGTGGAAGATTTCTGCTATCTTCTAATCCTATTTTCCTCAAACTTTTTGAAGTTCCCTTATATGACTGTGAGCCCTGGTGTGACACAGTAGGATATGCACTGGATTGCTAATTGCAAACTCGCCAGTTCAAACCCTATCTAGGGTCACTTTGAGTCAGAAGGGACTTGACTGCAAACAACAGTAACTACATATGTATATGTTGTTGTTGTTAAGTATCATCGAGTCGGTTCCGACCCATAACGACCCTGTGTAGGGTTTCTGAAGAGCAGCTTCTGAGCTTGAACTGCTGACCTTGCAGTCCAAATGGCTTTGCAGTCTGGCGCATTAACCCATGGCACCACACCAGGGCTCCACATATGTATATACTACGTCTTATTTATCCATTCATTCATTGATGGGTGCTAGGTTGTTTATAATTTTAGGGTTAAGATTTTGGTCTTTGATCCATTTTGAGCTAGCTTTTGTATGTGGTGTGAGGCATAAATCCTGTTTCATATTTTTTTGCAAATGCATTTGGCAAGCCCCAGTTTTTAAAGAGACAGTTCCTTCTTTATTGAATGGTCTTCAATCTTTTGTCAAAGATCATCTGTCAAGAGGTAGATGAATTGACGTCTAGGTTCTCGTTTCTGTTCCGTTGGTCTATGTGTCTGTCCTTGTTCAATACTAGGCTCTTTTGACTTCCGTGACTGTTAAGTAAGTTCAGAGTGTGAAGTGTGACCTCCTAGTTTGTTCTTCTTCAGTAATGTTGTAAGTTCTTTCCTCTCCACATAAAGTTGGAGATTAGTTTTTCAAATTTGTTAAAGAATGTTGCTGGGATTTGGATCAGGACCAAATTTTATCTTTTTGGATGAAGTTTCACGTCACCAAGCATAATGTTCTTCTTCAGCGACTCCTCCCTTCTGACAACGTGTCATAAGAACGACAGTCTTGCTATCCTGGCTTCTAAGGAGCATTCTGACTGTACTTCTTCCAGGACAGGTTTGTTTGTTCTTCTGGCAGTCCATGGTGCTTGCAATATTCTTTGCCAACACCATAAGTCAAATGCATTGATTCTTGTAGGGTCTTCCTTATTTACTGTCCAACTGTCCCTTGAATACAAGACAATTGAAAATACCTTGGCTTGGATAGGTGCACCTTAGTCCTCGAACCGACAACTTTGCTATTTAATGTTTTAAAAATACTTTGCAGCAGATTTTCCTAATGCAATATGTTGTTGTTGTGATTTCATTTCTTGACTGCTGCTTCTGTGAGTGTTGATTGTGGATCCAAGCAAATTAAATCTCTGACAGCTTCAATCTTTTCTCTGTTTCTTGTGAAGTTACTTATTGGTCCAGTTGTGAGGAATATTGTTTTCTCTACGTTGAGGTGCAGGAGTCTTTGATCTTCCTTGGTAAGTTCTTCATGTCCTTTGCACTTCTCGCAAGCAAGGTTGTATCATCTCCATATCACAGGTTGTTCATGAGCCTTCCTCCATGCATGACGCCATATTCTTATTCATATATTTCAGCTTCTCAGAGTACAATATAGTGAAAGGACACAACCCTCGGGCACACCTATCTTGATTTATTTCTTTCACTATACCTTTGTTCTGTTGGTGTATATGTAAGTGTTCTGGAATTCCCATTCTTCCCAGTGTTATCCATAGTTTGGTATGATCCACACAGTCAAAGCCCTTTGCATACTCAATAAAGCACAGGTAAACATCTTTCTGGTATTCTCTGCTTTCAGCCAAGATGTCTTTCATTCCACGACCTCTTCTGAATCTGGCTTGAAATTCTGGTGGCTCCACGGCCATATACTCCTGCAAGCATTCTTGCTGTTTTGTTTCTTTTAACTTTTTTTCAGCAAACTTTTACTTGCATGTGATGTTAATGATATTATTCGATGATTTTCTCATCCCATTGGATCACCTTTCTTTGGAGTGGGCACAAATAATGGATCTTTTCCAATCATTTGACCAGGTAGCTATTTTCCAAATTTCTTGTCATAGATAAGTGAGCATTCCAGCCCTGTACCAGCTTGTTGAAACAGTTCAATTTGCATTCTGTCAATTCTTAGAGACTTGCTTGTCACCAGTGTCTTCAGTACAACTTGGACTTCTTCCTTCAACACCATTAATTCTTGATCGTATGCAGTCTGCTGAAATAGGTGCGCATCAACTAATTCTTTTTGGTGCAGTGACTCTGTGTATTCCTTCCATCTTCTCTTGATGTTTCCTCCATCATTCAATAATTTGTCCAGAGACTCCTTCAATACTGCAAACCAAGGCTGGAATTTTTTCTTCAGTTCTTTCAGCTTGACAAACACCGAGTGTGCTTTTCGCTTTTGTTTTCCTAATGCAAGGTCTTTTCACATTTCATTATCGTACTTGACTTTGTTTGTCAAGCTGCCCTAGCAAATTTTCTGTTCAACTCCTTTTAGTTTCTCATTTCTTTCAGTTGCTTTAGGTTTTGTACACGCAAAAGCAAGTTTAAGAGTCTCTTCTGACATCCATTTTTGGCCTTTTCTTGCTATCCTGTCTTTTAAGTAACCTTTTATTTTCTTACTGTATGATGCCCTTCATGTCATCCCACAACTCCTGATTTTTCAGTCATTAATGCATCAAATGTATTCTTGAGATGGTCTGTAAATTTAGGTGGGATATATCCAAGGTCATATTTTGGCTCTCACGGATCAGTTTTAATTTTTAGCCTGAACTTGCATATGAATTGATGGTGTGTGTTTCATAGTTAGCCCCTGGCCTTGTTTGGCACGTGATAATAAATGTCTTCCCGCAGATGTCGTCAATTTGATTCCTGTGTACCCATGTGGTGCGGTCCATATGTATGTTGCTAGGTGCCATTGAAAGGAGCTCTGGTAGTGTAGTGGTTATGAATCGGGCTGTGAACCTTAAAGTTAGCAGTTCGAAACTACCAGCCACTCCGCGGGAGAAGGATGAGGCTTTCTGCTCCCGTAATGATTTATAGCCTCGGAAACTCTGTATAGGGTCAGTATGAGTCAGAACCAACTTGGTGGCACTTAACAACAACAAGGTGCTGTTGAGTTTGTTCTGACTCATAGCAGTCCTATGAACTGTATGCACAACAAATCAAAACACTGCCTGGTCCTGTACCATCCTCAAAGTCGTTGCTACACTTGGGCCCATTGCTGCTGCCACTGTGACAACCCATCTCATTGGGGGTCTTCCTCTTTTTTGTTGATTCTCCACTTTACCAAGCGTCTCTCTCTGTCCTTTTCCGGAAACTGGTCTCTCCTGTTAATGTGTCTGAAGTATGAGAGATGAAGTCTTACCATCCTGGATTCTAAGGAGCACTCTGGCCATATTTCTTTCAACACAGATCTGTGTGTTCTTTTGGCACTCCATGGCACTTTCTAGGTTCCCCTCCAACACCATAACTCAAATGCATCAATTCTTCTAAGGTGTTTCTTAATCATTGCCCAACTTTCACATGCATGTGAGGTTATTGAAAATAGTATGGCTAGGATCAGTTCCACCTCAAACTGACATCTTTGCTCTTGAATTATTTAAAGAGGTCTGTGCAACAGATTTGTCCATATGTATAGTTGCCTTTTATGTTACTGATAAAAAGGTATTTGCAATGAATAGGTTGTTGGTCTTGCAAAATTCTGTCGTGCGAACATTGTTTCTTTCACCAAGGCCATATTTTCTAACTACAGAGTCTTCCATTTGGTTTCAATTTTTGCATTCCAGTCAAGAATAAGTATCAATACATCTTGCTATTGCATTTATGCTCTTAATTATGTTGAGGAATTACCCTTGTATTCCTGTTTTTCTGAGAATTTTTATCAGGAAAGGGAGTTGGATTTTGTCAAATGCCTTTTCTGCATGAATTGAGATGACCACGTGATTCTTCTGTTTTATTTATGTGTTTATGTGTTTATGGTGTTGAACCCTTTCTGGTATGAATTCTATCTGATCATGATATATTATCAATTTTTGATGTGCTGTTGGTAGAATTATGTTGAGAATTCTTGTATCTATGTTCATGAAGCATGTTGGTTTGTAATTTTCTTTTTTTTTTTTTGTGGTACCTTTACTTGGTTTGGTAGCAGGACTATGCTGGCTTCATAGAATCAATTAGGGAACACCTTTCCCCCCTTTTAATATATTCTGGAATAATTTACGTAGAACTGATGTCAGACCTTCTCTGAATGCTTGATGGAACTCTACAGTTGTGTTGGGAAATTTCCTCTTTTTTTTTTGACATCTTTAATTTTTCATTTTGTTATGTGCCTATTTAGGTGTTGTTTGCTCGCTGTGCTATTTTAGGTAGATAGTGTGCTTTTTGAAAAGTGTCCATTTCTTCTAGGTTCAGATTTGTTAGAGTATTATCTTTATTGGCATCCTGATATGGCGTTATAGGTTAATGTGCTGGACTGCAAGGCTGGTTTGAACTGCAAGGTTGATGGTTCAAGCACACCAGCCACTCCTTGGAAATTCTATACAGGATTGCTCTGGGTCGGAACTGACTCAACAGCATTTAACAACAACAGCATGATCTTTCATAACATTGTTAGGATGGTCCTAACAACTTTGTCTCTGTTTGTTCTGCTGTAATGTCCCCCATTTATTTCTCCGTTTGGTTATTTGCACCTTTTCATCTGTTTGTTCTGTCAGTTTGGCCAGTGGCTTGTCAATTTTATTGATCCTTTTGAAGAACCAAGTTCTAGTCATGTTGATGTTTTCTACTGTTGCTCTGTTTTCTATTTCATTTTCTTCTGGTCTGTTCTTTATGGCGTTCTTTCTTCTGACCACTGTTTATCTATTTGTTGAGTTACATAGTTTAGCTGTTGCTTTTGACTCTCTGTTCATTTCTGGATGTGTGCATTTGTTGCTATAAATGCTTCTCTGAACACTGCTTTTGCTTGCCATTTTGTGTTTTCACTCTCATTTGGCTCTAAGATTTTTAAAACTTCATTTGAAATGTCTCCTCTCACCCAATAGTTTCTAAGTAAGGTGTCGTTCAGTTTTCACGTATTTACTTTTCCCTTGTTCTTTTTGTTACTGATTTCTGGTTTTATAGCATTGTGTTCAGAGAACATGCTTTCTTTTTATTTTGATGGATTTTCAGTTATTGAGACATCTTTGTTGCCTAAAATGTGTCTCCCTTATTATGGGGAATGACCCAGGTGCTCTGCAGTAGAATGTGGGCTGTGTTGGAAGGTACATTCAAATATAAATAAATATGTCTTTGAAGCCAAGTTGGCTGGTTGTGTTAATTAGATCTTCTGTGTCTTTGTTAAGTTTTTTTCTAGTTATTTTGTCCGTCATTTAAAGTACTGTGATAAAGTCTCCACTACTGTTATGAAACTCTATCTCTGTTCAATTCTGTAAGTTTGTTTTGTGTATTTTGAAGCTATGAGAAAGCCTCATCTTTCTCCTTGGTTGGAAGACTCAAACCATTTACCTTGTAGTTCAAAGTCCAGTGCTTACCTTACAGAATCCACTTTAATCCTTACATTATGTGCATCTTTTCTCTTTTAATGGATTTTGACTTAAAGGCGATTTTATCTAAGATTACTAATGCCACTCCTGCTTACATTTGGTTACTATTTGCTTGAACTCATTTTTCCACTCTTTGATTTATAACGGGTTCATATCTTTGTGTCTTCCTGTTTGAAGTGTTGGGCGCTGTGTGTGTTCATTGCCAGCTTCTGGGTGATTGAGGTGATGCTGCTTGTGTCACCTGGTCACTGAATGAATGACATTGGAAGCTGCACCACTTACCAGATGGCCAGGGTGGGAGGGGCAGAGGGGGCATGTTTGCCCCTGTGGTTGCTGGTCTGTTGGTGGGCTGGAGTGTATACAGTCAACCCACTGGGGGCTGGCCGTGCTGGGCTGCTCAAGGCAGGTCCACCAGCATTGGAGCATGTGCTGCAGATGGCTGGGCTGATGGGGAGGAGAGCTCACCAGTGGTCCCCAGGAGGACCAGGGTAGAGGAGGAGTAGGGGAGGATGTTCCCCAGTTTCTGCAGTGGGCACCAGGCCACTCCCCACAGAGTGTCCTAGGCACTCAGGACCAAGCATAGCCGAATTCGAGGAATGGTGCAGGCCAGAGCCCAGTGGGATGGGGGATGTCTAGCTACCATTCTAGGGATCCTCTACTGTCCCAGATCCACGTGCCCACATGAGCAGGGGCCACTGCTGGTGAGTCATCCCATCCCTGTGTTCTGATTGCCTCCCTGCTCTGCTGTCCCCTGGATCCCTGGGGCTCTTGTCTGTCGCCCTGTACTGCCTTCCTTAGGTCCAGTTCATGTTCTGCTCTCCTAGTTTCACTCTTGGTTTGTCTCTCTCTGTCTCTTACTGGGGAGCTCCTGAAGTTGCCTTCATATTATCCTCACCTGAGAAAGCCGTTTTGTTTCAAGATGACCATATTGCCTCAGGTCCACTGTAGGGTGCCTATTGTTGTTGTGTGCCATTGAGTTTGTTCTGATTCATAAAGATCTGATTTCTAGGACTCCTGGTGTGGCTCTGTGGATCAGCACTTGACTGCAAACCACAGGGTTGGCAATTCCAACCCACCAGTTGCTCCTTGGAAATCCTATACAGGGTCCCTCTGAGTCAGAACCGATTCAATGGCACTTAGCAACAACAACAACCTGAGAGGTCATTGAGGCCTGGTGTGGTGCTGTAGGATCAGCGTTGAACCACAAACCACAAGGTGGACAGTTCACATCCTCAGAAACCCTATAGAGGGTCGCCATGAGTTGGAACCTACTAGATGGCACTTAACAACAACAACCTAGGATTTCTAAGACTAAAAATCTTTATGGGAACAGAAAGCCTCATCTTTCACTGTTGGAGCAGCTGGTGGACTCGAACTGCTGACTTTGTGCTTAATGGTCTAGCTTGTAACCCACTACTCCACCAGAGCTCCTTGTACATGCCTACAGTCCAAGTCCACACAGCTCATTCGCAATTTTCATTCAGTTTCTCCTTCCTTTCAATGCTGTAATTCTCCTTCCTTCTGTTTGCTCTTTTGGGTTTCCAGGTTGTCATCTGTCTCTTTTTCATTTGGTTTCTTTGCATTCAGGGGTATGGTGTGTATAACTAAGCTGCCATCTTGGGCCATCTCCTTGGTAACATTTTGATGCTGAGAATATTCACCATTTTCACTGCAAATATCAGAACAAGGGAAAGGAATTGGAGAACAGAAAGACAACTCTTTGGGTGTTCATACTAAGCTTCTGTCTGATTCTCAGAACCAGGATTAGGCAGCCCATGACAATGGGTTTCATGAGGAAGCCAGGGACAACCATATGTTAGGCAGAGACTTCATTTCCACTTATGAGACCAGCTTCTGGTACTGTGGGGGCTAAAGGCCTGGTAATGTCCCAGACTTCAAGACAGTAAAAGCATTTCCACCTTTCTGCAGCATAGACATTTGGCCCATTGCAAATCTCTAAACTTTGGAAATAAAATTTTGTGCCTTTTATTATTATGAACAGAAAAGACACAACCCCATTTTAAGGCCTTTATAAGATCTCCAGTAATTTCTATGAGAAATATGCAGCTCTAGAGTAAGATACCTGTCTGGGTATCTTCATGAGTTCTCTGCCCTTGGGCAGGAATCGGATGTTGAGTAGTAGGAATATTGCCTTTTATGAAGACCCACACAGGAGAAAGCTTGAGACTGTCTGTCCCACAAAGATTTACAGCCTCAGAAACTCATGGACCTCCAGAAGAAGAAACAAATCTGTGTTGAAAGAAGTACAGCCAGAGTGCTCCTTGGAAGCCAGGATGGTGAGAGTTCATGTCTCATACTTCAGACATGTTGTCAGGAGGGACCAGTTCTTGGAAAAGGCTATCATGGTTGGTAAAATGGAGGGTCACCAAGAAAAGAGGAAGAACCCTAATGAGATGAATTGACAAAGAGGCAGCAGCAATGGGCTCAAACATTACAACAATTGTGAGAATGACGCAGGACCAGGCTGTGGTTCGTTCTATGGTGCCTGGAGTTGCTATGAATGGGAACCTACTCAACGGCACCTAATGGCAATCTGATTGGAAATAACTCCGCAGCAGTTAACAACACAACAATGCAGACCCAGCCAGTGTGCCCCAATGCCACTGCTGCCATTGGTCAGTGGAGGCTTCCTGTTGGTCGGATGCTGACCAGGTTCCAGTGGAACTTTCAGACCACAACAGAGTAGGGAAAAAGGACAGTGGACACTTTGGAGCCTACAGTGGTTCTGTCCACAACCCATCATGGAGATGGTCCAAGTACAGGCAGCATTTTGTTCCATTGTGCATGGGATCATCATGAGTTGGGGGTCAACTTGATGGCAACGAATGATAAAAAAACAACAACATATTAATACATAACGTGCCAGAGGAGATAAAGCAAGCAACTTCTTGGCATAGTTCCTGGAACCTGCTAGATACAAAAGCAACCTGAACTATTATTATTGATTTGTAGCTACAAGATAAAATGGCCATCAGAAGGCAACTAATAGCGGTTTCTGATTCACATGAATGATTCTTTCACACGGCTAGTCAGTCAGTCAACCTGCCAGTGGTTAAATTACTCAACCACTTTTTATTAAGTTCCTGCTGTGTGCCAGGAATCCTGGCAGACAACGGTCTATGAGCACATACACAAAACCTCAGCTCCTCAGAAGCATGTGTTGTCTTGTTAAAGAAGGATTGCCATTGTGAGGCAGAAAACACCATGACAAAAATGTGTGCTCAACTAATCTTGGTGTAGCACTGTAGGTTAATGCTCTGGACTGCAAAGCTGGTTTGAACCTCATGGTTGGCAGTTCAAGCTCTCAGGCCACTCCTTGGAAACTCTACATAGGATTGAGTCAGAACTATGAATCGGGCTGCGAACCTTAAGGTCAATGGTTCAAAACAACCAGCCGCTCCGTGGGAGAAAGATGAGGCTTTCTACTCCCGTAAAGATTTACACCCTCGGAAACCCTGTACAGGATCGCTATGGGTCGGAACCGACTCAACGGCACTTAACAACAACAACAATGGCACTTAACAACAAACTAGTTCTCTGAATTATAACATCCCAATGCACAGAGGGAATTTGTCATCTTCATTTTAAAATTTCCAACACCTAGTACACTGTGACTCTTATAAGTGATACCCAAAGTATAGAAATGGATGGGTGTAGTAAGTGCGTGAAGGAGTCAAGAATAAATGCAGAATTAGTGGAAAGGGGATAAGGAGAGAG
>NW_006408541.1:6907974-6909514 GCF_000296735.1 Chrysochloris asiatica | reverse complement strand
GGGACGCTGATGTTTCTGCCACAGGGACCATATTTGGAGAACAGTGCTCTAAAGAGAAGCTGGCTCTGTGTTTCCTGAAAAAATGATGTTTGCGCTCAAGAAATGCAACTGTGAATAAAGATGACAGGGGACACAGAATGGTTAGAGAGAGAAGCTTGGAGACCAACTTTGTCACCCTTTAGACATATTTCAGTTCACAGGTGAGCCTTGTACGATTATGCCAGGACTGAAGTGTCTATTCTTTCTAACTAAGTCATCAGAAAGGAGATCTGGTAGCATAATGGTTATGAATCGGGCTGCTAACCTCAGGGTCAACCGTTTGAAACTACCAGCTGTTCCGCAGGAGAAAGATGAGGCTTTCTGCTCCCATAAAGATATAGCCTCAGAAACCCAGTATAGGATCGCTATGAGTTGGAACCAACTCCATGGCACAGAACAACAACAAGAAGTCATCAGAGGTCTGTCTTCCGAAGTCTTCACTGGTCACAGCTAGCATCTGAGATACGTTTTCACCAGCAGTGTATGTTGTCAGTTTCATGCATTTTGACAAGCTGCTGAGCTCACTCCTTGGAGAAGACCGGATCCTTGTTACTCTTCATTCTTAATGTGAGGCAAAGAAGAAGACACATCCTCAGATGGTTGAGGGAAGGTAGCCAGAGGAGTCCGTGAGCAGATCCCTGTATGACTTGCCAGGGCTCAGCGACACGTGGTTGCTCCTACAATGAACAAATTCTTTTTTTGAACAGCGTTTGCATCTCTGTTCCTGAGGAATTTGTTACTGCCACTTAGCACAGCAATTAGCATCTTAAGCAGTTTATATTGATTAAATGAACCTGCTTCATCAAGCAGAAAGATACCCAAAGAATGCTGCAAGTGTCTTCGTCTCAATAAATTATGGTCACCACCCAACCACACAAGATGCATTTGTGAGAATTTGAAGAGGGACTTTGATAACCCTCAGAAACAAATACCATCAGACTTGTTAGAACCCATGCTTGATAAGCACGGACTTTAGTTTTAAACTAAAGAAAAATGATGATCTAAGCCCATTTCCTTAAAACAGATAGACATTTGATCTGCATTTTGTAGGAATAAGCCTAACATTTTGAGATTTGGTTCAAAACATAGTATTCATGAACTACTTAGAGTACTTCTTTCTGGTTGTTGTGGTTAAGTGCCATGGAGTCAGTACCGACTCACAGCAACCATGTGGTTTCCGAGGCTGTAAATCTTTATGGGAGCACATAGCCTTATCTTTCTCCCAAAGAACTGCTGGTAGATTCGAACTGCTGACCTTGAGGTTAGCAGCCCAACTTGTAACCAGTACACTTCTTTTGCAATTATGTTTGAGCTTCTTAGAGAACTGACTTTTGAATCTTCTTTTAACTTCCTTCAGTTTTCATTTCTACTTAGTGCCTCTTGGAGCAGACCGAAGGGTTTAGGGTTGTGGCCTGAAACTACAGTATACGAAGCTGGGAGTTGTTCTTATAAGTCTGAGCTTGGAGGGTGGTGTACTTACTCATATGTTGTTTGTGTGTGC
>NW_006408541.1:6904732-6906950 GCF_000296735.1 Chrysochloris asiatica | reverse complement strand
AAGCATCTTAATATTATTTCCCCCTTTTTCACATTCCAACCATGGCTCGATGATCTCTGTATCCCAGAACCCTGTTGTTCTCAGGTTAGCAGTTTTAGATTTGTGGTTGAAGAAACCACAATGGAGAGGTGAAGCAACATTTCAGATTTCATTAAGCCGGCTGGCTCAGAGGAGCTAATTTCTCCAGATTCTGAGCCCCACCCCCACCCCCAACTGATGGAGCGTAACATGGGCTTATATGAGGTCAGACTTGGGGAGGAGCCAGGCTGCATACCTGTTTGAGGGCAGGGGGGAAACCAGGGGAATTGATCCCATTTGGTGACCTGATTAACATTCCAGCTTGTCTCCTGGGCGGAGAGGGCAGTGAATGATTTTTACCTTTTCCTGTTCATAACCCCTGCCATCACCAATCAGGATCCCTACTTCCCCACCTCATGATTATGAAATTCTTTAAACTAGTCAATGGAATGGTGTGTAAAATCAGTGCCATAGACGAATGCACTATGACACAGTCATTAAACATGATGCTGTAGAAGGAACAATTTGGAATATTAGCATATGTTTAATTATAATACAGTAAATGAAACAAAATAAGACCAGTGTGAAGTATATCTTAAGTATGCTATCCAAGATCCAACTACTGGTCTGGACTCAACTGGAGCCAAAGAAAGAAGGAAATCAGAAATTCAAAGAAGAAGCTAGCTTAAAGAACTAATGTCCTACACCAGGGGTGGGGACCTTTCTTCTGCCAATATTTATTGTGTGAGTGCAGTCGTTGTTCCCAACTCATAACTACCCTTTATAGGGTTTCCGAGAGTTGCTGATGAGTTTGAACTGCCAATCTTGCAGTTAACAGTCCAGTGCTTATCCTACAGCACCACACGGAGGGAGGAGGCCCCAGGCCCCCAAAAGACCTTGAGACCTAGCACTCTAGAAAGTTCACAGTTTCTTGAAATTTGCAGCTCAGGATACACAAAGAAAACGAACAGCTTCTTCTGCTTTTCCTAAAAAAACACTTATCTGTCTATGAGCCACAAGTGAGAAAGTGACAGGGGGGTCTCCCCACTCAGTCCTGTGTAATCTTTATAAAGCTAATAGGAAAGCTATTTCAGGGAGCTCGGTTTTTTGGGGGACGTTAGTCTGCCACTGCTCCATGGGCAATAAACCCTCTTCCTCTGATATCGCTGGTGTTCGGGTAATTCTTTCTCCCAATGTGGGCCTTGCCTTCCTACAACAACACCAAGGCTCAGCAATATGTGTAGAAAGAAATTGTGAGGTAGGAACCTAATTTGCTATGTAAACTCTCAACAAAACACAATAAAAAATAATCAAAATGGGATACTTTATATATGCATATTTTTAAAATGTGCATACAGGTATAAAGCTTATTCTAAACCCTAGTGGTACAGTGGTCACTTGCTTGACTGCTAATGGAAATGTTGGCAGTTCAAATCCATCAGCTGCTCTGAGGGAGGGAAAGACGGTAATCCAGTTCTGTAAATATTTTAGTCTTGGAAACTCTGTGGCAGTTCTACTCTCAAACATCACATGATGGCTATTTAAAATATATACTTTTATACTGTTCTGTAGGGCACTCTGGTAGCGTAGTGGTTATGAATCAGGCTGCTAACCTCAAGGTTGGTAGTTCAAAATTACCAGCTGTTCCGAGGGAGAAAGTTGAGGTGTTCTGTTCCCGTAAAGATTTATAGCCTCGGAAACCCTGTGCATGGTCGGTATGAGTCGGAACCGTATCCATGGTACTTAACAACAACAACAGCTGTTCTGTAGTTCTGTGTTAGGTACGTACTTAGAATCAGCTGCAAAATAGGAATTAATTTCCTCCCATGACATACTAAGCAACTAACCTTGGGCCATGCAAGCTTGAGTGGCAGATTCCCATTTTAATCTGGATTGTGTGACACTCTAATCATGGCTCTTATGTGTTGTTGTTAGGTGCGAGCAAGTCGGTTCTTACAGCAACGCTGTGCAGAACAGAATGAAACACTGTCCACCTGACAATCATTGCTACACCTGAGTCCACTGCTGCTACTGTGCTATTCCATCTTGTTGAGGGTCGTCCTTTCTTTCTCTGATCCTCCACTTTACCAAACATGATGTCCTTCCCCAAGAACTGGTTCCTCCTGACATGTCCGAAGTATCAATGACAAAGTTTCACCATCCTGACTTCTCAGGAGCATTCTAGTTCTACTTCTTCCAA
>NW_006408541.1:6886042-6896692 GCF_000296735.1 Chrysochloris asiatica | reverse complement strand
GGGGTCACTATGTGAGTAGGAATCAACTGGATGGCACCCAACAATAACAACTTGTGGTTTGAAAGTTTTCATTTGTGTGGCACTGTAGAATAAGCACTCAACCATAAGATCGATTTGAACTGCAAGGTCGGTGGTTCAAACTCACAGCTGCTCCTCAGAAACCCTATACAAGATCGCTGTGAGTCGGAATAATTCAACAACACTTAATAACAACAACATTATAATCAGGAGTCCTGATGTGGTGCTGTAGGATCAGCACCAGACTGCAAACCACAAGGTCAGCAGTTCAAACCCACAAACTGCTCCTGGGAAACCCTATACAGGGTTGCTATGGGTTGGAAGGGACTGGAGGGCATTTAACAACAAACAACAACAGTTTTATATCTGTGATCACAGGTTCTCTCAGAGACTCTGGTTGTTTGACTTTGCTGATAAGAGATCTTTACAGCAATACAAAAGAACAAAAGTAGTCATTTTCCTGCAAGCTGTTTTGGAGACTGACTCCCTAAATCCTTTCACCCTAGGGAATTCAGACATTTTTGCATTGTTAAACAAGAAAGCTTTTCTCCTCATCTTTCTGCAAATGTAATTAAAATGCTCCTCTCTTAAAGTTATGTGTTCTTTTTTAGAAGGCTGAAGAAGAAATAAGTAGCCAGACTTGAATCTGTTGGTGAGGAAACTTCATTCTTGTTCCTAAATAAACATTCTAAAAATGCAATCAGATTATGCTGAACTGCTTAAATATGTGTGCAGTAATGTTGGGAATTATTTGAAGTAACTGCTATTCGGCAAGTGTGTTCCTCCCCTCCCACCCCATTATTTTCTTGGATTCCAAGTAAATGAGGTTGAATGTCATTAGAAATAACTGTGAATAGATCAAATCTTTTTTTGCTCTTGAACTCTAACACTTGCTTAGATACAGAAATAACCTCAAAACTTTTCTGTTAGTTTTGTTCTTAGCTTTATGCCTTTTTGACCTAAGAGGACCCCTGTGAAGCCTGTCATATAGGGTTTCTGAGACTGTAAGTGTTCATGGGAGCAAAAAATCTCATTTTTATCCTGTGGGGCGACTACTGGGTTCAAACTGCTGACCATGTGGTTAGCAGCCCAATGCTTAACCCATTACACCACCAGAGTTCTTCCTATGAAACCTGTGGCTGTGGTTAAGTGCCGAGGAGTCGGTTCCGATTCATAGTCACCTTGTATGAGGTTCCTGAGGAATAGCTGGTGGGTTTGAACCACCTACTTTGTTAGGGTCCGATGACTTGACTTCGCACACACAGACAGAAAACAGCAAGTAACAAGCCAGGTTTATTAAGCAATGAAAGTACACTTCTCAGAAGAGAGGGAGAGGGTGTTTATCTTGCAAGTGAAAGAGAGCACCCGCATTCTGTTCTTTTCTCCTCCGTAATGGGGTTCTTGACTCAGCTTCCTCAGGTTTAATTCTGACTGATGTCAGGGTCTAGGTAGCACATATTTTGCATTCTTTTTGATGGTGTAGCAATTTCCTGGAATTGTTGATACAAGTGCCAGGTGTTGGGGTGGGGTTGGGCCGGCCATTAGGTTCTTACTCTGCCCCTAACATACCATGCAGTCCCATGCTTATCCTGCAGCACCATACCAGGACTCCAGTGAAACTTTGTTGTTGTCATTAAGTGTTGTCAAGTCAGTTCTGATCCATAGCGACCCTGTATAGAGGTTCTGAGCAGCAGCTGGTGAGCTTGCACCGCTGACCTGGTGATTCAAACTGACTTTGCAATCCAGAGCATTAAACCACAGTGCCACACTGACCCATAGCGACCCTGTATAGGGTTTCCGAGGAGCAGCTGGTGAGCTTGAACCACCGACCTTGCAATTGAAACGTCTTTGCACTCTGGTGCATTAACCCACAGTGCCACACCAGGACTCCGCTGTGTTCATTCACTGCAGGACACATTTAGGTGACTGCTTGATATGTTAATGATTTTGTTTGTTTGTTACCTGTTATCATGTCAACTCTCAACTCACTGGGACCCCATCTATTAGAGAGTAGAACTGCCCCAAAGGGGTTCCTTGGCTGTTATCTCTACAGAAGCAGGAGACCCTTGTTTTGTGAAGCCTCTAGTTGACAGGCAGAGAATTTAATCTAGCAAATGCAAATGCAGCATATATAAATTCAATGATCTTCTGAGCAAATGGTTATATATATATTTTTTTCAAATTGAGTTTCATCATCTGCAATGAGTTTGAGTCTACAGGGAAGAAGCCTCTGGTCTGGGCTTCATTGTGTGAATGGGCATATCATTATGGAAGCAACAACCATGATGCCTAGATGCCTAGAATGGGCAGTTGCTTTTTTACCTTTAAATGGACAATTTAACCAAAAAAAACCACCTCCATCCATCTTATTCCAACGTATTATGACCCTATGTAGGGTTTCTGAGGCTGCAAACGTTTACAAGAACAGATAGCCTCATCTTTCTCCTGAGGAGTGGTTGCTGAGTTTGAACTGCCCGTCTTACAGTGCTTCTCCTACATCGCCACCACAGCTTCTTAAATGGGCCTTGTTTTGTTGTTGTTGTTATGTGCCATCGAATCGGTTCCGACCCATAGCGACCCTGTATAGGGTTTCCGAGGGTGTAAATCTTTACGGGAGTAGAAAGCCTCATCTTTCTCCTGCGGAGCAGCTGGTAGTTTCGAACCGCTGACCTTAAGGTTCGCAGCCCGATTCGTAACCACTACGCTACCAGTGCTGCCTTATACTTTGTAATAATAATAATAATAATGTTGTTCTTGTTAAGTGCCGTTGAGTTGGTTCCAACACATGGTGACTCTATATAGAGTTTCTGAGGAGTGGCTGGTGAGCTTGAACTGCCAACCCTGTGGTTCAAACCAACTTGGCAGTCTAGTGCATTAACCCACAGCACCAAACCAGGATTCCAATAGTACTATTTATGTCCCCCTTTTTTTGGGTGCCTGTTTTGTGTAAGCAAGAACTAAGGGCTTTTCAGATGAACTTTCACACTGTCCAAATGTGGAGACAGTTAAAGGCCCATTTTTCATATGAGAGATTAAAATGGCATTCGGCTATAGGTAGTGGTCTGCCGCATGTTGTGTCTCATTAATGAAACAATCTGGGGTGCACCCCTTTCAGTGTGTGTGACTCTCCCCTTGTTAATTAACGATTACCCAGTACTGCTTTGTACCTATTTGCAGTTAACCAACAGAC
Organism: Chrysochloris asiatica; assembly: GCF_000296735.1. Lineage (NCBI taxonomy): Eukaryota > Metazoa > Chordata > Mammalia > Afrosoricida > Chrysochloridae > Chrysochloris > Chrysochloris asiatica. The sequence goes on along the minus strand of NW_006408541.1, from coordinate 6,893,484 downwards.
GCTGAGCAATGGATCCTGAAGTTAGTTATCTCCAGCTTTGCAGAATTATGAATTCTGTCCCAGTGAATAAGTCCTGCAAGGTCTGCAGTTCAAACCCACCAGCTGCTCTTGGAAACCCTTTACAGGGTTCCTGTGTGTTGGAACTGACTTGACGGCACTCAGGAACATCCTGATAAACCTCTTTGCACACCTTTTTGTACTTGTGAGCATATTTTTATAAGACTGGGTGGGTTCTTTGATATTAAGTCACTCCAGGAACTCAAATGATGCATGTAAATTACTCCTGGTGTAACGGCAGGGATGCTAATGGCGCAGTGGTTAAGCACTTTGCTGCTGATGAAAAGGTCAGCAGTTCAAACCTACCAGCTCCTCCACGGAAGAAAGACTGCTGCTGTTAAGTGCCATCCAGTCGGTTCTGACTCATTGTTGTTGCGCTGTCTAGTTGATTCTGACCCAGACTGACCCTGTATAGGATTTCCTAGAAGTGGCTGGTGAGCTTGAACTACCTGCCTTGTGGTTCGACCTGACTTTGCAGTCCAGTGCACAATGAGCAGCTGTTGGCTTTGAACCATCAGCCAGCAGATTACCCATTGTAGAAGATTACTCACTGGCACTGAATCCATGCTGACTCATAGTGACCCGATACGACAAACAAAACCCACTCCTCAAGGTTTTCAAGACTAAAAGCATGCTTCAACGTTCTCCAGTAGAGCGGCTGGTGGGTTCTAACTGTTGGCCTGACCTTTTGGTTTGCTGTCAAATGCTTAACCCACTGCATCCGCAAGGGCCCCCTGTAAAGATTACAGCTTTGGAAATCCCATCGGGCAGTTCTGCTGTGTCCTCGGGTCACTATGAGTCAAAATCGACACAATGGTAGTGGGAATGTTTGGCAGAGTGAGGCTACACAGTGACTAGGTCTAAGTCAGGGCTTGGGGAACAGGGGGTTTGGAAGACTCCTCAAATCACCCCCCTTACTGCACACATTGTCCAATTTACCTCTCCTCTTATTCCACCCATCCTGCGGGAACACTGTCACTTGGAAACATCTCTGTATGATAGGATCAGTTCCCCCATGTGGTTTGCTAGACCTCCAAGTCTCTGGAAGGGTCTGGGGGGCTTAAGCTGCCCTTTTAAGTAGGCTCCTATCTCTTCCCTTAGTATCCAGAGACGGAGCTTTTTTGTTTTGATGCTAGTGACCGAAATCAAACTCAACCTAGCTTATGCAGAAAGGAAGCAATTAGCCCATATCACTAAAATTTCTGAGGTTCCTCTGTGGACCCTAGATCTCAAAAAAGTGTGGCAAGCATCCCACTCTCCTTTCTCAGCTGTTTCCCTCTGAAGCATCTCCATTCACTGGAATTTATCCTCCCATTGTTCCACCCTCCTGTCCTCTCAACAACCCCACAAGAAAGCACCTTCATTCCATTCAACTTGTATTTAGTGAGGGCTTACTATGTGCTAGGGAATATTTTAGGTCTTGTGGATAGAACAACAATGGACAAAGCAGACAAAAATCCTGACCTTACCTTTCTTTACTCACTCTCTTTCCCAGAGTGCTAATGAATGTCCTCGAATTGCCTTATTGTCCTGTGTTGGGTCCCCTGCCCTGCCCTGAACTGTCCTCCAGGAAGATGAAATGATTGGCTCATCTTGGGTCCCTTGCCCCACCCACCTCCAGTCATTGGTGGCATCAGCTTCTGGGATTGAGCATGACTGGGGGAGAGGTTTGGAGGACGGGGAGTTTCCCAAAGGAAATCCCAGCATGTTGGAGAATGGATTCTGTCAAGCAATCAGAACTCATAGCTGTCCATCACCATTCATTGCGTTGCTGATTGGATACCTTAGTCCTGGGAATTCCTGCTTTAGTTTTTCCGCTTGTGTGAGTGCTTTGCTGACACAGTTTCCCCTCTGTCCTGCAGCTTCAGATGAAGATGAGTGAGCGGGCTGCCTCACTCAGCACCATGGTACCCCTGCCCCGTAGCGTCTACTGGCACCATATCACCAGGCAACACAGCACGGGCCAACTCTACCGTCTGCAAGGTAAGCCAGACGGGGGTGGACCCCATCAATAACCCTAGTCCACCGGCACTTGGTCCTTCAGAGCTTCAGTTCTCAGATATTCACATCTGTCACAGTGACCTGGGGAGCCATATGCAAGACAGACTCTTGGACCCTCCACCTTGAGGTTGTAGTCTGTAAGGTGTGTGATTGTTGGCTGACATCACAGCGACTCCATGTAGGACTGAGGGAAACATTTCCCTGTCCTGTGGCATCTTCCAGTTTGAGTCCATTGTCACAGCCAATGATGTGCAGTGCCTTCCAACCCAGTACTATATTGAACAATGCTTTGTTCTCATTGGATAATTTTCAGAAGTAGATTGCCAAGAATTTCATCCTAGTCTTAGTCTGAAGCTTCCTTGCAGCTTGTCCCTCATCGAAGACCCAAAGGATCCTTGGTAACATAGTGGATTATGTATTGGGCTGCTAACTACAAGGCCAGCAATTCGAATTCACCAGGTGCTGTGCGGAAGAAAGATGAGGCTGTCTGCTCTCATAAAGATTTATAGCCTCAGAAATGCTATACAGGGACACTATTAGTTGGAACTGGCTTCACAGCATACCACCACCATCCTGGGAGACCCTACTGGGATTTGAAATGCTGGTGGTACGGTTTCATAAGTACTATGAGTCTCTGCAGTACGACAAGCTGACAGATCGGTGGCTTCGAAATCAGCACTTTTTTTTTTCTTCCTTTTTTTAATGTTTTATTGTGATTTATGTGATAGTTTATATGGGAGAACATTCGTTTTACACTCATCTTATCGTATATTGTTTCATTGTTATGGTTACAATCCCCTCCATGCATCATCAACCAACCAAAGGGTATACACTACAAACCTGCCCCCCCGGTCATCAGCACACAGCCCCTCTCCCTCTCTGTGTCTGAAGTCCCCAGCTGCTCCATCTCTCCACGGCATCATCTCTGCCTCCATCTCAGGCTTCACTGTTTCTCTGGGTAGGGTCCTGATCTCCGCTCTTCTCCCTTGATGGTCCCAGGGACCTCCATTCCTAGACTGAAAAGTTAATCACTCTCTTCCTTGCTACAAAATGTCTACCTTTACATTTCCAATCCTCATAAGCAGTCCTGATAACAATTATTCACTATTGTATCACAAGAGACGAAATCAGCACTCTTATCAAGCTCCTACACAGGGTCTGGGAAAGAGATCTGGGGCTACCCTGTAAAAAAAAAAGTGTAGTACAGGGGTTCTCAAAGTGGGGACTGAGGTCTAACAGCCTTAGCATTACTCAGGAACTTGCTAGAGAAACGCATTTCCAGACCCCTCCCCAGATCTACAGAATCAGGAACTGTGGGTGGGAGGCACTCTAGGTGAGTCTGATAACCACTCAAGTTTGGGACCTGCTGGTCAATTGGGAAAGGCCCTGGATTAAGGCAGGGGTTCCTGGTTCCTCTGTTTGAGTTAAGCAGCTCTGAGCAGAGTAGAGAGAATGGCCTCTTTGGGGAGAAAGGGGTGGGCAGTAAGATCAGTGAGTGCTTTTGTTGGAATGTCTCCATCCTTTTAAATAATATCTGTATGTTATCCCTTCTGTGTATTATCTCCTGGGTACGTATGGTTTTTAAATTCAGAGCGCGTATGGGCATCGTTGGTGAAGAACTTCTCCCTGATATGGTACAAGAACACAGAACTATGAAGCGGATATACTGGACCCTCTGGGGCAGCAGTGTGTCTTTTCTGTGTTGGGCAGTATCACTAAGCCCTAGCACCATCCCTGCCACCTAGATTATGTGCAGAAAGTGGTAGGAATAATTGTTTGCAAGAATAAATGAATGGGTACTCTTCTCTTGACATCACTCATATACCCCCTTGTCCCACCATGCTCCTTTCAGCCCTTCCTGGAGATCATTTCTACTCAGAGAGTTTATGGTGCCATTGTCTTTTCTTTCTCCCTGAAACACTGTGTGTCCTTCCCCGTATCTCCACCCCAGGTAACTCTTTCTCGTCTTCAGACTTAGGGTCTTGTTCTCTTTGTCAAGCCAATTCCCCATGTGTAGAAGAGAACTCACACAAGGTTTTCAAGGCTGTGGTCTTTTGGAAATAGATTGTTAGGCTTGTCTTTGGGGTCATCTTTGGGTGGGTTTGAACTGCCAACCTTTTAGCTGGCAGCAGTGTGGAGCGCTCAACTGTTTGCCCCACCTAGGGATTCCTCTCAGACTTCAAGCTGGCATGATCATGCCTGTGAATATGTCCTCCTCACAGGAAGAAGATGGAGACTCTCATTTCAGATAGCATCACTGCCTTTGTTCCCCATTTCATGTGTGGGGCTATCTGGCTCTACCGAGCAGTAATGTCCATAGGCACTATGTCATTTCAATCCCTAGTGCCTTGCGTGGTGCGCCTGGTCCATACGGGTTTACGGTAAGAATGAACCACAGAAAGAGGGCTCTGAGGGTACTTGTGCCCTTCCGACTCTGTGCTCTAGTGCAGGGATGGATGTTTAGTAGTTGCACTGTAGGATGAGCATTGGACTGTTAACTGTAAGGTCTGCAGTTCAAACCTACCAGCCTCTCCGCAGAAACCCTATACAGGGTCGCTATGAGTAGGAAGTGACTCAATGGCATTAACAACAACAAAAGATGGTAAGGAAATATAACCAGAGTGATTGCACGCAGGAAGGAATGGATGGCGGGCATTGCTGATAAATAAGCTAACCCCCTAGGTATGGTTTCCCAAGATGCATGTACTCAGATCACTGTGTTAGATCTGCTCATCACAAATGCTAATTATTGTTGTTGTTAAGTGCCGTTGAGTCAGTTCTGATCATAGCAAGCCCCTGTATAGGCTTTTCAAGGAGCAGCTGGTGAGCTTGAACTGTCGACCTTGTAGTTCAAACTGACTTTGAAGTCCAGCACATTAACCCACAGCACCATACCAGGACTCCTAAATGCTCATTATCACCAAAAAATTTTAATATTTTTTGCAATATTTGAGTTATGTCATTCCAGTTTTTGTCATCTGTACACCACTTACTTTATTGTTTAATTTCATCCCATCTTCTTAAATATTATTTTAAAAGAAAAGTGCTTCTCACTACATTTAAACTGTTAATTTGTTGTTTTTGTGTGCCTAGGAGTTGGTTCCGACTCATAGCGACCCTGTACAGGGTTTCTGAGGCTCTAAATCTTTACTGGAGCAGAAAGCCTCATCTTTCTCCCGTGGAACAGCAGGTAGTTTCGAACTGCTGACCTTGCGGTTCACAGCCCGATTCGTAACCACTATGCTACTGTTAATAAAGTTCCCTTAACAGTTTAAGTGCAAGTGGTATGCAGTCAGCTACTAAAGTAAAGGTTGATGGTTCAGATCCACCCAGCAGTTCTGTAGAAGAAAGGCCTGGTAAAGCACCCCGGTAAGGATCACAGCCAAGAAGCTCTGGTGGTGTTGTTAGGTGCTGTTGAGTCGGTTCTGGCTCATAGCTAGCAACCCTATGAACAACAGGACAAAACATTGCCCAGTCTTGCACCATCAACATTCTGGTGCTATCTGACAGTGCCCCACTGTGATTCGTGAGGTTTTCAGGGGCAGTAGTCCACCTCTCCTTCCTTGTCTGTCTTCGTCTGGAAGCTCATCTGAAACCTGTCCACCGTGGGTGACCCTACTGGTGTTTCAAATACCAGTGGCCTAGCTTTCAGCTTCACAGCAACACACAAGCCACCACAGTACAACAACCTGACAGACAAGTGGTGGAAGAAACCCTGAGTAGCAGTTCAGTCCTGCAACAAATGAAATTGCGAGTCAGAATCAACCCGATGACAATGGGCTTGGGTGGTTTTTTGAAACTGATACAATGAGTTACACATTATAAAATGCATTAAGATAAACAATAACTACTTAAGGACTAAACACTAGACTACCTCAAAATATCCTGCTTGACAAATAAATGGAAAACAGAATCCTATTTATTTGTCCACTTGAAACCCCTCCTCACCTGCCCTACCCTGCCACTTGCAGGGATAAAAGTAATGAGACTAGGAATAGTCATTAATATCCTCAACCAGTGCACTGTGGCTGATGAAACCCCACTCTGCAAATTCTTTTCTTTTTGCAGATATTTATGGGTTGTGATTCCCCTGGACAGTTCACGTGTTTTGGTGCATTTTAGATTGACTCTTCCTGGTAGATCTAAGGGTTAATCTTAGAAATTATACAGATGCTTATTGGGGAATTTATTAAAGTTGCTTGAAAACAATGTTTGCATCTCCTCCTCAAATTTGGCCCTAGATAGCCACCTGCTGGCTACTTTTAGAATCTTCCCGCTGTTACTCTTCAGGAGGGGAAGAGGAGGTGCTGGTTCTGGTAGGTGTCATGGTTAATGGTGGCTATCTATGTGTTGTGGAGTTGGTTCCAACTCATAATGAACCTGTATAGGTTTCCCACAGCTGTAAATCTTTACGGGAGCAGAAAGCCTCATCTTTCTCCTGCAGAACTGCTGGTAGGTTTGAACTGCTGACCTTGAGGTTAGCAGTCTGACTCATAACCACTACGCTACCAGAGCTGGCAGGTGCCATGTACACTGAAAAATAAAACTAAACCATTGCCATCAAATAGGTTCTGCCTGTAGCAGCCCTATAGGACATAGTAGAACTGCCTCATAGGGTTTCCAAACTGTCGTCTTTATAGGAGTACATGTCAACGTTTTTCTCCCACAAAGCAGCTGGTTGGCTCCAATGACCAACCTTTCCATTAGCAACCAAGCACTCAATGAATAGGGTTCCTCCACCAATACAAAGACATTTTGTGATTTTTCCTAAATAATACTGTGCTGTGTCTAATGTAAACGTTTCCACAGCCAATTAGGCTCCTAATAATTAACAATGACTACACAAATTACTCAGTGACGTTGGTTACATTTTCCACATGCTCTTGTCAATGTTATCCCTTCTGCTTTGGTTGGCCCATGCCCAGGACTCTAGTTCCTTTGCCCCCTTACCTTCTCCTCTTTGTGCTGAAGACAGCTATTGGCCTTTCGATCTCCTATTGATGAGTTTCTAAAGGAGCACAGCACTCAATAGGTAATAGTCTTTATTTCATGAGCCAATTTGTCATGTTTGGAGAGTGCGGTGGCTCTGTAGAATAAGCACTGGACTGTGGACTACAAGGTCAGCCGTTTGAGGGTCACTGTGAGTCCAGATCGACTCGATGGCACTTAACAACACAAATCTGGTTTTAAGCTAAAAGTTGACCTCAGGGTAATTTTGGTTCACGGTTTAAATAGCATCTCAGGGTGATTGTCTAGGGAATCCCCAAGTCTCAATTGGTCCAGTGATGCTGCACCTTTTAAGAATTTGAGTTCTGCTCTGCCTTTTTCTCCCATCCTATCAAGGTCTATTGGAGTCCTGGTGTGGCACTGTGGGTTAATGCACT
>NW_006408541.1:6881720-6885212 GCF_000296735.1 Chrysochloris asiatica | reverse complement strand
GAAGTGTGGTGAGACCTGGGGACTCCTGAGTCCACAGAAAAGGACACAGCCACAGAGGGCTAGTGCTGAGAGTGAAGTGTCCAGCTGATATGAAGTGAGGGGAGACACACAGAACACTCAAATGTGCAGATAGTACCCATTTGATCTAGCTTTGATGGCTTGATGATCAGAACTCAACTAGAGGAAAATATAGAATTTTGATAAAGGAAGCAAGTGTAAATTACTACAATTTGATGAACTTGACCTATACTTATGAATGTAGTAGCTCAAAATACAAACTGAGAGGGAAGGAATCTTCACATCAAGGATCAAACCTATCCCCTGTGTACACAGAGTTGATAGGGATGGGCAACTTAAACATTGGCTACCTAAAATTTGGAGAGGGGGTGCTATGAAAGCATGAAGTGATGGGCTTACAAGTTTTCAAGAGGGATTTTTGTTTCAGAGTGTGCATGGGGGAGGTAGAATCCCCACTGAATAGTTTTAATTTTATCTAGATGGGTCTGGTGACAGGAAATGGGGATAAGATACTTATGATTCAATAGTGAGTAATTGTTATCATGATTACTTGCAACTGTCACAACTGTAAAGGTAGAAGTTTTTTAATATAAAAGGGGGAGTAGTTAATATTACATTCCAGGAACAGAGGACCTTAGGACCATCATGGGGAGAAGGGCATGAGCAGAAGGTGGGATCCTATCCAGAGAAGCAGTGACACCAGAGACGGAGGCAGAGATGAGGACACTGAGAGATAGAGCAGCTGAGGATTCTGGACTCATGGAAAGAGAAAGGCTGTGTGCTGGTGACCAGTAGGCAGGCTTGTAGAATGTGCCCTTTGGTTGTTTAAATTATTATATATTCCTGAGTGTTTTTGTGTACATTAAAAAAACAAAAACAAAAAACAGAGGGAATAGAAGCAAATACTGTTGAATGATGATGCACAGAGGGAATTGTAATCCATGCAATGAAATGAAATATGATAGGATGAGTGCAAAACCAGTGTTCTCCCAGGTAAACTATCACCCAATTAAAAATAAAGCTTAAAAAAAAAAAAAAAGTAAAGCTCTTACTTGGAGGCTAACGTGCACCTAATTTAAACTGTGACATTTTCAATTGCCTCCTAAACATGGAAAAGTTGGACAATGAATAATAGGTAATATCAGAGAAGGATGAATGCATTTGAATTATGGTGTTGGCAAAGAATATTGAAAGTACCATGGACTGCCAGAAGAACAAGCAGGTCTGTGTTGGAAGAAATACAGCCAGAATGTTCCTTAGAAGCCAGGATGGCTTGACAGTTTCATGTACTTTGGATGCATTCTCAGGAGGGACCAGTCCCTGAAAAAGGACATCATGCTTGGTAAAGTGGAGGGCCAATAAATAGAGAAAGACCTCGAGCAAGATGGACTGATACAGTGGCAGCAGTAATGGGCCCAAACATAGCACTGAGTCAGGATGGTGGAGAACTGGACAGTGGTTTGCTCTGTTATGAGTAAGGTCACTGTGAGTTGGGACCGACTTGATGGAACCTAACAATAAGTAGTACCTATAACGAAGCCTCTGGGGCTTACTCTGGTAGCGTAGTGGTTACGAATCGGGCTGCGAACCTTAAGGTCAGCGGTTCTAAACTACCAGCTGCTCCGCGGGAGAAAGATGAGGCTTTCTACTCCCGTAAAGATTTACACCCTCGGAAACCCTGTACAGGGTCGCTATGGGTCGGAACCGACTCGACGGCACTTAACAACAACAACAACATAATGAAGCCTCTACACAATAAAACATTTTAACCCACCTTCACTGTGACTCATCCCACTGAACAGCAGAATCAGTGCATGAAGGAGATTGATTATGAAGACTGGAAGAAATTTCTGAAAAAGAAGTGTATGACTAGTGTATATTAAGTACTGTATTCACAGGATTAAAAAAAAAATAGAGAAAGTAAAAATAGAATTGCATTTCCCAAATTGTGTTTTGTGGAATGCTAGTGTTGGCAGATAATCCCTTCTCCCCCAAAAAGTACTACCATCAAAGCAAAGCAAGCAAACACCAACCTGTTGCCAGGAGACAATCCCAACTCATGGTGCTATCACAGAGGGTTTCTGAGACTGTAAATCTTTATGGAAACCGACAGCCTCATCTTGTGGGTTTGAACCTCCAAACCAGCAGCCCAATGAGGAACACATTTTGCCTCCAGGGCTCGCTGTGATCAAACACATAAGGAGAAAATATTCAAGTCTTTTCTTGGAGTGCCATACTGCCTAAGATTGGCTTCAAGGCTTTGAGAAATCCAGCAGCAAAGAATCTGTGTGATATTGCTTAAGCCAAAGTCAGACAATTTATTTAACTATGAAACCTCTTTTTTCTATAAAGAAGAATCCTGGTGTGGTGCTTTAAGATAAGCACTGGACTGCTAGCCACAAGGTTGGTGTTTCAAACACACCAAATGCTCCTCAGAAACTATACAGGGTCACTGTGTGTCAGAACTGACTCAACAGCAGTTAACATGTGGCCAAAGTACCATGGACTGCCCGAAGAAGAAACAAATCTATGTTGGAAGAAGTACAATCAGAATGCTCCTTAGAAGCCAGGATGGTGAGAGTTCGTCTCTCATGCTATTAGGAAGGACCAGTCCCTGGAGAAAGGTATCATGCTTGGTAAAGAGGAAGGTCAGAGAGAAAGAGGAAGACCTCCAACAAGGTAGATTGGCACAGTGGCAGCAGCAATGGATTGAGACCTAACAACTAATTTTCCTATGGTTCGATTTTGGGTGTGCAAGTATCTGAATCTTTAATTTCCTTTGTTGTTGTCTTGTTCATTTTTGTCTTGGTAATGTGACAAGTCACTCATTAGAGAAGCCCTTTGTTTCCAGTAACCCGCAATGGCACTGTGAGGAAGACTAAATGAATGTGTTCTTCCATTTTGTAGAAGGGGAAAGTGAGTCAGAAATGATGCTCTTCCATGTCTAAATTCTCTCTTGTGGTTAGGAGAGCAGATGGGACAGGAACTGAACTGTGGTTTGGTTGAGGCTGTTTGTGATAATGGGTTGTTGTTTTTAGGTTGATTCTGACTCATACAACCGTGTAGAGGGTTTCCAAGGAGCAGCCGGTGGGTTTGAACTGCTGGCTTTGTGGTTTGCAGTCCAATGCTTATCCTACAGAGCCACTGTGCTCCCTTAGAAACATATGTTGTTGTTAAGTGCTATCGAGTCAGTTCTGATTCATAGCGATCCTGTGTAGGGTTTACAAGGAGCAGATGATGGGTTTGAACCACTGACCTTGTGGTTCGAGGTCCAGTGCTTATCATATAGCACCACACCAAGAGTCCGTACCAACAGATAGACAAACCATTGTCATAAGACAGACTGACAACCCTCCTCCCTTTGTTTTATGCCTGTTTATTCACACATGTAGTTTTATACCTGTTTATTCACACCTGTAGTTTTATGCCTGTTTATTCACACATGTAGTTTTATGCCTGTTTATTCACACCTGT
>NW_006408541.1:6875305-6881273 GCF_000296735.1 Chrysochloris asiatica | reverse complement strand
TGTAGTTTTATGCCTGTTTATTCACACATGTAGTTTTATACCTGTTTATTCACACCTGTAGTTTTATGCCTGTTTATTCACACCTGTAGTTTTATGCCTGTTTATTCACATACATAGTTTTATGCCTGTTTATTCACACACGTAGTTTTATGCCTGTTTATTCACACATGTAGTTTCCAGGGCTGCTGGCCAGAACTGCAGATCCTATTCAGTCTAGAAGGAGTCCTGGTGTGGCGCTGCAGGATAAGCACTCGACCGCCAGGTCGGCCACTCTTCTGGAATGCTATACAGGGTCGCTGTGGGTCGGAGCCAACTGAACAGTTCTTAACAACAAAGAACACTCAGTCCTGAGGACTGTTCATATAGCAGATATCCTTTACTTATGGTAACCTGTGTCCAGCAGATGGCAGTAAAACATCTCACTGTGGTAGAATCCAGCTATCATGTGGACAGCACTTAACAACATTGTGTCTACAAAGATGTTGTTGTTGTTGTTAAATGTAGTTGAATCTATACCAACCCATAGGATAGGGTTTCCGACGAGCATCTGGTGAGCTTGAACCACCAACCTTGCAGTTGGAATGGCTTTGCAGTCTGGCGTATTAACACACAGTGCCACATTAGGACTCCCTACAAAGCATGTCTCAATTACACTAAGATTAAAAAATTGGGCAACCTCAATTTGTGGACCATATATGACCTGTTGTCAGTTTGTGCAAAACATTTGCAAAAACATCTATTCACTGTTGTTTTATTTAAGACTGCTTTGGCACAACACCACCAAAGTTGAATCTTTGTAGCAGAAACAATATCGTCCGCAAATTCAAATATATATAGTGCATGGCCCTTCATAGAAAAGTTTGCCAACCCCTGCATTGGAGCAATTTATGCAACTAGACTTAAAATATCTTCAAGGGGCACCCTTCTGTAAATTGCACAGAAGAGACTAACTGTGGTTTTGTGTGTTGCTTCATCATTTTCCTAAACCTTTGACTTTTCTTGGTCTGAAGCCTATTGTTAAGTGTCGTTGAGTTGGTCTCTGACTCATAGTGAGTCCTATAGGGTTTCTGAGGAGCAGCTGATGAGTTTGAACTGCTGACCTTGGGGTTGGCAGTCCAGTGCTCATCCTGCAGCGTCACACCGGGACTCCTTGGAGCCTAAGTTTATTTACATAGCCCTGTGGGTGAATGTTGGAAAACAAAGCAAAATCTCATGTCATGATGACTATGTTACTTGAGTTGTTGTTAAGTGCCGTCAAATTGGTTCCGACTCATAGCGACCCTGCATAGGGTCTCTAAGGAGTAGTTGGTAGATTCGAACTGTTGATCTTGTGGTTCGCACAGTCCAGTGCTGATCCCACAACATCGTTCCAAAAGTCCACGTTACTTGAGAGGGGACTTTCAAAAATTCATGGACATTTTCCGTTGTCATTTGATTCCATTTTTTCTGCAAACTTTTTAAAAACTCTTGTATTTGTATTACATGGAGATTTCTTACCTGTTAACGTGAGTGTGGGCTTTCTTGAAATGTAACTACTGTTTTTCACATTCTTTTTGACAAAGATGTTACCAGTCCTCTGAAGCTTCATTGGACAGAGACTTTTCCTGCCTATGGATCGGAACACTGACAGTACCTACTGAGAGGTGTCAAGATGCTTTGAACGTTGTCAGTCACCAACCCACTCAGGAGGGTACACAAAGACAGCAAGGGGAGAGAAAAGCAAGGAACCTTGGAGTCCTGAATAACTGTGTGGTCATTGGAAAACTGCAATACAATGTTTGTGTGTTTTCTTTCCTCTTCTGTTTTCCCTTTTTCTTCTTTCTTTAATCTTAGTGTAATTGAGACATGGTTTGTAGGTATTGATTTAGTTGTTCCCTCTTTTACAGCTGGACAGAAAGGGCTGAATGCCACCAAATGATTTTCTATTGTAGATACCATGTCCCCTGCACTTCTCTGAATCTGTCCTTTTGTGAATTCTTGTGATTTCCCTTTCTGAGTATCTCCGCTGTATGGCAGTCAGTATTGACAATAAAATGGCTTAGTTATTGGTTCTTTGTTTATACTGTATTCCTCAGTTATTAATACTGTGCTCTGGTTAACTGTTAGGATTCATATTTTATTATATTACCAGTGAGTCCAATCAATACTTTGATTCACTCTTCCCAATAATATATTATGTTCCAAAATGATGTTTCAAAGGCCCCTGTTAGTATTATTTTTAGGGTTACAGTTTTGGACTTGTTTTTTCCTGCTTTCTTTTTTTAAAACCTTTGTTTTGTTTGGAATACCTTCATAAAATAAAAAGATGATTCTTCACCCATATGGACTCTTTTTATTCTGGTTCTATGATGTTTTCTCTAGCCTAGTATTTCTGACGAGTTTGTTTATATTTACCCTGGGAGCCATGAGCTTAGTTCAGTGTTATGCTTGCTATAAGCTTGATGTAAGTCTAACCATGTCTGTATTTTCATACTCAATCATTAAGCTCTCTAAACTCAGCATCTACTAATGCTTGACACTGAGTGAGAGGCCAAAGATGTAGAGGTAAAAAGATAACAGGCCATGAAGTCTGAAGGACTCTAACCAGGACGTCGATTTGGGATTACAATGAAGTGATGCCTCCTCCAAAACATACAAGCTATAAAAGAGAATGTCCCTCCCCTCACCCAGGCTCTCTCATTGGGAAAAATGCCATGTAGGAGCATAACCCTGCAAACACCTGAAATTAAAATGAAGAAGAGTTGTCATGGGGTGGGTTCCAACTCATGGCACCTCCATGTGTGTTCCATAGGGTTTCCAATGGCTAGTTATTTGGATTGCCAGGGCTTTCTTTTGAGGCACCCCTGTGTACTCAAACCTTCAGTCTTTTGGTGAACAAAAGATTATTAATCAGTTGCTCTAAAATACCACCAGAGAGCAGAGTTGGTATCTATCTTGTTCATACCTCTGTTTCCTGTAGTTACCAGGCAAAATACAGAATCATTAATTTTGAATTTTAGTTAATTTTGAATTTCAGATAAACGATGAATACTTTTATAGAGTAAATGTGTCACAAGTGTTGCATGGGGTATAATTACACTAACCAACTCAATGGCACTTTAACAACAACAACATGGACTAAAGAATTTTTCATTATTTATCTGCAATTGAAATGTAGCTGAAGGTGTTCCATTTCTGTTCCTAACACATGTTGTTAGGTGCCATCAAGTCAGTTCTGACTCATAGTGACCCTGTGCACAACAGAATCAAACACTGCCTGGTCCTGTGCCATCCTCACAATTATTGTTACATTTGAGACCTCTGCTGCTGCCACTGTGTGGAATCTTTCGAATCTTGCTCTTTGTCACTGACCTTCCACTTTACCAATCATGATGTTCTTCTCCAGGGACTGGTCCCTCCTGACAATATGTCTGACGTACGAATAATGAAGTCTCTCCATCCTGGCATCTAAAGAGCATTCTAGCTGCTCTTCTCCTCAGACAGATTTGTTTGTTCTTTTGATACTTCATGGTACTTTTAATGTTCTTTTCCAACACCATAATTCAAATGAAGCAGTTCTACTATGGTCTTCCTTGTTCATTATCCAACTTTCACATGCATGTGAGACAATTGAAAATGCCATAGATTGGGTTTCATGCAATATCTCATTTGATTTCTTGACTGCTGCTTCCATGAGGGTTGGTTGTGAATGCATGCAAAATGAAGTCTTTGACAACTTCAATCTCTTCTCCATTTATCGTAATATTATTTATTGATCCACTGTGAGGATTTTCTTTTTTTCTTTTCACCTTGTGGTGCAATCCATGTGGAAGGCTGTGGTCTTTGATCTACATCAGTGAGTATTTTAAGTCCTCTTCACTTCCAACAAACAAGGGTTCATGTCGCAGTTTGTTAATGAGTCTTCCTCCAATCCTGATGCCACGTTCTTCTTCATATAATTCAGCTTCTCCGATTATCTACTCAGCATACAGATTGAATAAGGTGAAAAGATACAACCCTGGCACACACCTTTCCTGATTTTAAAATATTTGGTATCCCTTTATTCTGTTTGAATGACTGCCTCTTGGTCTATGTACAGGTTCCTTATGAATACAATGAAGTGTTCTGGAATACACATTCTTTGAAATGGTATCCACAGTTTTTCATTGACCTACACAGTCAAAAGCCTTATATAGGTAATAAAACACAAGGAAACATATTTTTTGGTATTCTATGCTTTCTGCCAAGATCCACCAGACATCAACTATTACATCCCTCATGCCATGTCCTCTTTTGAATCCTGCTTGGATTTCTGGCAGCTCCCTGTTAATGTACTGCTGCAATCACTTAAAAATTATTTTCAACCACATATTACTTGCAAGTGATATTAATGGTGTTGCTTAATGATTTCTACATTATGTTAGGTTCCACCTTTCTTTGAAATGGGTACAAGTATGGATCTCCTCAATTCCTTGGCATAGATGAGTGAGCACCTTCACTGCCACATCAGTTTGTTGAGATTTCAATTTGTATTCTGTCAGTTCCTGGGGGTTTGTTTTTTTTTGTTAATTCCTGAAATGCACCTTGGACTTCTTCCTACACTACCATCGGTTCTTAATGATGTGCTAAAGGATTGAATAGCAACCATTTCTTGGTACAAAGTACAGTGACTTTGTATTCCTTCCATCTGCTTTTGATGCTTTCTGCAAAATTCAATTATTTTGCTCATGTTGTCATAAGGACCCTGTATAGGGTTTCCAAGGAGTGGCTAGTGGATTTGAACTGCTGACCTTGCAATTCCAACTGACGTTGCAGTCCAGTGCTTATCGTACAGTGTCCTTCAATATTGCAAGACGAGGCTTGAATTTTTTTTTTTTTTTTTAGCCCAAGAAATACTGAGTGTTTTTCACTTTTGGTTTTCTAACTCCAGGTCTTTGCACATTTGCTTACAATAATACTTGACTTTGTCTTCTCGAGCTGTGCTTTGACATTTTCTCTTCAGCTCTTTCACTTCCTCATTTCTTGTACTTGCTTTAAGTGGTCTAAGCTCAAAAGTAAATTTCAGAGTCTCTTCTGACATCCATTGTGTTCCTGTCTTTCTTTCTTCTCCTTTTAATGATAATTTGCTCTCTTACTGTATGATGTTCTTGATGCCATCCTATAACTCTTCTGGTCTTTGGTCAGTGGTGTCTAATGCATCAAATTTGTTCTTGAGATGATCTCTAAATTCAGGTGGAATGTATATCCAAGGTCATATTTTGGGTCCTATTGACTTGTTTTAATTTTCTTCACTTTCAGCCTGAGCCTACATATGAACAGAAATGATGGTCTGCTCTACAGTCGGCCCCTGGCCTTGTTTTGGCTGATGATAGGGAGCTTTTCCACTGTCTTTTCCCACAGATGTAGTCTGTTTGATCACTGATTTACATCTAGTGAGGTCGATGTATAGAGTTGCCTTTTATGTTGTTGACAAAAGTTATTTGCAATAAAGGAGTCATTGGTCTTGCAAAATCCTGTCTCAGGATCTCCAGCATTGTGTCAGTCACCAAGGCCATAGTTTTCCATTGCTGATCCTGCCTCTTTGCTTCCAACTTTGGCATTCCAACTGCCAGTTATTGTCATGCATATGTGACTGAAGAAGTTGGTTGTTGTTGTTGGTAAGTGTCATTGAGTCGGTTCTGACCTGTATAGGGTTTCCGAGGAGTGACTGGTGAACTTGAACTGCTGACCTTGCAGTTCCAATCAACCTTGTAGTCTAGCATATTAACCCACAGTGCCATACCAGGACTCTGAAGAAGTTGGTAGAATTCTTCAATTTCGTCATCACTAGCTTTAAAGCTTGGTGTGTAAATTTGAAAACGGTGATATTAACGGGTTTTCCTTATGTTGTTGTTAAGTGCCATCGAGTCGATTCCGACCCATAGCGACCCTGTATAGGGTTTCCAAGGAGCAGTTGGTGAGCTTGAACCACCGATCTTGCAGTTCAAAT
>NW_006408541.1:6874133-6875205 GCF_000296735.1 Chrysochloris asiatica | reverse complement strand
CTTTGCAGTCAGGCGCATTAACCCACAGCACCACACCAGGACTCCTTATAGGTGTATGGATAATATTCTGTCATAGACAGCATTGCACTTCAAGATGGATCTTGAAATGTTCTTTTCGATGATGAATGCAATGCTACTCCCCTTGAATTTGTCATTCCCGACATAGTAAACCATATGCTTGTTGTATTCAAATGGCCAATAGCAGTCCTTTTGGGCTCATTCATGCCTAGGATAACGATCATTATGTATTCCCTATCATTTTTGACAACTTCCAATTGTCCTAGATTCATCCTGCCTACATCCACTGTTGCCATTATTAATTGGAACTTCTGATGTGGCACTATAGGATAATCACTGGACTGTGAACCACAAGGTCAGTAGTTCAAACTTAACAACTGCTCCTTGGAAACCCTCTTACTGGGTTTTGGGACTGACTCAAAGGCATTTAACAACAACAACAATTATTACTGGATATTTGTAGTTCCATCACTTCATTTTGAAATGAAGATCCAGAAGCTTCGCTCCATTCGTGTCATTATGGTGACGTCTACTGCAAGGAGGCAACTCTTTTGCAGTTGTATTTTGAGTGTCTTCCAACCTGAGAGCTCATCTTCTGGCACTATATCTGACAATATTACCATTCGTAATACTTTAGCTTCTAGCACTATATCCCAAAATGTCTGCTACTATTTAAAGGTTTATTGTGGCTAACGATTCAGAAGCAGTCCTTCTCTTAGTCTGTCTTAGTCTGAAAGTTCCATTGAAACCTGCCCATCATGGGTGACCCTGCTAGTATTTACAATACCTGTGGCCTAGCTTCCAACATCACAGCCACATGGAAGCCACCACAGCATGATGAACTGACAGATGAGTGCTTATTCTTAACACATGTTGCCGTGGGTGTGCTCTCGAGTTGGTTCCGACTCCTAGTAACCCTGTATAGGGTTTCTGAGGAGCAGTAGGTGGGTTTAAACTACTGACCTTGTGGCTCAATCCAACCTTCCTGCCCAATGCATTATCCTGCAATGCCACACCAGGACTACTAGCACATAGCTGATCCTTAATTTAAAAA
>NW_006408541.1:6853206-6873018 GCF_000296735.1 Chrysochloris asiatica | reverse complement strand
TCGAGTTGGTTCCAACTCATAGCATAGAACAAGACACTGCCCAGTCCTGCGCACCCTCACCATTGTTATGTCTAAGTCCATTACTGCTGCCACTGTGCCACTCCATCTCACTGAGGGTCTTCCTCTGTTTCACTGACCCTCACTTTACCAAGCATGATGTCTTTCTCCAGGGACTGTTCCTCCTGACAACAAAATAAATTCTGATCAGTTTCAAGAAAGAGCTATCAAATAGTTCATTTTTATTTGCCCTTATTCGAAAAAGTGTCTAATTTCCCCAAATGGAGATTGACACCCATTAGACACCCAAGGGTCTACATGAAATCCAAGTTCGCCTAGTAGAAATCTAATTTGGCACTGTGTTAGTTGATATTTCCAAGGACACTGCTGGGTGGCATGTGTTTTTCTCAGAATTTGAGAAATATTGTGGGGAGGTGGCTTGATTTCAGCTACCAATTAATTAGTGGATTAGGGATATAGCAATGGTTTAGTGCTAATGGCTTCATTGGAAAGCATGTGCACTTTCATTGGCTCCCTGTAGCTATTTTTCATATCGTTTTAGCTCAAACGACTTCTCCCTCATGTGTTCAAATTCATCTTATAAAAATGTGGCTCACCATGCACATTTGATAATTCCTTCCTTATGCATTTTTCTGGCTCCATTCCGTTTTTTAGGAGACCTGATGTGGCACTGTACGATATGCACTGGACTGCTAACTGCAAAGTCGGTGGTTCAAACCCACCAGCTGCCCCTCAGAAATCCTATACAGGGTCGCTGTGAGTCAAAACCGATTCATCGGTACTTAACAACAATAACAACCAAAAAAAAACCTGTTTTTTTTCTTTTTTAAACTTCTCTAAGACAATTTCAGAAGAGGTTCTTCTTGACTCCAGGGCTTTAGCAGCCAACATAGGGGATTAATTTGAAGAAGCATACAAAGGAAATGGAATTAAAGAAATTGTGATAATTTTAATGAAGTGAAAATTGCTGAAGCATGTCTAAACCTAATGAATATGCAAAGAAATGTTTCTGAATGTAGTTAACTACAAGTGAGAACCTCTTTTAGGAATTTTAGAAAACGCATTTTAAAGAAAAGAGTTCTGGCTCTATTAAGTTGTTCTAACTACTTGTATTTGCTTCTGATCACTATGTGAAGTGCTTTTCTTGTATGGTGGTGGTGGTTATGTGCCATGGAGTCAGTTCTGACTCATAGCGACCCATCATAAGGTTTCCGAGGCTGTAAATCTTTACGGGAGCAGAAAGCCTCATCTTTCTCCTGGGGAACCGCTGGTAGTTTCGAACTGCTGACCCTGAGATTAGCAGCCCAATTCATAACCACTACACTACCAGAGCTCTTTGTGTCATCTTGTTTAATCCCCATGATAGCTATGTGAGGTAAGTATAGTCTCCATCTTACAGATGGGGCAACTGAGCCTCAAGCCATCTAAATAATATGCCGATGGTCTTTTAGCTGTTAAGGGATAAGGTCACTTTTTAGCTCATGTGCCTTAGGTAACTTGTTTAATGCCGTCAAGTTGGTTCTGACTCATAGCGGCCCTGGTGGGTTTGAACTGCCAACCTTGTGGTGAGCAATCCAGTGCTGATCCTACAGGACCACACCAAGACTCCGTTAGGTACCTGGTGCAGCTGTTTAACAAGTGGGTGGTTTCAAAGAATAAACATTTATTGGCTCACAGTTTAGAAGCTGAAAGTCTGAATTCAGGGTTTTGGTTAGATTAAGCTCTGCTTACTATAAGAGAACATTTGCTTTATCTACGTTTCTGACCACTCCAGATACTGTGGAGTGTTCGTAGATGTATAGATGGACCCTCACGTGGAGTTCTCCTCCTGGGGGTATCTTTCTCTGTCTACCCTCCTTGTTTATAAAACACCACTCAGATTAGATTTAGAACTCACCCTATTCCAGTATGATCTCATTAACATAACAAAAGAAACATCCTCGTTCCAAACAGGTGCAGGCATTAGAATTCAATATATCTTTTGGGGAGAACACACTTCAACCCATAACACCAGACAATCTGATTCCTGGGCCTGGCTGGTAACCCCGTAAGCCATGTCACCTTAAGGGTGGCTTTCTATAAAGCACCAGAATAGACATATTTTAGGCTTCATGGCCACAGAGTCTCTTTTACAAGTACACACTTGTACCAATGGCATGGGGATGGTGTATGACCTCCTCTGACTTCACAAGATGGGAGGGACAGGACCACCAGTTCTTATCACACCATTAGCATCAGCCAAGTCCGATTCCTATGGGGCAGAGCTCAGACATGCCTCCACCCTCTGACCTTTTCACCCCTGTCACATCAATCCTTCTTCCCAGGGCACTCTTGACTTCTCTGTGGATTTGATAGTTCACTGTGATGGTCCGTCAGATTTCACAGACAACACTCTGATGGTGGGGTTTATTAGTGAAGTGAACAGGTAACAACAGTTCAGGATCAGCAACATTCAGGATGCGGATCTTCAGTTAGAACAGCTTCTGAGCTGGGCAGCAAGACATGCCTTTCTCTGGTCATTGCTTTCTCAGCCATCCAAGGTGGCCCCTTGGCCTCTGCCCTACTTGGACAGTGTTATTAAGCCATTTTAGCAATTCTGATAAATGCCCAAAAGGCACTTGACTCTGCCAAAAAGCCTCAGCCTAACTGTACCCAGCTCTAGCTCCGTGGTTTGGCAAACTTGCCTCCATTTGATTAAATACCTGGAGGCAACTCACTCTACCAGCAAGCCTTATGTCTGAAGGTACTCAGCTTTCTTGCTCCTGGACTGGGGAGCCCACTCTTCTGTTTGGTGCACTTGGTCTCTGCTGCATCTCTGGTGGCACAGCTCTGTCTCCTGGACCAAGGAAGTGTAGTGCAGGCATCTTAGGGTCCAAAGGACACACTCCACTCTGGGCTTTTCATTCTTGATGGCAGTGAGATCCCGCCTTTCTGCTTCTGAAATGGCTCATTTTAAACCTGTTGTTGTTAAGTGCCTTCAAGTCAGTTCCAGCTCATAGTGACCCTGTACAGGGTTTTTATAGTTTAAAAAACTATGTATAGTTGCAGGAACACAAAGCTTCATTTTTTTTTTTCCTGCAGAGTGACAGGTGGGCTTAAACTGTGGAACTTGTGGTTTGCAGTCCAGTTGCAAAAACCATGTGGGAGTCATGTCTGACTTCACCTGGGGGGAAAGAGAATCAAATACAGAATCAGCCCAAGGCTAATTCCTATGAAGAGGAGGTCAGATGTGCTTCCATCCTAAGACCTTCTTTACCCTCTTCTGACACCATCCATCTCTCCCACAGCATTCTCTGCTTCCCATCTGGGCTCAATAATCCATTGCAATGGCCACACAGAACTCATAACAACACTCACGATTATGGGGTTTATTAGGGAAGTGAACAGGGCACAATTCAGGATTAAAACCAACTCAGGACGCAGCAATTCTCCAGGAAGGCATGCCTCTTGTCTGCCATACTGCAGGCACGCCTCACCCTTGCCTTCAGCCTCTCAGCCATGTGGTCCTTCGTCTCTGTCCAGCTCAGGCAAGTGTTACAAATCTGCTTTAGCCAGTATGTGAGTGCCCAGAGGGCACCCTGTTCAAACCAGTCTCCTTCTGGTAAACACTCAGCTTGACTCAGTCCAGGGACCTAATGCAAGAAGCTGCTCTGTCTCCCCACCACCTCTACTGTCGCCTCTGCTGTTGTTGTTTTCTAGGTCAGGATCTCACACTCCACTCTTGCTCTTCCATTTTGATGATCCTGGACTAATCCATTCCTGCTTCTGAGCTGCTTCTTTTTTTGAAAGCTAGCTGGATGGTAAAACTAACCAGTCTCAGCCTTAGAGTCCTTTGTCCCTTATTTGCATAGCTTTTCTATCCAGGGTCTTCTTAATTCCCACCAAGTTTAGACCATGCTAAATGGACCAATCCCCATATTAGAGTTCCATACACCCTATTTGTATGGCTCCATCTTGGACTGCTAACGGCAAAGTTGTTGGTTCAAACCCACCGGTTGTTCCTTGGAAGTCCTATACAGGGTCGCTGTGAGTTGGAAACAACTCAATAGCATTTAACAACAATAACAACTCTAATAAGGGTCTCCATGAATCTTATTTACATTATTAGCAAGATGTCCAATCCCCTTGATAGCCACAGTCACTCCAAATTTGCATCGGTCCAGCCAGTCATTTGGTGGATGATATAACATATCTCTGGGAATTGATGGAATACAAAATAAAATCTTTCAACAAACTGAGACAACACTGGATGCACTCACTTGTTTATGCCAAGAAATTTGGAAAACAAATACCTGGCCAACTGATTGGATGAGATTCATATTTGTGCACATTCCAAAGAGAGGTGGTTGTTGTTATTAAATGCCATTGAGTTGGTTCCGACCCATAGCAATACTGTATTGGGTTTCTGAGGAGCAGCTGGCAAGCTTGAACAGCCGACCTCATGGTTTAAACCAAATTTACAGTCCAGCTCATTAACCCACAGTGCCACACCAGGACTTCAAAGAGTGGTAACCTAACGGAATATGGAAATCATCTGAGAATATCATTAATATCACATGAAAGTAAAATTTTGCTAAAGGTAATTTGAAAATAGTTGCAACAGTACATTGACAGAGAACGACCAGATGTTCAAGCCAAATTCAGATGAGGACATGGAACTAGGGTCAGATGGATCTTAACTGAAAGCAGAGAAGACCAGAAAGATGTTTACCTGTACTTTTTATACTATGCAAAGACTTTCAATTGTGTAGATCATGACAAGCTATGGATAATGAGTATTCCAGAACACTTACTTGTGCTCATGAGGAACCTGTACATAGACCAAATAGCAGTTCCAACGGAACACTGAATAGTTTAAAATAAAAAAGGTGTGCCACAGGGTTGTATTCTTTCACCTTATATATTCAATTTGCATTCTGAGCAAATAATCTGAGAAACTGGTTTATATAAAGAAGAACATGGCATCAGATTTGGAGAAATACTCGTTAAGAACCTACAATATGCAGATGGTACAACCTTGCTTGCTAAAAGTGAAGAGGACTTAAAATACTTATTGATGAAAATTAAAGACCACAGCCATGGGTACAGGTTGCACCTCAATGTAAAGAAAAAATCCTCACCACTGGATCAATAACTAGCACCATGATAAATACAGAAATGATTGATGCTGTCAAAGGCTTCATTTTGCTTGGATCCACTAGCAACACTCATGGAATCAGCAGTCAAGAAATCAAATGATGTATTGCATTGGGCAAATCTGCTGCACAAGACTTCTTTAAAGTGTGCAAGAGCAAAGATGTCAGTTTGAGGACTAAAGTGAGTCTGACCCAAGTCATGTATTTTCAATTGTCTCATATGCATGTGAAAATTGGACAATGGATAAGGAAGATGGGAGAAGAATTGATGCATTGGAGTTACTGTTGGGTAAGCATATTAAAGGTGCCATGGCCTGCTAGAAGAACAAACAAATCTGTGTTGGAAGAAATACAACCAGAATGTTCTTTAGAAATTAAGATGACCCGACTTTGTCTCTCATACTTAAGACGTATTAACAAGAGGGATCAGTCCCTGGGGAAGGGCATCACGCTTGGTAAAGTGGAGGGTGAGCGAGAGGGTGATCCCAATGAGATGGATTGGCACAGTGGCAGCAGCAATGGACTCTAATGTAGCAGTAATTGTGAGGATGGCACAGGACCAGGCAGTGTTTTGTTCTGTTGTTCATAGAGTCACTATGGGTTGGAACCAACTCAACAGCACCTAACAACAACAACATAAAGACTTACAACCAAAAGACCCATATTAACTAATTCGCTGTGTTACAACACTCAGGCATGTCATTATAGTGAGAAAGAAGCCATAGGAATAATTAGACAAACAGGCATGGCTAGCTGCCAAGAGAACTCTATTTATAAAACAGGTGGTGTGCCAGATTCAGCCAAGCACATGCTATAGAAAGTGTTGTTGTCCTTGAGGGCTGTTGAGTCTTGTTTTCAATTCACAGTGACCCCAAATGACAGACGAGAAGTGTCCTACAGAAGTGTCTCTATGAGGGCATATTATCAAGCCTTTCTCCTGCAGAACTTCCAGGTGAGTTCATCCTGACAACATTTTGCTTAGCTGCTGTGTACTTAACGTTTGCACCACCAGGGCCCCTTGCTTTCGACAATACCAGTCAAAACCCAAACCCAATGTCCCTTGAGTTGATTCCGACTCATTGTGACCCTAAGGACAAAGAGATAGACCAACACCATGAGAGAAGCAATAGACTCAAGTGTAACAGTAATTGTGAGGATGGCATACAACTGGGTAGTGTTTTGCTCTGTTGTGCATTCGGTGGCTATGAATAGGAACTAACTCAGTGACCTCTAACAACAACCACATAGGGTTTCTGAGCAGCGGTTGCTGGTTTTCAACAGCTGATCTTGCAGTTAGAAGTCCAATGTTTATCCTACAGCACCACATCAGCATTCCTTAACATAGCAGCGATACAAACAGAACATCATCCCGGTACCCCATGGTGCACAACATGGCCACAGGTCCTGTTTTTAGTATCTTCCTAACAAGGGTTAAAAGGAGCTCTGGTGGTGTAGTGGTTATACATTGTGCTGCTAACTGCAAGGTCAGCAGTTCAAATCTACTGACTGAACCAAAGGAGAAAGATGAGGCTACCTGTTTCTATAAAGATTTATAGCTTTGGAAACCATATACAGGATCACTATGAGTTGAAACTAACTCAACAGCACACAATCACCAACTGATCTTTATGGAAACAGACTGCCATATCTTTTTCTCATTGAGTGGGATGGATTCGAACCACCAACCTTTCCGTTAGTAGTCCAGAGCTTTAACTACAATATGACCAGCACTCCTTCACTTTAGATGATAAAACTCTCAAATTCTATGTTTTCGTGGTTTCAGATGTTTGGTAGAAGCTATAAGACATTTAGAACTGACTTAATGGCACTTAACCAAAACAACATAAGACGTTTAAATAATTTAAGCTCTGGTCTCAAATAAAGAGAACAATCATTTGAGATGATTTTTGTTTCTTTAAAGTCCTAACCCAACAGGTAAACATAGAAACGTGAGAAAAGAATTCTCTCAAAGTTGTGGTAGAGTTGTGCATAATTCTAAGTGTAAAGCACAAATACCCACATTGCAACTAAGCTAAAATCTGAAAGTTAAACTCCATAACTTTTGTTAAATGTAATGGACATTTCTGTTTTAATTGACTTATTGGTGAGGGGTGGGGGAATAGCATATTCTGTTCTAACTGGTCTGTGCCCTGAAAAAAAGACCTTTTTACCTAGTTTAAGGCAGCTGCTAGACTTCTGGTGTGGCACTGTAGGATAAGCACTGGATTGCAAAGCACAAAGTAAGTGGTTCAAACCCACCAGCTGCATCTCAGAAACCCTATGAGTCAAAATCTGCTCAACAACACTTAGTAACAACAGCAATGCAGAGTATTAAGTAAAACACTCTCTGGAGTAAGACTACTTGGATTCAAACCCCCAGTTTCTGCATCAATAAAGCTGTAAGTCCTTGAGATACTTACTAATGTAATGTTTCCATGCCTCAGTCTCCTCATCTGTGAGTTGTAGAATAGATAGTAAACTTTTTAAGGTTACCTTCTATCATCAGAATCAAGGGAATGGTAAGAGAGAACTCCAAGATAGAAAGCCAGATCTGTCAGGTCTCAGTTCAAATTCCCTACAAATTCACTACAACCACACAGTCTCACAGTGTTCTTATCTGTATGTAGTGTCACAACACTGCCACCTCATAGGGCTGTTGCGGTACCTAACATGGTGATGCATGTCATGAGATTATAACTGCCTCTTGGTGGTATGTGCCGTGGAGTCAATTCCGACACAGAGTGACCCAGTATCAGGTTTCTGAGGCTCTAAATCTTTATGGGAGAAGAAAGTCTCATCTTTCTCCCACAGAACAGCTGGTAATTTTGAACTGCTATCCTTGAGGTTAGCAGCCTGACTCATGACTACTCTGCTAAAGTGTAAAACATGCAGTCTCTCTCATTTACTTACTTGTCTTGTACTGTTACTTGTTGATCTCTATTAGTTCATATTGACCTGTGCCTTCCTATTTTGACTGAGCAATATTCTGCAGATATGGTCTTGTCCATAAAATCTACTCTATTAGAGATTACGCCTATTAGATCAGCAAGGTGAGGAAAATAAATTTTGTTAACCAAAACTGCTCAAGGAAACAAAACCTTTGCAGAAGAAATGTTACATCATTCTGGATGATCTGCACCCCCTAGCAAAGACTTGATCAAAAGGAGGGAATGTAAAAAGTAAAGTTTCAAAGTTGAGGCACTCATTTCAGACATGAGAATGTTCCAACATGCATTCTCAGTAAACAAAAGGTCAGGATGGAAACCATTTGGGAAAAATATGTCAAGATGGAAACAACTTGTTACTGGAAAAAATGTGTTCATGACTACAATCATATACAGTGGTAGTGGTGGTGGTTATGTACCTTGGAGTTGATTCTGACTCATAGTTATCCTGTGTAGAGTTTCAGAGGCTATAAATCTTTATGGGAGCAGAAAGCCTCGCCTTTCTCCTGTGGAATGGTGGGTGGTTTCAAGCTGCTGACCTTTAGGTTAGCAACCTGACTTATAACCACTATGCTACCAGAGGTCCTTACAATCTTATATAACTGAATGCAATCATGTGTTTGGTGCTATCAAATTCATTCTGACTCTGTACAGGGTTTCCAAGGAGTGAATAGTAGATTTGAACTACCAACCATGTGACTAACAGTCCAGTGCTTACCCCCCTATAGTACCACACCAGGAATTATGTGTAACCTACTATAATCGTGTATAACTAAGCCAGCTGATATCAGTCACCTAGGTGGTAACTCACACCTCCCTAGTCAAATGACCAACTTTACATTTCAAATGACTCCTAGCTGAAGCTACTTTTTATCAACAATAAATCTTTTTTTTTTTTCAAGTTTTTATTTTGAATTGAGTCATTAATTTACATGGGGGAACATCAGTTTTACACTCATCAGTTCATTGCAATGACCACAATCTCCTCAGTGCATCATCACTCAACAGCATTTGCATCTATTCCCTCTGTTTTTCATTTTTTTATTTTTTTTGCGGGGTATGTACACAAAGGAGCTCTGGTAGCGTAGTGGTTACGAATCGGGCTGCGAACCTTAAGGTCAGTGGTTCGAAACTACCAGCCGCTCCGTGGGAGAAAGATGAGGTTTTCTACTCCCGTAAGGATTTACACCCTCGGAAACCCTGTACAGGGTCGCTATGGGTCGGCTCCGACTTGAAGGCACTTAACAACAATAATGTACACAAAATCACTCAGGAATAAATAATCGTTTAAACAACCCAAGGGCACATTCTGAAAGCCTGCCTTCTGGCCACCAGCACACAGCCTTTCTCTTTCCATTAAGTCCTCAGCTGATCTCTCTCTCTCTCTGACCTCATCTCTGCCTCCATCTCTGGTATCACTGCTTCTCTGGATAGGGTCCCACATTCTGCTTATGCTCTTCTCCTTTGATGGTCCTAGGGTTCTCTCAATAATTAATCTTTAACCTCCTACCTTTCCTTTGTGCTCTCTCTCTCTATAGAACCCTTGCTTGTCTTGAAAATGAAGTTCTTTATATTTTTACTTAGTATTGTCCAGCCCAAGCCATATTGTTGTTGTTGTTGTTAAGTGCCATTGAGTTGATTCCACCCATAGCAACCCTGTATAGGATTTCTAAGAAGCAGCTGGTGAGCCTGAACTGCCAATCTTGCAGTTCAAATGGGTTTACAGTCTGGTGCATTAACCCACAGTGCCACACCATATTATTATTCCAAAAAAAAAACACATTTTCTTTTATTTATGACACTATAAGTCTTCTTTGACAAGAGTTTTAATAAAAGAGAATACGCCTGCACTCATGATGTCAATTGCTTAGGAAACAAAACTAAACAGAACTTATTTTGCATAGATACAGCTTACCATTTCTTTGGGGGACAGTCTTGACTTTTGAGAGAGGAACTAGTTTACCAACTATAAGAAAATTCTCTTCACTTTAGTTACAGAAAACATCCATCAACTTTCTAATCCCCATTAAGACAGTACACTCAATATTTCTCCTTTCACATTGAGGTTTTAAATTACTCAGGTTAAACATTGGCGCTGAATTTGCCTAATCTGTGAGAATCAACAGTTGGTTGATTCCAACATGAAATCATTGGATAAATCTACTGTGATTGGATTCAGTCAAGGGAGATGCTGGTAATCACTCCCCTATATCTGTGATAGTCCTGGTGTGGCCCTGCAGGTTAATGCCCTGGACTGCAAAACTGGTTTGAATCGTAAGGTCGATGGTTCAAGCTCACCAATCATTCCTCAGAAACCCTATACAGGGTGTGATGGGTCAGAACTGACTATGCGACACTTAACAACAAAAACATCTGTGATAATAAGGTCTGTAAGAGAAAGATAAGGTTTTCTGCTCCCATAAAGGTTTACAGCCTAAGAAACCCTGTACAGGGTTGTTATGAATTGGAACCAACTCCAAGGCACATCACCACCACTGCCCTTGTCTAAGTTGTTGTTCATAGTTGTCATGAAGTCAATTCTAATTGACGGCAGCCCCTTGTGTGCAGAGTACAGCCATATGCCATTGGCTTTCTAAAGCTGCAACCTTTTGGAAGATCACCAATGTTATCTTCCTTAGGACCTCTGGATAGGTTCAAACCACCAACTTTGGGGCTAGTAGTCAAGAACTTAACACTCCGTACCACCCAGGACTGTTTTGTCTAAGCTAGAGCCCTGGTGCGGTGCTGTAGGAGAAGAACTGGACTGATAGCTGGAAGGACAACAGTTCAAACCCACCAGCTGCTCTTGGAAACCCTATCCAGGGTCACTCTGAGTTGAAATCCAACCAGAGAGCATATAGGAACAACAGTGCTTTACAAATGTCGTCAACAGATCTGGGGTAGGGCTCATTAATCTACATGTCAATGAGCATGTGCAGGCAGTGCCAATACAGGTGGTATGTTGTTGTTGTGTGTTGTAGAGTCAGTTCTGATTCTATAGCGTTTCCAAAAGTGGAACTGACAACTTTGCAATTAGCAGTCCAATGCTTATCCTGCACCAGGGATCTACAAGTGATGTTGTTGTTGTTAAGTGCCGTCGAGTCAGTTCCGACTCATAGCGACCCTGTATAGGGTTTCCGATGAGCAGCTGGAGCACTTGAACTGCCAACCTTGTGTATTTAAAAAAAAAAAAATGCAGTCCAGCAAATTAACCTAGAGTGCCACACCAGGACTCTACAAATTGCAGAAAATCCTATTTTAAAAAACATTGAGGAGATGCAAAAGCAAGAGTGCCCAGGACGTGAGGCTTGGCAGTGGGAGGCAATCTTCAGACTTCCCATATAAGAGATCTAGAACCAAGTGGGCTGCTGGGATTGGACAGGATGCCTGAGAACTTCTCTCGGGAGGGAATTCTAGCGTGAGATTCTGTGTGGGGGCTACACACAGGAAGGAGGCTATGTTGTGATTATGACTTGGGAAGCGGGACCCACGGGACATTTGCAGAACCTCTGTATTTTCTTTGTTGCTATAACAACTAATAAGGAGGCTCCAATTGACCTTCTTCATTTCTCTCAGATACCTGAAGTGCAGGAGCTCTTTGAACTGCTCTATTTAATGGGGAAAAGCCAGCCAAGAACTGCTTGTGAAAGCAAAGCACAGACCCTTCCAGATGTGAGGGATGAGGAGGGAAACTTTTTGCTTTTCTTAATGAACCATCCCTGGGCCACACACCCTTCCTTCCCCAGTAATCTTCCATCCTTACTGTAATAGAAGCTTTAATATCTTTATCCCTCCTTTCCCTGTAGTCTATCAGCTTTATTGTAGTAAAAACTTTAATACCTTCTGCCTTAGGTAAGGCAGCATTCCTATCCTCTACCAGAAAGCAAGGAGACTTGGTGGCACAGAGGTTAAGCATTCGGTCGCTAACCGAAAGGTCGACAGTTGGAAACCACCCAGTGGCTCCTTGGGAGGAAAGTCTTGGTAAACCATTCCTGGAAACCTTACAGGCAATTCTACTCTGTCCTACAGGTTATTATGAACCAGAACTGACTCAACAGAGCACGGCTAATGGAAGAGCAGGTGTGGTTTGGGTGAATTGATAGTGGAAATAAGTAAGGACTTGTATCGTTGGTCTGCGATTTCACAGGCCCCCTACCGCCCCTCTGTGTGCCTCTCTAAGTTCTGTTCATTTGTGCTTGTTTACAATGGAAATGCTAAGAAGCCGAGAACCCGATTTAATCGTTAGTTTGTTCTTGCAGTAGATAGTTGCCCTCACCAGGTCCACCTGTCACAAGCTTGAGGAGAGATCCCTGGGAGGTCTCTATATCAAAGGTCTACAAATAGAAGTCAAATCTAGCCCTTTGTCTGCTTTGGTGAATACACCTTTGTGCTACATAACAGCCACATATGTGGTTCTAACCCTGTAACACCTGTATTAAAAATGTAAGGTGCATACAATGCTGGTAATAGCACCTAGACTGCAGCAAGACACTGCTGTTGTTGTGTTGCCAAGTCAGTTCTGACTCATGGCTGCCCTGTATAGGGTTTCTGAGGAGTGGCTGGTGGGTTTCAACCCACAAACTTATGGTTAGCAGTCCAGTTCTTATCCCACGATGCCACACCAGGACTCCATTAAGATATTTTTATTGTATAATTATGTCAAAGATGTTTTATTACATCTGGAAGTGTTTCTTTAGTGTTTTATCCATAGACAAGTACACTATATACTTACTATATACAAAGGTAAGCATCTGATTACTGACATTAGATAGGAACCATACCTGGCTATACCAACTTATGTACAAACTAGACTTAAAATCACACTTAGGAATGGAACTTACTAGTAATTTGGGACTGTCTTATACAATATGGTCTTAGCAGAATGTTGTATTTCACAGATTATCATGAATGTTAAAGGACACATGACTGTCAAGTTTTAATGAGCCAAGAAGATGACCATTTGTTATGTATTATCTATGGCTGCTTTTGTGTTGCAATTAGCAAAGATAGTGATTATGAGAGACAACGTGGTCACTATGGGAAGGTCTG
The DNA here is from genome assembly GCF_000296735.1 of Chrysochloris asiatica. Classification (NCBI taxonomy): domain Eukaryota; kingdom Metazoa; phylum Chordata; class Mammalia; order Afrosoricida; family Chrysochloridae; genus Chrysochloris; species Chrysochloris asiatica. The sequence continues at coordinate 6,859,871 of NW_006408541.1, read as the reverse complement.
CCCAGTCCTGTTTTATATGGGCCCTGTCCTCAAGAAACAGCTGACCACCTGAGCCCTCTATTACCACATGTATCTCCCTGTTGCCACTATCCCCTGTACTGTTAATGTCCTCCATGCAGTATAACCTTAAATCCTCCCTGAGCAGCATTCTAGTCTCCCTCTTACCACTCAGGCTTTGCGTCTATTGCTGCTCTTCCCAGCTTTCCCAAAGTAACATCTCCTTCAGACTCAATTTAAACCCCTTGCTATGAGTCAGAGAGACTTCCTTTGACCCCCAGACCAGAGAAAGCCCCCCAGTTATAAACTTTTAAAGCACCTGGAACATAGCTCCTACATAGCACACTTTACTGTTTATAATTATATTTTCATGCAGCTATTTAATTGTTTAGTTTCTTCATGTTTCTGCAAGCTTTCAGAGAGCAGGTAATATAAGCTCTGTAACCCCAGAACCAAACAATTTATTAGGGCTTTGGTAAATATTCCTAAGTGAATGAATGGAAATGAGGCAATGACAATGGATTGTTAAATCGTGTCCCTGGTGGTGGTGGTGGTGGTGGTGGTGTTAGGAGCCATCACGTCAGTTCCAACTCATAGGACCTCAGGTAACAGAGTACAACTGCCCGTAGGATTTCCAAAGCAAATAATAGCTCCCTTCTCAAAGACTGTTGTTGAGAGGTTAAAGGATCGGATGCTGCAGAGAGTGGCTTGAACCTCTGGCTGGATGCTGCAAGTTGTGGGTCCACGGTCCTTTTGATCTTAGTGATCTTTTTTATCTCAGGTTTCAGTACGCACACTCATTTCTAGTAATGGAAACAGGTTTCATTTTTTTTGTGCTAGCAACCTGTATGCTCACACACGGCCCCAAGCTCAGAAGAGCCCGAAATTATCTAACACTGTGGTGTTGCATATTGAAATTCTTACATCTTGTATCTTGTGATTTTGTTAATAAAGTTAGATGCCACCATGGAGCATGCACTGAACAAACAAGACATGTGTACACAGAGCACGGACCCTTCCACATCCATCATACAAACTGACCACCGTACCTCAGGAACACAGACTTCCCAGGGACCCTCGGGGTAGCACAGCCAGGACAAGGTAGGTCGGTGACACCAGTGACTGAGTAAACAGGGTGCTAGCAGACCCCAGAAACTTTCCCTTTGAGCCACTAGCTTTGAATGCAGAAAAGGCAGTCGTATTCCAAGGAACATGAGACAAGGAGCCCAGCTCTTTCCTTCCTGATCCATGTGACAGTATGACACACAGAGAATCAAGGGCATCCCAGAGCCCCTTTTGCTTTCAGCCTTCCTTTACTGGTTTGGTAGAATGCAAATTCAAGTCTCTGTTAGAATTACAGCCAAGAGTTTACTGAAGGAATTAAAGTACAGTTTAAACTGGGCAAGACATAATATGAACTGAATTCACGAGTGCCCCCCCTGAGTTATTCAATGACAGCAGCTATAGAGGCAAAAATCACAAAGACAAAAAGCCTAAAACATTGAAAGCTACCAGGATTAATCAATAATTGTATGATTGTTTACAAAGAATTCGTATCTGTAATTGGAACTAAATGCAGAAGGAAATTACAGGAGGAAATTACTTTGGCTACGTTTGATAGTTTCCTGGAATATTAAAAAAAAAAAAAATCTTTATAGCACCTCTTGATACCTACTGTTGCAGACCGTGTAGACCTGGTCAGAAGTTCGAGGCCCACAGGGCCCGAGAGTTGCAGGCCACAGGCTCTGAGGAACAGAGTCTAGCTATCTGGCAGGCATAGTAAATTGTTTTTCAGCTTAGTGTTCAGTTATATTTATTAATTGCATACACGAAGCCCTTGATATCCACAGATAAATGTAATATTTTCCTAAAAGCCAAGACTGTAAAATTCCAAACAGGCAAAGTTCTTCCCTCAGAGAATTCATTAAAAGTGAATTGGGTGGCTCCCCGTCTCTGTTCCAAGGACAATAGGAATGCCCTCTCTAAAGTGTTTCCAGGTTAAGCCCATTCACCCAGGCGTCTCTTTTCCTGAAGAACCTGGACTGGGCAGCCGACACAATGGGAATCCTCCCAATCCTCTCTTTCCTCCCTCCATTTGAGGCTAGGTGCTAAAAGGTATGTTAATTAAGCTTGAGAAACCAAGTTGCGGTCCTGAGATTCGAACCTGCAAAGTATGATGTAAAGTTGCCTGAATGTCTGGAAAAGTAAGATTGAAGCTGTACCTTGTCTTAGTCCCTCCTAGCTTTGTGTAAAGTACCTCCCTTAATAAAACGGAGGTGCAGAACGAATCCAGGTGCATTACGACTGGCAAGGTGTGCGTTACAGCATGCAGGGGGCTCATTCCAGCCTTGCAACCTTACTGACTGCTTAGCCAAGATGTTTACTATGCAGGATATTACAGCTTTTCTGGCTGAGATGTTTGCAACACAGTATCTGCCTGATGCCAGTCCAGCATCCACCCTGGTTTTGGGGGGTCTCTTTGTCTCTCTCTTTGTGTCTCTGTGTCTCTTTTGCTATTCCTATCACCGCCAGGTATCCTCTCCTCGTGAACCAAGTTCCTATGTCAAGGCCAGTCCCCGGCAACCTACAAATGTGTCTTAATCTATGTGGCACATCTTAGCATCTAGTGAACAACTTTTGACCTAGGTTGTAAGTTTTCTGAAAATTTGCAAAGAAGTAATATCTGAGAAACAGTCAACTTAGCAAAAATGGGGTCATGGACAAACTGATATTGTTGTTGTTGTTAAGTGCTGGTGAGTTGGTTCCAACTCATAGTGTCTCTGTATAGAGTTTCCAAAGGAGCTCTGGTAGCGTAGTGGTTACGAATCGGGCTGCGAACCGCAAGGTCAACAGTTCCAAACTACCAGCTGTTCCGCAGGAGAAAGATGAGGCTTTCTGCTCCCATAAAGATTTACAGCCTCAGGAACCTGTACAGGGTCGCTATGAGTGGGAACTGACTCCAAGGCCCACAGCCACCATAGAGTTTCCAAGGAGTGGCTGGTGAATTGGATCCACCAATCTGTGACTCAAACAGATCTTGAGGTCGAGTACTTATCTTATGGTGCCACACCAGGACTCCAAAATGGGTTAGAATTACACTTTAGACAAAAATCTGTTTTGTCAGGTGCCTTAGATTTGCCATTCCCCTTTTTGATCAAGAATTTCCATAGACATTTGCTGATCAACATTATGAGAGCTTTCTTCTGCATGATCTTATTTTTCATGAATTGATAATTGCGTATTTGGAATGCTTTCCTTCAAGTAGTTGAGTGCCATGTGTTTCATGTTTGTCATGTCATAGCTTGAGACTTGGCTTCTGTGATCTTACAGGCTGAGGATATACATAGAGCTTGGCTGAATTAGTAGGAACAACTTGACAAGGCAAGTTGTAGGGAGGTCTGACTCTCCTGCACACGACGTTTTTTTCCAAATTCCAAAATGCATTGCATTGCAAGAGGAGTTGTTGATAGATTACAGAGATGTGACTTATATTTTATCAACTGTGTGCATGAAAAACTCTTATCAGTTAATACCATCTAAATTTATTGAATTTTGATAATTTTATTACCTGTAAAACAAGGAAGCTTCAAAATCAATGAGCAGTCAACAAAATCCAACAATTTCAACAACATGCATGAGATCTTGTTCCATGGTCTTGGGGGTAGCATCTGCCTCCGGCAGCCTGTCATGTCATGGGGCTTAGAGTGTCCTTTGGGCAGGCAGTGTGCCAAAGGAAGAGAGTGTTGCATATCAAAATGTGTGCATATCAAAACACACATTGTGAAATCAAAACACCGGAGTGAGTTTGTGCAGTATCTGCTGAGAATAAAATATATATTCCTGTATGCACTGCAATATTCCAGTGGCCTAATTTTGGTGATTCTGTGCCCATATTAGCGTAGTGGTTTACGAATTGGGCTGCGAATCGCAAGGTCAGTGGTTTGAAACCACCCGCTGTTCTGCAGGAGGAAGATGAGGCTTTCTGCTCCTGTAAATATTTATAGCCTCAAACACCCTGTACAGGGTCGGTAGGAGTCGGAACTGACTCCACAGCACATAACCACCACCACCAGTGAGGAGGAGGAAATTGGTCTGATAAGAAGAAGAGATGTGACCAAGACATGACCACTGCTCAGCTAGTTATGAGGGGGCTTCAAAACATTTGTGGGAAAATTCAGTGATCTTTCTATTACATTTTTCCACAAACTTTTTGAAGCCCCTAAATTTGCTGGGGTAGGTACATTGATGGTCCCATTCAAGAATCATCCCCACAGTAGGGTGCTCTACAGAAGCAAGGGAGCACCTAAAAGGAGGAAAGGGGTGGGAGAAACCTATGTGCACCTTCAATAGCTCTTCCTGCAGCAAGATAAATAGTCTCCGGGTCAGAGCGCACTGAGGGACAGTATACGGGGATCTGATTTAAAGTTGATACAATGTAAAGGGTCAGTGAAGGAAGGATGGCACTATGAGATGGATCAATACAGTCACTGCAGCAATGGGCTGAAACACAGCCATGGTGTCGGGATGGCACAGGACTGGGCAGTGTGTCATTCTCTCCGACGTATAGGATTGTTAGTGGTCAGAACTGATTTGATGGCACCTGACAACAGGGTGGACAGAAGGAGCCCTGGTAGCACAATGGTTAAGCAATCTTGGCTACTAACCAAGGTCTCTGGTTCCAACTCACCCAGCTGCTCGGCTGGAGGAAAACCTGGCCATCTGCCTTCATAGAGATCACAGCCAAGAAAACCCAACGGAAGAACTCTACTCTGTCCCATGGGGTCGCTGAGTTGGAATCCACTCCAACAATCCACAGGGCAGTAACATGGCTAGCAGATGTTGTATGGAGTTTCAGGGACTATATAAAATTGGTAGGCTCTAAGTGGCTAAAAATACATTTATCTGGAGTACTTAAAAAACAACGGGATGTGTACAAATTTGAGTTTGACAAGGGCAATCTTTGGGGGGCTTATGAGCCTCGTTTTGCTATGGAGCACTTTGCAAGTAGAAGGTCAATACACACATGATCTGATTCATTTAGATTCACATTATCCTCATATATTTACATTTACACAGGCATTTCAATATATAAAAGGAATGATAAAATATATGCTTAACAAAAAAGCAAAAAATTTATTTTAACTTAGTAAGTGTTGTCGAGTTGGCACCAACTCACAGCAAACCTGTGTAGGGTTTCCGAGGAGAGGCTGGTGGGTTTGAACCTTTTTATCCTAAAGCTCTGCAACCTCAATAAATAGTGAGTGAAAAACCATGATGGCATGTTGAGAATATGAGACTATGGAAGAAATGAGAAGATTTATATTTTAGTATCTTTAACATTTTGCCCCTGCATTTTAAGGAGTCTCACATATTGCTTGGATACTGGGTCCCGCAAATCACGTAGCATTGTTGTTGCTGTTATTAAGTACCTCAAGTCAGGGCTGTTTTTGTTGTTGTTGTTGTTAAGTGCCATTGAGTTGGTTCCGACCCATAGCGACCCTGTATAGGGTTTCCGAGGAGTGACTGGTAAGCTTGAACCGCCAACCTTGCAGTTTAAATGTTGGAATCCACTCCAGTGTGACACATTAACCCACAGCGCCACACCAGGACTCCCAGAGCTGCTTTACACAAACCTATGTAGGATTTCTGAGGAGCAGCTGGTGAGTTTGAACAGCTGATCTAACTTATCCTATGGTGCACATCAGGACTCCTCATTGAACATTGTTCTGATTGTTGATAAGTGCCTTTGAATCAGTTCTGGCCCATGGCGACACTGCGTAGGGTTTCAGAGGATCAGCTGGTGTTTCTCAGTCCAATGCTGATTGTACAGTGCCAACCAGGAGTCCAGCATTGTTGTTTTAAAGGCCAGTGAGTTGGTTTCTACTCATAGTGACCCTGTGTAGTGTTTCCAAGGAGTGGCTTGCTGGTGGGTTTGAATCGCCGACCTTGTGGTAGAAGCAGACCTTGTGGTCTAGTGCTTTAGTCCACAGCACCACACTAGTGTTGCTATTGTTAACTGCTGTTGAGTCAGTACTGACCCATAGCAACCGAGGAGCAGCTGTGAGACTACACTACCGACCTTGCAGTTCAAACTGCTTTGCAGTCTGGAGCATTAACCCACAGTGCCACACCAGGACTCCATTGCTGTTGTTGTTATTAAGTGCTATCGAGTCGATTCCAACCCATAGTGGACCATGGAGTCGATTCCAACACACAGTGATGCTGTATAGGGTTTCTGAGGAGCAGCTGGTCAGCTTGAACTACTGACCATGCAGTTCAAATGGCTTTGCAGTTTGGTGTATTAACCCATAGTGCTAAACCAGGAGTTCAGGACTCCAAGTTGTTAAATGCCGCTGAGTCAATTCTGACCCATAGCAACCCTGTATAGGGTTTCCAAGGAGATGCTGGTGAGCTTGAACCACCAACCTTGCAGTTCAAACAACTTTGCATTCTGACACATTAGCCCACAGTGCCACACCAGGACTCAATTAGGTACTCCTTAAAGAGAACACTGGTGTGGTGCTGTTGGTCAATGTGCTGGACTTTTTGTTGTTGTTAAGTGCCGTCGAGTCAGTTCCGACCCATAGCAACCCTGTACAGGGTTTCCGAGGGTGTAAATCCTTACGGGAGTAGAAAGCCTCATCTTTCTCCCGCGGAGTGGCTGGTAG
>NW_006408541.1:6850823-6853106 GCF_000296735.1 Chrysochloris asiatica | reverse complement strand
GATTCGTAACCACTACGCTACAGGTTGTTATATGGAATGGCCAGAATCACTCCCATCCTTTGCAAGATCAAGGCCCCAAGAACTGTTGCCTTCCAAATGGCACCCTGCCAGACTTGGGGTTTGCATTCCATCGCTGTGTGATTCCTCCATCTCACATTAGGACTTTAGCTGAGTCTCCTGTGAATTTTGTCCCATCTGCCTGAAGAAAATATTTCCTGCAAAGTTGAGTCAGACCACCAGAGATTATAGAGCGCTTCCAGATCAGGCCAAATTGCCTCGTTTGTGCCTGCTGAGTATTAACTGTTCTCAAGTATCTGGAATTTGGTGCAGCTAACATTGTAAATGACTCTCCTGAGGTCAGGTTTGTAATTGAGGGTAAGTGCCTGCTTCCCACTGCCTTTAATTATTAGAAACAACTGATATAAAGACGCTCTGCTGTAGGATGATAAGACTGCTAACCACAGGGTCAGTGGTTCAAACCCACCAGGTGCTTCTTGGAAACCCTATAGAGGGTTGCCATGAGTCAGAATTGATACTATGGCACTTAAGAACAACAATTGATATATAAGGAGTCCTCGTGTGACACTGTAGGGTACGCACCAGACTGAAATGTTGCTTTGAACTGCAAAGCTAGCGGTTCAAACTTATCAGTCACTCCTTAACCCTATACAGGGTCATTATGGGTCAAAATCAACTCACTCGATGGCACTTAAGAACAACTGATACAGAAGGTCACTATGACTCTGAGCCAACTTTAATACAACCACCAACAACTGATAACAACCAGCTAGGTCAGTGGTTCAAGCCCACCAATTGCTCCTCAGAAACCCTATGCAAGGGTGCTATGAGTCAAAACTGACTGAACAGCACACAACAACAACAACAACAAACTGGCTAAAGTCAGGTTGCAATAGAAACTCTTCAAGTTCTACCCCCATTCTAGTATATTTGCTAAATGTTGGCAGTGAGATGTTCACCAAGTCCAGAAACTACTGTGATTCAATGTTTATGTAACATGCATTTAAGGACAAAATCACTTTTTCTAGAAACCTGAACTGACATCTCTAGAAGGCACAAGGGGAAATCCTGGCCCCACCTCACCTGACCCCTTTCCTGGGAAAGACATTTCCTCCAGGCAAGAAGACCCAGTTAGACCCTGGGCTTTTATGCCTTCAGAGCCTTCTTCTATTCTCTGCTCTTTTCTCCCTTCCCTAGGTAAATCACAGGATCATCAAAAGCCCTATTGAAATAGCCTTGGGACTACACTGTGATCTTTATCTTCAAAGTCATCCCTCCAGGCCTCTGGCTTGAAATTTGCATGACAACTATAGGAAAGTAAATTTGGGGGCTGGCTTTCTTTGATAACCAATGACTCTTTCTTCCTTTGTTCTGAAGGTATAACTTTAAAAGGAATTCAGTGATGAGGAAAATAATTCTACAGTATTTAAGCTCTGTGCAGGCACTGTGACTAGCTTGGGGCATTTGCTTAAATAGGATAAGTGTGGCTTCCATCTACAGCAGACATCAATTATTAAATTACTGGACAGGAAGGTTGAAATATAAGTATCAGTCCTGGTTGGGGGCCACATACAGAAACATGAGAGAGATAGAGAAAAACCAATGTACCCATAGTTTTCACCTCTGCTCAATGTCCTCTTGTTATTGTTGTTGTTGTTGTTAGGTGCCATGGAGTCAGTACCGACACAGCGACCCTATGTACAACAGAATGAAACACTGCCCAGTCCTCAGCCAACCACACGATTGTTGTCACCCTTGAGCCCACTGATGCTGCCACTTTGCCAATCCATCTCGCTGGGGGTCTTCCTCTTTTTTTCTTACCCTCCACCTTACCAAACACGAGATCCTTCTCCAATGACTGATCCCTCCTGACAATATGTCCAAAGTGTGAGAGACGAAGTTTGGCCATCCTGACCTCCAAGGAGCACTCTGGCTGCACTTGTTCCAAAACAGATCTGGTGGTTCTTTTGGCAGTCTACGGCACTTTCAATATTCTCCTCCAACACCATAATTCAAAAGCATCGATTCTTCTATGGTCTTCCTTATTCACTGTCCAACTTTCACATGCATATGAGGCTATTGAAAATACCATGACTTGGGTCAGGTGCACCTTAGTCCTCAAGCTGACATTTTTGCTTTTCAACACCTTAAAAAGGCCTTGTGCAGCAGATTTGTCTAATGCAATACATTGTTTGATTTCTTGACTGCTACTTACATGAATGTTGATGGTTGATCCAAGAAGAATGAAGTCCTTGACAACTTCAA
>NW_006408541.1:6848578-6849149 GCF_000296735.1 Chrysochloris asiatica | reverse complement strand
TTAACCTTGCAACCTTTAGTCTCGGCTTTAGGAAAATATCACATTTATCTGTGGATTATCAAAGGCACCATGTATTAAATTAATACATGTAACAATATTAAGATGAAAAACTATTTGCCATTAACTGCCAGTGGCTTCATTTGTTACACTCGGGCCTATAGGGCCTCGAACCTCCGACCAGTCTTACACGGTCCGCAACAATATTCCTTCCATCTTTTTTTGATGCTTTCTGCATCCTTCAATAATTTGTCCAGAGAATCCTTCAATAACCAGAGTTGAGGCTTGACTTTTTCTTCAATTCCCCCAGCTTGAAAAAGCTGAGCATTTTCTTCCCTTTTGGTTTTCTAACTCCAGATCTTTGCACATTTTGTTGTAATATTTGACTTTCTTCTCAAGTTGACTTTAGAAATTTTCTGTTCAGCACTTTTACCTTTTCATTTGTTCCATTTGCTTTAGCATCTCTACGCTGGAGAGCACGTTTCAGTGTCTCTTCTGAGATCCTTGTTTCTTGTCTTCTTAATAATGCCGTTTTGGTTTCTTCATGTATGATGTTCTTGATGTCATCCCACAA
>NW_006408541.1:6822612-6846889 GCF_000296735.1 Chrysochloris asiatica | reverse complement strand
ATATTATCCTATCACAGACAGCATTGTACTTCATGACTGATGTGGATATGTTCTTTTTGACAATGAATGTAACACCATTCCTCTTCAATTTTTCATTCCCGACACAGTAAATCCTGTGGTCATCAGATTCAAAATGACCAATACCAGTCTATTTCAGTTCACTAATGCCTAAGATATTGATGTTCATGCGTTCCATTTCATTTTTTACAATTTCCAATTTACCTAGATTCATACTTCATACATTCCATGTCCCAATTATTAATGGATATTTACAGCTGTTTCTCTTTATTTTGAGTTTTGATTCATCAGCAAATGAAGGTCCCATAGGTTTTTCTCCCATTCACATCATCATGGTCAATTCTACTTAGAGTAGGCAGCTCTTCCCTAGTTGCATTTTGAGTGCCTTTCAACCTGAGAGGCTCATTTTCCAGCACTATATCTGACAGTGTTTCTCTACTATTCATAAGATTTTCAGTGACTAAATATTAGGAAGTAGTTCGTCCACTCCTTCTTCCTAGTCTGTCTTCATCTGGAAGCTCATCTGAAACCTGTCCGCCATGGGTGACCCTGCTGGTATTAAAATACTGGTGGCATAACTTCCAAAATCACAGCAACTCATAAGCCATCACAGTATGACAAACTGAAAGACAAATGGTGGATAACTATTTATTTTTAAAGTATTTATTCAGCTGTAAGTAGTGTCGACTCCTGGTATGGCACTGTTGGATAAGCACTGATTGCTTATGACAACTTTGGCAATTCATATCCACTAGCTGCACATTAAAAACCTTACACAGGGTTGCTATGAGTCAGAACCAACTCAACAGCACTTCACAATTTAACAACATTAAGTACTGTACGAAGCACTGATAGCATAGTGGATTATGAGCTGGACTGCTAACTGCAAGGTCAACAGTTCAAAGCTACCATTCACTCTGTGGGAAAAAGATGAGGCTTTCTGTTCCTATAAAGATTTACTTCCTTGGAAACCCTATACAGACTCGCAATGAGTTGGAACCAACTCAATGATACACAACTCCCACCATAAGTACAGTGCTCCTATTAAAAAAAAAAAAAAAAAAAAAAATTCTCTATGTGATACCAAATAATCAACCATTAGGTTAAAAGCAAGATGATAGTGTAAGGGGTTGTTGTTGTTGTTGTTAAGTGCCATCGAGTCGGGTCCGACCCATAGCGACCCTGTACAGGGTTTCCGAGGGTGTAAATCTTTACGGGAGTAGAAAGCCTCATCTTTCTCCCGCGGAGCGGCTGGTAGTTTCGAACCGCTGAAGTGTAAGGGGTAGGGATACTAAATTAATGGAAATTGACCCAAGAGAACAGAAGTAATAAGAATATCCACACATCGTGAGGAATGGAAGCAAGGTTGCTGAATGAGCTTGCGTAAAATTTGCTTAATGGAAACCCAAACCACTGTGTAAAACTTCACCGTGAAAGCACAATAAAGTATAATTATAGAAAATAAGTAATAATAAAGAGTATAAGCCTGGCTGTTTGACTTGGCCTCAAAGACTGGTGAATTTATGTGAGTTTTTCTCTGTCTCGTTAACTTCTGAGCACTTGGCTCTGAGCCAGAAAGAACATTTTGTCTGAGATTCTGCGGGACCCCAGGTGGAAGGCCATGGCTGAGATTTGCCAGCTTTTTGTGAGGTTGTCTCTAAGTCTCAGTTCTTTCCTCTTCCGGAAAAATAGTTTCCTGTGTGTGTCTGTGGTTCTAAATGGCATGCTCTCCGAAAAGTGCACCTGGGCTTTTAACAGCTACTGTAAGAAACTTTGCTATAAATTTGTCTTTTTCAAAAGTGCACTAGAAGAAGGATCCGTTGTTTATATTGTCTGGTAAAACAAAGCCTTTAAAAGATGAATATATTCAAAATTGCTTCTTTAAAATATTCTTTAAAGTACACAGAAGGTAGTGTTATGAAATGAATATTCTCCGAACTCGGGATGGTATTATTGCATTAGATTATTATAGTCCTTCCAAAAGCTTTAATCTGATTGGTTTGTTGTTGTTAGGTGAGTAGAGTTTCTTAGGACACATAAAGATCCCATACAAAACAGAATGAAACACTGCCTGGTTCTGTGCTAGTCTCACAATTGTTGTTAATGTCTCAGTCCGTTGATGCTGCCACTGTGTCACTCCACAAATGTTCATATAAATTGTTGTTGTTAGGTGCCACCAAGTCGGTACCAACTCCTAATGACCCTGTGCACAACAGAATGAAACACTGCTTGGTCCTGGGCCAACCTCACAATCATTGCTACGTTTGAACCCATTGTTGCTGTTAGTTTGCCAATCTATCTTGTTCGGGGTCTTCTTCTTTTTCTCTGACCCTTCGCTTTGCCAAAGATGATATCCTTCTCCTGTGACTGGTCACTCTTGACAATACGTCTGAAGTATGAGAGATGAAGTGTGGCCATCCTGGCTTCCAGGGAGCATTCTGGCTGCACTTCTTCCAACACAGATCAGTTTGTTCTTTTGTCAGTCTATGGTACTTTTTAATATTCTCCTCTAAACACCATAACTCAAATGTATCAATTCTTCTAAGGTCTTCTTTATTCACTGTTCAACTTCACATGCATATGTTGTTGTTGTTAAGTTGTTAAGTGCCATCGAGTCGGTTCTGACCCATAGCGACCCTGTAACAGGGTTTCCGAGGGTGTAAATCTTTACGGGAGTAGAAAGCCTTATCTTTCTCCCGCGGAGCGGCTGTAGTTTCAAACCGCTGACCTTATGGTTCACAGCCCGATTCATAACCACTACGCTACCAGAGCTCCTTACATGCATATGAGATTATTGAAAATACCATGGCTTGGGTCAGGCACCCTTTAGTCCTCAAACTGACTTCTTTGCTCTTCAACACTTAAAAAAAAAAAAAACTCTTGTGCAGCAGATTTGCCTAATATAATATGTTGTTTGATTTCTTGACTGCTGCTTCCATGAGTGTTGATGGTTGATCCGAGCAAAAAGAAATCTTTGCAATCTCAATTTTTTTCTCAATTTATCATGATATTATTTATGGGTCCAGTGGTGAGGATTTTTGTTTTATGTTGAGATAGAACCCATATTGAATAGTGCTGATATTTCCAGAATAAGAACTAGACTGCTAACCGCAAGGTCAGCTGTTCAAACCTCCAAGCCACTCTGTGGAAAACATATGCAGGGTCGCTATGGGTCAGAACCAACTGATGGCACTTCACAACAACAATGTTTCCAGGAATTCATGAAAGTGAATTTATCTGACAAAGGTTTTCAATGATAACTTGAAAGTGATTTCTAAGATCTTATTCAGTAACAAGCTAGAATTTGTATATGGAATGAGTCTTGTTAAGGAGTAATTTTGTCTTAAAATAAAACTGGTAGTTGCAAAATGAGAAAAAGGGAAGCAAACATAAGACAAACCTAGATGGGAAGAAATTTGAAAGTTAGCTAAGTAAGTTTCCATGGTTTTGTTTAGAAACCAAGGAGCGGCTGTGGGTTTGAACTACTAACCTTAAATGGTTAGCTGTCCAGTGCTTATCCTATAGTACCACATCAGGACTTATAACTTTATATACCTTGTACTTTTTATAGGAGTCCTCATGGTGTTATTGGTTGAGCGTTGGACTGCCAACTGCAGGGTTGGTGTTTTAAACCTACCAGTCACTCAAGGAGAAAATGGGGCTGTCTGCTCCAGTAAAGGCTTACGTAAACTCTCAGAAACCTGCAGTAAGCAGCTCCAGTGTGTCCTATAAGGTTTCCATGAGTCAGATTCATCAACACAATTATAATGAGTTTGGTTGGCTTTTAGGTCAGAAAAAGGATATATATTTTGTGAACTATTATAGTGAAATGTACAAAAACCTGGAGTTAGATAACCAAAAGTCTGTTTTGTCTAACATCAGACAACAAGAGCATGATATGGTTGGTCACAATTTTAGTCATTTAACTGCCTATATTTGGTTACAACTTTATTTCTTTAATTTAAATCCAGCATCATACATTTCAACCTTGGATTTATTATGCTTACCTATAAAATTTTATTTATTGGACTCCTGGTGTGGTGCTGCAGACTGCAAAGTCAGTTTGAACTGCAAGGTCGATGGTTCAAGGTCACCAGGGTTCAAACTGACTCGAGGGCACTAAACAACAACAACAGCATAGAGCTTTATTACTGTTCAAATGCTCAGAAACTTGAAATCTTGGTAAATTCTTGACATACTATTATGTCTTAGAATTATTACATATTGTATCTAAAGTTCTTTGAAAATAGAGTTAATCGTTATAGTTAGAGATTTTTGCTTAAAGGTTTTTTTGTTTTTTAATTGATTTTATTTTGCTCTTTATTACTTTTGTAAAGAATTCTCATCAGGCAGTTGTTAGTAGCAATATGTTAATCATGACTTGGTTTAGATGCTTTGAAAATACCATGGCTTAGGTCAGGCACACCTAGGCCTTCGAAGTAACATCTTTGCTTTGGAACATTTTTAGGCGGTCTTTTGTAGCAGATTTTCCCAGTGCAGTATGTCATTAGATTTACATGCAGCTTCCGTTGTGGATCTAGTAAAATGAAATCTTTGACAACGTCAGCCTTTTTCTCTGTTTATTGTGATATTGTTGTGGTCTACTTGTGGAGATTTTTGTTGTCTTTATGTTGAAATATGATTCATACTAAAGATCGTAGATGTTGATAAACTTAGCGATATTGTAAAGACCGTAACTAAACAACTCTCTGAAGTTTGAAGTATGATTTGACAAAATAGATTTCCTGTTAGTATCCCAAGGAGGATTCTGTGCTTAATAGATGGATCTTGGTCTGCCTAGATTAACAACATTCCACCTGAGTGTCTCTAGGATATATAGCTTCTGCTGAGGTGTAACAAAGGAGTCAATGAACCTGCTTATGTTTAACCAAAGATTTCATGGTATTTATTTCCTTGTTTCAAACATCTAGTTTCATAGATCATTTCAGTACTTCACCTAATGCTGTTCTTAATGTTTCTGTTCTACTTAATCATTTATTGTGTGATGTCTGGGGTCTTAAAAACTTAAGAGAGATCAGCTAAGGTGCAACAGTTGATCTCTGTTCATCTGGAGCAGAAGAGAGAAAGGAGGGCCAGGTGAAGGAGGAATAAGACTCCATGTTAGATCGCTTCCACTAAGAACCACCTCCACTGGCCCATGATCAGAAGAATTCCAGTGTTGCCAGGCTACCATTACAGAACGTTCCGATTAAAGAGTCTCCTCCTCAAAAGGGAGGGGACTGAGCAATTGTTGTCATTCTCCTCGAATCCAGATTTCTGGGGTCCACGGAGGTTGAGGTCACCCACACAGCCCTTGTTTCCTCAACTCATCTTTCAGTGAAAGAAAAGATGAGTGGATAGCTGTTTTAAGACCATTTTGCCTTAGGTGTAAAGCTGTTTTAAGACCATCTTTGCCTTGGGAGTCTGGTGTAAAATGAACTGTTCAATAATGACTAACAAACTCCGAGTTTAAACTAGAAGCTGTGATTTAGTGTTTTTTATACAAATCATTATATGTAACTTCTGTTCTTGGTCGATAAGATAGGGTAAAGAATATTTGGAAGTTCACTTAATCTTTGGAACTTTTTTGACTCCAGTGTAGTGGTTATGAGTTGGACTGCTAACCTCAAGGTTAGCAGTTTAAAAGTACCAGTCATTCTGGGGGAGAAAGATAAGACTTTCTGCTCTTGTAAAGATTTACAGCCTTGGAAACCATTGTACAGGGTCGCTATGAGCCATAAGCAACTCCATGACACACCACCACCACTACCAGTTGAAATGTGGACTCCTGGTGTGGCACTGTAGGATAAGCAATGAACTGCTAACTATAAGGTTGGTGATTCAATTCCACTAACCACTCCTAGGAAATCCTATACAGGGTTGTTATGAGTCAGAATCGACTCAATGGCATTTAGCAAATTGGAATGTAAAAGGAGTCCTAGTGGTGATGTGGGCTAAGCAAGGGACTGCCCTGGAAGGGTTGGCAGTTTGAACCCACCAGCTGCTCCTCAGGAAAAGAGGCAGCAGTCTCATCATGTAAAGATTTACAGCCTCGGGCGCCATGCCCAGCTGTTCTATGCTGCCCCACAGGTGCAGAATCGACTCGATGGCAGTGCATAGTGGGTAATCATTGAAATGCTACCCTGAGTTGAAAATCATATATTTTAATAAACATGAGTCAATTTCTATTATTGGCTTAATATGATTTTTGTTTGAACACCAATATCACTGTCTGCAAAGTAACAGCACCGAAGCTATTATTATTCCAGAGGCTGTGAAGATCAAATGAGCTCATATGAGCTCTTTGGAAATTGTAAAAATGATTCAAAGGGGAGATTGATTTTAGAGTTCTCCCCAAATCAAGTGCTTCGACACCAAGGTAGCTCTTAGACCTGAATGAGGCTGTGAGACACTTGTGGCCTTACAGATGAACTCACTGCCATTGAGTAGATGCCAACTCATAAGGACCCTGTGGCCCATGGAGTGTCCAAGGCTGTAATATCGAGAGAAACAGACTGCCTCATCTTCTCTCATGGAGTGATGGGTGAGTTCGAACCACCAACCTTTTGGTTAGCAGTCAAGTACTCTAAACACTGTGATAAGAGGGCTACTCTTCCACATAAAAGGACAATAAAAATGCAGAATCTCCACTCCCTCAAAGAGAAGACTGGAAGAGAATTATTGTGGTTAAGTGCCATCGAGTCGGGTCTGACCCATAGAGACCCTGTATAGGGTTTCCAAGGAGCAGCTGGTGAGCTTGAACCTCCGACCTTGCAGTTTAAAATGACTTTGCTGTCCAGTGCACTAACCCACTGTGCCACACTAGGACTCCAGAAAAGAATTACTTGATGTAAAATTTTGGACTGAGAACCACAAGATTGGCAGTTCAAACCCATCCGCTGCTCTTTAGAAACCCAAACAGGCTCGCTATGTGTCAGAATCAACTCAACAACACTTAGCAATAATCGCTTAGTATGTTTGTTTCTGTTCTAGGATTTTATCTTAGATATTAATAGATACTCAGGTTTGTCATCAACTGTTCAGTTTACCGCAAGACAGTCTTGACAAAGCTTGTGAGTAAGACTTCAAGACATTCATTCATAATCAGAATGAACAATTACAATGTTAGTTTAATGATTAGAGTCCAAATCCTGAGACTTTTACCTTTAATGAGAGGTCAAGGGAAGAAGGCTCAACTATCTATGGGTCCAGCTGGTGGAGGTCCTTCATAGTTTGGAACCAAGGATGGTGGTGGCAGCGGGCAGATTCTCAGTTCCATCTATCCTCCTATCAGTGAGTGAGCAGAAATGTAAGGGTTTTACGTGAGGTCGTCACCTTGGTAATACATGACAAGGGCCAACATGACATGGAATACTAGTATGTTATGGTTTCTCCGAATGAAGCCATCTTCTCTTAGGGAGGTTGTTTCCATGGATGTTGGGAGTTATTATGCCAGAGTGAATTTAAAGGTTGCTTATGCTCTTTATATTTTTATGTACTATTGTAAGCTATGCACTGGATTGCTAACCACAAGATCAAAGGTTCAAACCCACCAGTCACTCCTGAGCATATCTAAGTTCAGAAATTTTCTAAATAAATTTCTTATTGTCTACAGGATATCATGTTTGGTAAAGTGGCGGGTTGCAGAAAAACAGGGAGACCCCCAGTGAGATGGATTGGCACAGGGTGGCAGCAGCAATGGGCTCAAACACAGCAACCACTGTGAGGTTGGCACAGGACCGAACAGTGTTTTGTTCTCTTGTGCTTAGGGGTACGATGAGTAGGTACTGACTCGATGACACCTAACAACAACAACAGATTTCTAATACCACATACATAGTTTCAGCTTAATAAAAGTAGACATACAAGGGAGCTTCACAAAGGTCATGGAACAATTCCATCATCTTTTCATTTCATTGTGCCATGAAGCCCCCTTGTTTTTGTAAATTCAATGCTTATATTTATGTATTTTGGAAGTATTTTGTTGTTGTATACCTTCCAGTCCATTCCAATTCATAGTGAGTCAGTATAGAGTTTCTGAATAGCTGTTGTTGGGTTTGAACAGTCAAACTTGTAATTAGTAGTCCATTGCTTATCCTACAATGCCACAACAGGACTCCTTTGAAAGCATAACAGTGACTTATAACTTACGGGACCACAGTTCATTATAGAAACATACAAAACATTCCTGAAAATGTTCAATGTATTACCTCATTTGTTTTATACACATATAGGAATGGATTTTATCTTTATTGTCAGAATAGAAATCAAATGTAGAGAGGGAAAATAATTACTCAAAACCATACACCTTAAATGGAATTCCAAAAAGAGGTATAATTTCTACTGTGCTGAGTAATTGAGTATCTTTTCTTGTCCTTCATTTTCCCTGCTGTACAATGGGTCAATACCAGCTGTCTTTCCAGAGCACATCTGTGAGAATAAACTATATATTTTCCAATATGTCAATTCTGGGCCACCTTTTGTTAGGCAAACAATCTAAGGATTGTGTGGTTTGTCAGTAACAATTAGAGGGAACACTCATTTTAAACTGACGACCAAGCTCAGATGCCTATGGGGGCTGGATAGATAAGTGCATGAATGTGTTTGACCAAGTTTAGGGAGCTGTGGGCATTAGGGTGACTGGAGGGCATAACCCCAGTCAAACGCAGCAGCTCTGCTTAAACCCCCAAAATTGTTGGTAAATGGGATGAGAACCAGGACCAAGAGTTGCAGAGTCTTGGCCAAAGTTAGACTGTTGATCTTCCATTTAAACTATTTTATACCAAAGTTTGGGGTGGCCATTATGTTAATAATGTTAGCTATTGGTATCATGTAGTCCTGGTGTGGGGCTGAGGGTTAATGTGCTGGACGGCAAGGTCAGTGTGAACCTCTAGGTCGGCCAAGCTTACCAGCTGCACTTTGGAAACCTTATACTATGGGTCATTATGGGTCGCAACTGACTCGATGGCACTTAACAATAACACTGATATCATAAAAGGAAATGTTAGCTATTACCATAATAAATAGGGAAAGAGAGATTAAGTGGTAAAATGTGTAACTCTAGGATCTCAAAGCTGATGGGGCAAAATGAGGGCATCTTTTGGGGTCATCTGACTCCTAAGGTGGGGTATAAGGAACTCAGGTTAGTTCTACCAGCTCTGGCACAAATGGATAGCCAATTGGTTAAGTGCTCAGCTATCTACCAAAAGGTTGATGGTCTAAACCCACCCAGAAGCACCTCAGAAGTAAGACCTGGCCATCAGCTTCTGAAAAGCCACAGCCTTGAAAAACATTTTTAAACAGTTCTACTTTGCACACATAAGGAACTCTGGTACGCAGTGGTTACGAATCGGGCTGTGAACCTCAGGGTCAGCAGTTTGAAACTACCAGCTGTCCCGCGGGAGAAAGATGAGGCTTTCTGCTCTTGTAAAGATTTACAGCCTTGGAAATCCTATACAGGGTCGCTATGAGTCGGAACCGACTCCACGGCACATAACAACAACAACTCTGCACACATGGTATTGCCACAAATCAGAATTGATTGGAAGGTAACTAACAGCAATAATTATTTACTAATTCCTGTTGTGCTTTTTTCCCCCCTGAGTCATTCAGACTTTGAAACGTGGACCCCTTAGTTCAGTTTTTCACACTGACAGTGTGGGAAGTCTTATCATAGATGTGGCAGTTCAGGAAATATCTTTGTCCAGAAATATCCATGGACCGATCATGCATTGTAGCTGGACCTGTGTCTTGAAAGACCGGCAATGCTGTGACCTCGGTGTTTGTATAAATGGGGTTGGAATCATTTTTTTTTTATTTTTATATTCATCAGCCTTCCTTCAGAAAGTCAAACTGGTGTAAAGCTGCTTTCGTGCTTCTGGTATTTGATATACAACATCTAGCATCTGTGAAACATGTGAGATCTATTTCTTCAAGTGGCACCAGCAGATTGGATCAAACATTTAAGCAATGACAAATAGTCATTGCAGACAAATGACCCAGAAAGAACCTAAAGGGAAATTAGAGATAATTACTTTTCATCAGTTTTGGCAGGTGTGTGTCCCTGAGGATGAAAACTATGGGACAGGGAATTGGCCATCCAGGGTCTGAACTCACCTTCTGGTCTTAGCTGCATAAGTGGGAACAAGTAACTTCAACTACCCAGGTCGGTTTCCTCATCTTAAAATGGTTAAAGGAGTCCCTGTCATTGTTGTTAAGTGCCATTGAGTTGGTTCACACTCACAGCGACCCTGTGGCCAATGTCTAAGGGTTTCTTAGAAAACTCAACCATAAGGTTTCTGAGGAGTGGCTGGTGAGTTTGAAATGCTGACCTTATGGTTCAAACTGACCTTGCAGTCCTGCACTTATTCTACAGTGCCACACAAGATCTCCAAAGGGTCCCTTGTTGCTGTTGTAAAGTGCCATCAAGTTGATTCTGACCCATAGCGACCCTGTAAGGGTTTCTGAGGAGCAGCTGGTGATCTTGAACAGCCAACCTTGCAGTTCAAACGGCTTTGCGGTCTGACGTATTAACCCACAGTGCCATACCAGGACTCCCTAGATGGTACAAAAGGTTAATGTGCTCAGCTGATAACCAGATGGTTGGAGGTTTGAGTCCACTCAGAGGCACCTTAGAAGAAAGACCTGGTGATCTGCTTCCATAAAATCAGCCATGAAACCATTATGGGGTACAGTTCTATTCTGAGACACCCCACCACCAATAAAATCTTTATTACATGGAATGTGGATATGATCAATACATGAAATAACAAGCCCTAGGACAGCCCTAGTGGTGCTGCAGGATAATCACTGGACTGCTTGCTAAAAGGTCAGCAGTTCAAACCCACCAGCTGCCCCAAGGGAGAAGGATGAGTCTGTTTACTCAAAAATCTACAGCCTCTGATGGTCAGAACTCAACTAGAGGACGATGAAAGAATTTGATAAAGGAAGCAAGTCCAAATTGCTACAATTTGATGAACTTCACATATACTTATGGATGTAGTAGCTCAAAATACCAACTGAGAGGGAGTCTTCACATCAAGAATCAAGCCCATCTCCTCTGTACACAAGGTTGATAGGGATGGGCAACTTAGACATTGACTACCTAAAATGGGAGGGCTGTAAAGGCATGAAGTGACTGGCTTACACGTTTTCAAGAGGGAATTTAGTTTCAGAGTGTAGGGGAAAAGGAAGAATCCCCACTAAATAGTTTTCATCTGGTCTAGACAGGTCTGGTGAAAGGTGATGGTGATAAGATTCTTATGATTCATTAATGAGTATTTGTTATCATGACTAATTGTGATTGTCACAACTGTAAAGGTAGAAGTTTTATAACAAAAAAGGGAGAGTAGTTCATCTTACATTCCAGGAACAGAGGACCCTAGGACCATCAAGGGATAAGAGCATGAGCAGAATGTGGGACCCTATCCAGAGAAGCAGCAACACCAGAGATGGAGGCAGAGATGAGGACATGGAGAGATAGAGTAGCTGAGGACTCTAGACTCATGGAAAGAGAAAGGTTGTGTGCTGGTGGCCAGGATGCAGGCTTGTAGAATGTGACCTTTGGTTATTTAAATGATTATATATTCCTGAGTGTTTTTGTGTGTATCAAAAACAAAACAAAACAAAACTCAGAGGTAATAGAAGCAAATGCTGTTAACCAATGGCGCATGGAGAGGATTGTAATCATTGTGATGAAACAAAATACGATCGGTTGAGTGCAAAACTGGTGTTCTTCCATGTAAACTATCACTTAATTAACAATAAAAGCTTTTTTAAAAACAACAACAACAACAACAAAAACCCTACAGCCTTGGAAACCCTGCACAGGTTTACTATGAGTCAGAATCAACTTGATAGCAGGGGTTTGGTTTTTTGGGACATAGTAGGTCTCAGGCCTGCTTATCAATTTTGTTACTTTGCCTGATGAACAACATACAGAGGAAAGGATCCCTGGTGTTTCAGTGGGTTCCACATTCACCAGCGGCTCTCCAGGAGAACAATGTTTCCTCCTTGGAAACCCTACGGGGCTGCGCTACTCTTACAGGATCGCTGTGAGTCGCAATCAACTCAATGGCAGTGGATTTGGTCTTTGCCTTGGTTTATGGAGGAAAGAATGAGGAAGGAGCTCTGGTAGTATAATGGTTACGAGTTGGGCTGCTAACCTCAAGGTCAGCAGTTCGAAACTACCAGCTGCTCCCTGGAAGAAAAATGAGGCTTTCTGCTCCAGAAAAGATTTACAGCCTCGGAAACCCTGTACAGGGTCTCTATGAGTCGGAACCAACTCCATGGCACATTACCACCACCACCACCACCACCATACAAAAGATGGCAGAAACTCTGCAAATAGGTGGGTTTTTATTTTCGGAGTCTCTCTTTGCAGTGTTTCTGGTTTATGGAGTTTATACATGATAATGTCAGGGCTGACTCTTCTTCCATTAGGGACAGTAGACATGTGCCGGGGACCAGCCTCGACACAATTATTAGAAGAGTCTCTATAGGAGGATGTGGAGTTGGCGAATGAAATAAAATAAAATAAAATAAAAAAACTCAAAAGAGCCAATGGTGGTAATGGCTCTCTTGCTGCCTGCTGCCTTGACTGTTTATTTCAAAATTGTTGCTTCTTATATCCCATTTAGAATATACAATGATCTCATAACAGTCACGTACAAGCAGTTACAAATCAATCAAATATTATATTGTTACATCAACGGTACAAGAGAAACACAAGATCACCAAACATTCCTGTGTCTCTGTTCTCCTTAGCTACTCCTTAGTTACCGTGATAATGTCTGCCTTCTGTGAGCGGCTCTGTTTCTCTCTAATCCTCCCTAAAATGTCTAGTTAATATTAAACAAAGTTGTACATCTTAATTTCTACCTTTACCAACAACTATTACTTTCTATAGATTCATTAGTTACAGCTTACATTCAAAAACATAATTTTTACTATGACTGGTCATACATATAATTAATTAAACAATAAAAACAAGAACATAAAAGTACCCTAAAGTTTCATAGTTAAGAACAAAGCAGTAATTCTCTCATGCTAACTAACAATTTCTCAAAACTTCTAATCAAACTCTTGTCTCTGTTCCCAAGCTCTCACTGCCCTTGACTGTCTCTTAAGCTGCTTTCTAAAAGCCTTAATGTCCTTGACTAAAACCACCTGGAATGTTTCTTACAATTTTAAGATTGAATTGCTAAAACTTAGCTAGTGTGGTTATATCTAATGTTAAAACTTATTGTTTATGTAAAAAACAATTTTTATAATTACATAAGACTGAATATGGTGTGAAAGTTAAGGTTAATGTGAAAGGCAACTGTTATAACGTGAGGTTTGTTTTAAAGTATCTAATGATTATGCAAGATTTTCTAAAACTTCTTATAGGGAAATCAGAAATAAACTATTTTTCCAAGGGAAAGCTAGAAACCATGGGTCCCCTGCATGAGTCATCCCTTGTAGCTTTGCTATCCAAGGGGGGCATTCATTGTTGCTCTGCTAAACAATGAACTTTTCATGCATAAGGCTTCTCGCAGTTCTGCTCCTTGGCAGGATAGCGTCTGCCATTCGCAGGATGGTGTCCGCCAGACATGGTGTCTGGACTCCTGGTCCAGCGCTGTAGGATCAGCACTGGACTGTGAACCACAATGTCAGCAGTTCAAACCCAGCAGCTGCTCCTTGGAAACACTACACAGAGTTGCTGTGAGTTGGAACCCACTCTATGGCACTTAACAACAACAACAACATATAAAGAGAAGTTTATCATCAAGGGGATGGCTTACAATTGCAGAGTCCCAAGGCCCCATATTTCCCTGTGAGTCCATTGTATTGGGAGCAGGCCACACCCCCAAGGAAGCATCTCTTCAATTGATTGGCTGCTCATAGCTACTCATCACAGAGTTAATTATGCCCATATTAGGTTTCATTACCATGGGAATAAGCACATCCCAACTGCTAACCCTCTGGGAATCCTGGTTTAGTAGAGTTGACTCAGAACCCTCACCATTACAGTAGCTATGGCCCATAGAAGTCGTAATGCAACCAACATAGTATCTCATGCTCTTGTTCATTTTCCATTTCACAGTCTTCCTTCTATGTGTAGAGGAACATGGATCTCCAGTCAATAAAAGTAGAAGTTCACTGGAAAGGCTTTCAGGACTAACAGAAATGGATTTCAACTGTGACTTTAGGCAATTTCCTTAATTTCTCTAGGTTATGGTACTTTGGAGTCCTGGTGTGGTGCTGTGGGATAAAACACTGGACAGCAAGCTTGGTTTGAATCACAAGGTCAGTGATTCAAACACTCCAGCTGTTCCTAGGAAACCCTATACGAGGTGGTTATGAGCTGGAATTGACTCAATGGCATTTAACAACAACAACAACAACAACAACAATAATACTTTAGGAGCCCTGGTTGTGTATTGGGTTACACATTGGGCTGCAAATTGCAAGGGTTTTTCTCCACTTTACTGGAGAAAGATGAGGCTTTCTGCTCCTGTAAAGATTTACAGCCTCAGAAACCCTATACGAGGTTGCTATGAGTGAAAATCGACCCCAAGGCACATCACCGCCACAACCATTGGTGGTGGTGTTGTTGCTGTTAAATGCTGTCGAGTCAGTTCCGATCTATAGCAACCCATAAAGGGTTTCTGAGGCTGTAAATCTTTACAGAAGCAGAAAGCCTCATCTTTCTCCCGGGGAGCAGCTGGTAATTTTGAACTGCTGACCATGAGATTAGCAGAGCAACTTGTATTTTACAAAATTGATTGCTTCATTCAATAGCTATTTGATTGTGCACAGTGTTGCAGGCACTATGGACTGGTGGGTTACTTCTGTGAGGATCGTAGGAACTGATGCATCAGAAAGGTTGGTAATCCCAATATCTGGCATAGTGTGCAATTAATAAATTCTCTTTTTCTTTGCTTTACCTTGGCTGTGAGCTCAAAACCTCTTACACGGCTCTCAGTCATCTCCTGTCTTGCCCTGTGAACCCATGGGGTTTAGACAGTTACCTCTCAGAGTGGAAACTTGCACCTTTAGCAAAAGACCAATCCTTTTCATGTGAATTCAATTAATGCCTAGCATCCCTTCCCACAATCATTACTATGATGTTCTAGCATTTCTTCCTTAATGGTTTTCTTCCTTATTACTGTTAAACTCATTCTCCAACTACAACAATCAGACAACAGTGTGAGATTGGATAATTTAAAGACCCATTTAACCAACTTTCTTTGGAAAAAGCTGTCAGACTTTCAGACTTAGTTTATTTTTTTTTTGTTGTGGGACTTCCCCCACCCCCTCCTCATTATAACTCCTTTGCAGTTCTGTCTGTGAAGAAAGCAATTGGTTATTAGAAAAAAGTGTATTTTTCCCATTATAGTATTATGGTGTGCCACTCCAGCACACACTGAAGATTTTGTAGTAGGTTATAAAAGTGCCAAATATAATTTGGATGCAAATATCCTATCCGAAGGGTTACTAAATGGAATGTATTTTGTATTTTCTGTTGCATGCAGAAGAACACACAGAATGAATCAGAGACAAACCCAATAATGGGTCCTGCTGTGTTAAGAAAACATCCTAATGCAAACTTGCCAGTAGGGGAGAAAAAATACATTGCCTTACAGCAATTTATTCAGACTCAATGGAAGAGGATCAGTATCTCTTTTCACTAGATGGACAGACTCCATAATTTATTCCTTCTGTGATCAAATGTGCCCATTTCCAACCCATTTGTCCCTGCCTGATTCGGAGATTCCAAAGCGACTGCGAGTGAAAACGTTTTCCACCTTAGGGCCAGAAGGTTGATTGATGGAGAAGTTAGCTCCATCATGGGCAGATTTCCTCAACTCTCGTGCTGTGTGGAGAGGGAAGTTATAATTGTTGTGTTGTTAAGTGCTGTCAAGTTGGTTCTGACCCATAGCGACCCTATATAGGGTTTCTGAGGAGCAACTGGTGAGCTTGAACTGCCGACCTTACAATTCAAATGGCTTTGCAGTCTAGCGCATTTACCCACAGAGCCACACCAGGACTCCAGAGAGGGAAGAAGCCCTTCAATAAATGGGCATTGGATTGCTCTTGTGACTGCTAGCTTCTCTCTAGTTTAGGAAGTGAGAAGTAGTCCAAATTCAGGGAAGGTCCTTCTTTCTTTTCGATCTCTGTTCCTGGGGTCTTTGACAATCTTTGTGTGGTACGGCATCTCTCTTCTTCCATCTCTGCTTGCTTCTCTACGTCTCACCTGCTCTTTGTGTTTCAAAGATGCTTGGTATAAAACACACTCTACCATGACAGGGTTGTTTTTTTGTTTTTCTTTAAAGGTTTTTATTGTGGATTGAGTAAAAGTTTACAGGGCAATCATCAGTTTTACATTCAACAAATCATACACCTTGTTTCATTACAATGATTATAATCCCCTCCATGTACCATCAGTTACCAATGTTTGTCTCTATTCACTTTAGTTTTTTTTTTTAAACACTCATATATAATAATTTACACCAATAATGCATATATAAAAATGTACCACCAAAAGGTGCATTTTGTAAATCTGCCTCCTGGCTGCCGTCTCTTAGTCCTTCGCTTCCCATGAATCTAGAGTCCTCAGCTGCTCCCTCTCTCCATGGCCCCATCTCTGCTTCCATCTCTGCTGTCATTGCTTGTCTGGATAAGGCCCTGCCATTCCTCTTGTGCTCTTCTCCCTTGATGACCCTAGGGTCCTTTGTTTCTGGACTATAAGATTAACCACTCCCCTGCTTTTGTTACAAAACTTCTACCTTTGCAATTGTAAGACTCACAATTAACCATAATAACAATTATTCATTATTGAATCATAAGAATCTTATCCCCATCACTTTTAACCAAACCCATCTAGATAAGATGAAAACTATTCAGTGGGGACTCTTCTCCCTTCCCACTCTTAAACCAAACTTTCTCTTGAAACCTTGTAAGCCAGTCACTCACTTGGTGCCTTTATCGCTCCCTCATTTTAGGTAGCTAATGTCTAAGTTGCCCGTCCCTATCCATATCAGCTGGATGCTTCACTGTCAGCTCTAGCCCTCCGTGGCTATGTCCTTGTCCATAGGCTCAGGTGTCCCCTGGTTTCACCATATTTTGGACCAATCAGCCCTTCCTCTTCTCTCTTTCATCTCTAGGTCCACGGGAGTCTGTGGAATGTGGTTGAACTCAGCCCATTTTTTCATTGCTACCTTTCCTTCTCTTCCACTCACCAGTAGACCAACATGGGCACCAGCAAGCTTACACGCCTGCTCATGTGTTCCCTTGAGTTTCAATCTGAGAGGTGGTTTGTCCTGAAGGACTTGATTGCTTGACTTGATGGCTCCCCAATGAACAACTTGTTTGTTCTTGTAGTAGCCAATCATACTGCCATTTTTATTTTGGGTTTTTCCTGATGATCTTTCTTTGAAGATGTGTCTTCTGTAACTCTAACTGTTTCAGGCTGGTCTGCTTGTCCTTTCTAGTGGGAATCTCCCACCTCAGAAGGTTCTGGAAAGGGCTAAGGATTCCACCTAAGGTCCTATACTCTGCAAAGGCTGTGCAGGAGACCTATTTCATTGGGCAAGTTCTAGAACCTCTTTTAGATATTTCAATGCATGATATGGGCTTTTAACATAAGAAAGACAAGCCATTCCCAAATGAAATTATCATCACAAAATTGGTATGGTTGTTAAGTGCCTTTGAGTTGGTTCCTCCGACTCATAGTTACCCTGTATGGATTTCCAAGGAATGGTTGCTTGGTTTGAACCACCACTTTGTGGTTCAAACTGACCTCATGGTTCAGTGCTTATTCTAGAGTGCCACACCAGGACCCCACAAGATAGGGGTTGGAATTTACGTTCCATTTTTGGAAAAACTATTCAATTTCATACAGTGTGCCCAGCAGCGGACAGGGTAGTCACTTTATGAAATCTGATAACGCAAAACTCCAAACACATTAATAAAAAAAAAATTACCTATATGGAGCTGAATCAAAAAATATTGCTATTAGGGTTCCAGTTCATGCATGCACAGATTTATTATTATAAACAAAACCTGTTTAAAGAGATCTCTGTGCTCAGTAGATGGCTGCAGATAAATTCTTCTCAGTAATGCACTTGTCTTCATCTTGTTAGAATGTCTTAAAAAGCAAGGTTCAATCAGAACAGTAGCTTCCAAGGGGAACTGCAGGCCAGTTACATTCGAGGCAGAGAGTATAACTCATAAAGCTATAGTGACTGTCCTTTGGAATTTCAAAGGTGTCATCTTGAGAGAGATTTTCTTAAAAGACGCAAGACCGTTATAAAGGCTTGCCAAGAAGAAGTTATAAGACAATGGAAAACCATGGTAAGAAAAAAGCTAGAAAAATTGCACCAAGGAATTCCACTCCTCCATCATTATAATGCACCTGCTCATTCTTTGAGAGCAGCAAGATCTGTCCTGTGAGAATTCTGTTGCGAAACATTAACCCATTCACCCTCCTGTCCTGATCATCCCTTCAGGTTTCCCTTTGCTCCCCAAACTCCAAAAACATTTTAAGGGACCATAATTTGAATCCCTTGAGGACTGTTGTTTATATGTGATGTGATGTGAATTTGAGGAAGGGTTAGAGAGATAGAAATACCACATTCAGCAATATATAAACATAGATGGAGGCTATTTGGAGAAACAATAGCTTCATATTTTAATATTTTCATTTAATAAAGGTGTCTATGATTTTGTAGCAATACTTTTTAAAAAAATTATTGTGAACTGAGTGATAGTTTTCATGAGAGAACATTGGCTTTACATCATTGTTTTGTTGCAATGATCACAATCTCCTCCATGCATCATCATTCATCAGTATTTGCTTCCATTCCCTCTGTTTTTTTTTGTGTGTTTTTTTTTTTTGGTGGGGCGGGGGTGTACACAAAAACATTCAGGAATATATAATCATTTAAACAACCCAAGGGCACATTCTGCAAGCCTACGTCCTGGCCACCAGCACACAGCCTTTGTCTTTCCATGAGTCTAGAGCCCTTAGATGCTACCTCTCTCCATGTCCCCATCTCTGCCTCCATCTCTGGTGTTGCTGCTTCTCTGGATAGGGTCCCACATTCCACTTGTGGTCTTCTCCCTTGATAGGGTCCTCGGTTCCTGAACTGTAATATTAACTACTCCCCCATTTTTGTTATAAAACTTCTACCTTTACAGTTGTAACAGTCGCAATTAGTCATGATAACAATTACTCACTATTGAATCATAAGAATCTTATCCCCTTCTCTTTTCACCAGACCTATCTAGACAAGATGAAAACTATTCAATGAGAATTCTACCTTCCTCTGCACATTTTGAAACTAAACTCCCTCTTGAAAACTTGTAAGCTAGTAGTCACTTCATGCCTTTACTTCTCCCTCATTTTAGAGAGCTAATGCCTAAGTTGTCCGTCCCTATCTACCTTGTGTACAGAGTGAATAGCACTGATACTTGATGTGGAGGTAGAAATACCTTTTGACTTACTCTCTGTAGTGTGGTGAGTTACTTAATGGCTCTTCTAGTCATAGTCTTTGCAAATGCCCACACAGTGACTTTTTCCTGTTGGATCTGCATAAGAAAAGGTGGGAAAAGGTGCTGATGGGTAATGTGATTCAGTTGTGAATGGTTGTTAACAAAGACATAGAAACAGCACTTTTACAATTATGATGTGAAATCTTGGAACTCGAATGTGTATAAAATGAGCCATCTCAGAAGCAGGATTTGGGGGCCTCACTACTATCATGGAAGATGAGCCAGGAGTGGAGTTGTCCTTTGGATTCGAGATCCCTGCACATTGAACTCCTTGATCCAAAGACAGATGTGTGGTATCAGAGGAGCAGACACAGGAGAACTAAGAGTCAGAGTATGAGACAGAGTGGTGGACTTCCTGCCCCATGA
Source organism: Chrysochloris asiatica (assembly GCF_000296735.1). Lineage (NCBI taxonomy): Eukaryota > Metazoa > Chordata > Mammalia > Afrosoricida > Chrysochloridae > Chrysochloris > Chrysochloris asiatica. The sequence continues at coordinate 6,826,966 of NW_006408541.1, read as the reverse complement.
ACAAGTAGAGCTGAATGACAGCTCTACTTTGGGCAGGAAGCTTGTTTGCAGAGTAGGGTGCCTCTAGGCACTTAATTGGGAGAGCAAGGTTTTCTGACCCACGGAGCTAGAGCTGAGTGCCTTCAGACTTAGGTTGATAGTGGAGTGGTGTATCTTGTGGGTATTTATCAGCAGCTCTAAAAGAACTTTGTAACATTGCCTGAGCACAGCAGAGGCCAGATCAAGGAGGCAAGGGTCAGAGCAAGGCCTGCCTGTGGGCAAGGCTGAGAAATGATCCTGACTGGAAGAACTGGTCCTTGAACATTTCTGCCCTGAATGGTAACCTGCTCACTTCCCTAACAAAGCCCACAATCGTGAATATTGTCTGAGCTCTGTGTGTCATTGCAATGAGTTACTGACCTGAGCTGAGTAGAGAGTACTGTGGAAGAGGTGGGTGATGTCACTTCTTACCCCCTCATAGATACAAACAGGAGTCCTGGGGTGGTGATGCTGTGGGCTAATGCACTGCATTGCAAAGTGAGTTTGAACTGCAAGGTCGGTGGTTTAAGCTCACCAGCTGTCTCTCAGAAATCCTATCCAGGGTCTCTATGAGTCTGAACTGATTTGACAGCATGTAACAACAACAACAGCAGATACAAACAAGAAAGGGAACATAAAAAGTTCCAACTCTATCAAATAAGCTCACTCTTTTGTCTTACAATTCTGGTTTTCTCAGTTTACTCTTCTGTTTAAAACGGAACTTTCCCTGAGGAGCCTGGATAATAATTTGTTGAATGAGGATACCCTCTCAGATAAATCTCTGTCATCCTTCAAATGTTGACCAACACCTTGATGTTTGCCGCCACTGTGTCATGTTCTAGGTGAAGATATGACAGGCTATGTCTTTAAATTTTCTCAAACAGCTTAATCCTGTGTGGGAGAGCTCCAGAGGCCAGAGGGACAATGCAAGTCTGGTAACAAGGACTGTGATGGCAGGTGAAGCTCAGTGGATGGAAGTCCAGAGGGACACCTCACTCAAACCGGAATGATCTAGGGAGGACTTCATTTTGGAGATTGTGCCTGGATGAAGAAGAGTGTCAGGATGAGAGCAGTCCAAGGAGAATTACTGAAGGAGATAGTGCCTGGGGGATGGATGAAGAAGAGGGTTGGGCATGAGAGTTGTCCAGGGAAGACTTCCTGGAGGAGATGGTGCCTGAGGAATGAATGAAAAAGCTTGTTGGATATTAATAGATATTACCCACTGTGGAGGGAGGTGTGAGAAAGAGAGTAGGGTATGCCAGAACAATTTGGGGACTCAGGAGAGTGAGGTCATGGATGGGAAAGAAAATATGAACTGAGGAGAAGTAACACTGACCATTTGGTAGATTTGGCCATTTTCCCACAGATCAGGAGTGTCAAACATGGTAGATGATTGTTAACTGGTTTCTAACTGCCCTCTCCCAAAAGTGGCTGGGAACTTTCTTCGTCATCACTTTCAGAGGAGCAGTTTCTGCCCTCATTTCAATAAGCACTTCCAGTCTCCATGATTCCATGTGAGAGGATGAACATTATGATGGGCAAATGGTATAAGACATGACTGGTCCTTCCGGAACTGTGGGGAAATCCTCACCCATCCTTTCTTCCATCCACCCATCTTTCCATCCATCTATACATCCTTCTACCCATCCATCCTTCCATCCACCCATTCTTCCATCCATCCAACTATCTATCTACCCATCCATCCTTCCAACCATCCATCCATTCATCTGCCCATTCTTCCATCCATCTAACTATCTATCCACCCATCCAACTATCTACCCACCCATCCAACTATCTATCCACCCACTCATCCATCCATCCATCCATCCATCCATCCATCCATCCATCCACCCCTTCTTCCATCCATCTAACTATCTATCTACCCATCCACCCATTCTTCCATCCATACAACTCATCCATCCATCCTTCCACCCACCCACCCATCTATCCATCCATCCACACATTCTTCCATCCATCCAGCTATCTATCCATCCATCCATCTATCTACCCACCCATCCATCCTTCCATCCATCCTCCACCCATCCATCCATCCTTCCTTCCATCCAATCAACCAACTGACCAATCAACATTTATTGAACACATACTATGTGCTGTAGATACTGAAGCTACATCAGTGGAAAAAAAAATAGAAAAGATTTCTTGCCTTCGCTGTGTTAGTTAAGGGAAGTAAAGAATAAGTAAAATATGTGTTATGCCAGATGTTAAACTCTGTTGAGAAAACATGGGTGCAGGAAGTTCTGGATGGGAAGTTACAACTCTAAATTGGGCTATCAAGGAATAGGTCTCTATGAGAAGGTGATATTGGCAAAGGCTGAGTCTGGAGAAGAGCCTTCCAGGAGGGGAGCAGCGAGAGAAAAGACTGTGAGGTGAGGCAGAATATTCTTGTCTGTGGGAAAAACAGGAGGTGGAAAGTGGAGCCAGAAGGAGTGAATGTCTGAGAAGCAATCTGAGATGCAATCAGGGTAAAAAGGATGACTGGGAAATGGATCAGGAAGGTGTTTTTTTTTTTGTTTTGTTTTGTTTTTTGCTTTTTTGACATGCCCACAAATACAGAGCAGATCACAGTTGCAGAAGATGCTTGGGTAGAGGAAGTCTACTTCGTAGCACCATATGACATAGAGTTTATAACTGCCTGTCGGTTATTGTGCCATTAGCTTGTTGTGAACACTTGTATCCAGAGAAACCATCCTTACACTGACTTGTGTTTGTGTGTGTGCATGCTCATATGCACCTTTTCCCATCCTGGTAGGAAACAGACCTACTTTTCACCGATCTACTAGAATAAAATGTTGAACTAGCCACTGTTCCCATTACAGATTTGAAATATAAAGAGAATACTGCAGAACTCACTCACCGTACTTCGCTTTCTGGGAGTTAGTTGGCTGACAGCAGTTGTCTGATGACATACCCCAGGATTCCACCTTCGTTGTGAGAGTGATCGATGCACACTGGCCGTCTTCACCTCTGTATCCATGGCAGCCGTCTCCAATCAATCATGGATGTTCTTCTTGATAAGCTTAGAGAAGAGTCCAGAGTCCTTAAAACAGTCTTCAAAAAGTCCTACATGATCTTCCACCTCAATAGCATTCCTGGGTCAGAATCAACTCAATGGCAGTGGGGTTGGTTTTGAATACCTTTACTCAAACAAGCCCTTCTCAAGGAGAGATCACCTGGCCACTCTAATTAAAGACAGTGTCCTTTTCCTGACCACAGTCCTGACCCCCCTTACCCTATTGGTATGTCTTCATTCCTTATCATTCTTACTACCTTCTAACATATTGTAGAGTTTAGTTCCTTTTTATGGTTTTTGATTATTATTTCCTCTCCCTAAAATGTAAGTTCCATGAACCAAAAAACTTAGTTTGGTTCATAGATCTAGTCTGAGCTCAAGGAGAGTGTCTTACACATAATGTTGCTGCTAAGTGCCATTGTGTTGATTCCGACTCGTAATAAACCTGTATAGGGTTTTGAGGAGCAGTTGGTGGGTTTGAACTTCCACCTTCCGGTTCAAACTGACTTTGTGGTCCAGTGCTTATCTCACAGTGCCACAGCAGGACTCCTTACACGTAGTGTTGTTGTTGTTAAGTGCTGTCAAGTCAGTTCCTACTCAATGTGACCCTGTATAGGGTTTCCAAGGAGCTGGCTGGTGTGTTTGAACCACCAACCTTGTGGTTCAAACTGACCTTAAGGTTGAGTGCTTATTCTGCGGTGCCACACTTGAACTCCTTACACATAACAGGTGGTCAGTCAGTATTTGTTATAGGATATATTCTAAGGTGGGAAAGATAAAGAACAGTGCACTTAAATGATATCATTTTGTGGGAAGTTCTGTGTTTGTTGTTACTCTTAAGTACCATTGAGTCAGTTCAGACTCAGCAACCTTGTATAGGAGTGACTAGTGGGTTCGAAGTGCCAGCCTTACAGTTAGCAGTCCAGTGCCTATCCTACAGCACTACACCAGGACTCCAAGCATACGTTTCTTGTCGTTGTTAAGTGCTTTCAAGTCAGTTCCAACCCATAGTGTCCCTGTATAGGGTTTCTGAGGAGCATCTGGTGAGCTTGAACTGTTGACCTTGCAGTTCAAATGGCTTTGTAGTCTGGTGCATTAATTAACTCACAACGCCACACCAGGATCATATGTTTATAAGTATGTAAATATGTGTATGTTTACACACATATACAAGTGAGCACATAATGTAAAGAAGATGTAAGCATACTTGTTGTTAATTGCCCTTGAGTCAATTTCAACTCATAGCAAGCTCACTGTTATACAGGGGAACTGACACACAGAGCTTTCTAGGTTGTATTCTTTATG
>NW_006408541.1:6802318-6822272 GCF_000296735.1 Chrysochloris asiatica | reverse complement strand
GATTCGTAACCACTAGGTGGTTGATGGTTTTGAACTGCCAATTTTGTGATTGGCAGTCCAGTGTGTGTCCTATAGGGCCATGCCAAGACTCCTTTAGGTTACTAATTGAGTACAAACCATTTGCACCCCCTAGGGATCTTGTAAGCACAATTAAACTAAGATCAAATTCACTAACTTTGAGTTGGTCATTTATGTACAGGATTTTCGAGGCAGTAAATCTTTACAGGAGCAGAAAGCCTCATCTTTCTTCCTTAGAGCAGCTAGTGGGTTTGAAATGCTGACTTTGCAGTTAGCAGTCCAGTGCTTAGCCTACAATGCCACACCAGAACTCCACAGCATACCAGACAGCCTAATGGGTTGAGTCCTGGTGTGGCACTGTGGGCTAATGTGTCAGACTCTAAAGTGATTTGAACTGAAAGGTCGGTGGCTCAGGCTCACCAGCTGTTACTTGGAAACCCTATAAAGGGTCGCTATGGGTCAGAATCGACTTGATGACACTTCATAACAACAACATATGGGTTGAGTGACATAGGGTGAATTTCAGTGAACTTTTGAGGAATATCACTCTATTCCTGCTTTGTGAAAGGAACAAATAACACTTTTAAAGTCTGGGGAAAATATATTAAATCTACAAAGTGTGGGTTCTTGGTATTTTTCTGTCATGTTTACTCCGACTTTGTTTCTGTCAAACGGGATCACTGGCATGGAAAGAGTACTGGGTTTTGTTGAGACAGTTAATTAGTGTCTTAGTCCTAGGTCTACATGATGGAGTCTTGTAGGTCAGATGTGTAGGACTAAGCAGAGCTGTCTATTCAGGGCACTTTCACTTAATGAACTTTTTGAACCAGGAACATTATGGAATTGAGCAGCTCCTTCCAACATGGATCCCCTGTGAATGACAAGGAGCTCATTAATACTTTGATCTCAGCTCCCTTTCAGTTGCAAACCCCACAACTCAACTTCTCTGGAATTATTAAATTTTGTGTCTTATTGCTGTTCATGAAGCATTTTTAAAATTCATTTAAAGTTCAAGCAAACATATTGATGAAAATACAGACCTATGCAAAAGTTGCTTGGGTGGCTACTTTGTAGTGTTCTATGGAGTCTGTTCCGACTCCTAGTGGCACTGTATAGGGTTTCCAAGGCTGTAAATCTTTATGGGAGCAGAAAACCTCATCATTTTCTTACGGAGCAACTGGTAGATTTGCACTGATGACTTTATGGTTAGCAGCCCAGTGCTACCAGAGGAAAATTAAATTACTAATCACTTTAGCTATTAGGTATGATGATCATTTAAAACGTTTTGGTATATTTACTTTTTCCTTTCTATGCCCCTATATAAAGCCCTTTTTCACTAAAAAAAATATGATTCTCCCATGTAAATATCTTTTCATTCAAAGTGATATTGTAAGAATGTTTATATCATCAAAGAACCATAAAACAGATGTTTTAAATGGGTTCATGATATTCGCACAAAAGAATTTTTCATAAATTAATTCTTGCCCTGTGTTTGGACATTTCAGTTGTTTCCTGTTAGAAATGATGTTGCAATGAGCTAGCTTCCATGAATATTCATTTCCAACTGTGAGTCCTAGAGGTGGGAGCACAGAGTTTTAAGGGCACCTGTCTAGCCTGCATTGTCTAGATGGGTCAAACCAAACCAGTGGAACATATATAGATATACATAGAGAAATGTTTACTTCCAGAAAACGGCTCACGAGACTGTAAAGGAAATGGCTCACATAACTGTGAAGGCTGCTAAGACCCAAATCCATGGATCAGATGATGGGCTGAAGACTTCTGCTGGCTCCTGTGGCTTGAAGAGAGTGATGAACACAACATCCTCAGGTCAGGCAGCAGGCTAGATGCTACTGCACACTGCCATCTCAAGAATGGATGTCAGGCAACACAAAGAATGTAGGGTGGAAACAGCCTGAGCTTAGCCAAGACATCCGTTCAGCCCCTGGAGACAGGCCACATGCCCAAGCATGTTCCCTCCCTAATGGCCTGGGTGCTCAGATCAGGAATGGAAGGTGAGCAGTGTTCATCTAACCACCAAGAGTTGTGGCCATGTTGGCACGTACCGCCATCCAGCCCCTGCTGCCCTTGTCATTTTCAAAAAAGGTTGTATGGTTGTACAGTGATATCTCATTTTATTGCATTTCACTTTATTGCTCTTTGCAGATACTACATAAAAAAAAAAAAAAAAAAAAAAAAATTGAAGATGTATGACAACCTTGTCTACCAAGTCTCTTGGCACCATTTTTCCAACAGCATATGTTCCCTTCATGTCTCTGTGTCATACTTTTGTTATTTTCACAACATTTCAACCTTTCTCATAACACTTTGTTGTTGTTAGGTACCATCGAGTCAGTACCGACTCATAGCGACATTATGCACAGCAGAATGAAACACTGCCCGATCCTAGGCCAACCTCACTATTGTTGCCACACTTGAGTCCATCAATGCTGCCACTTGGCCAATCCATCTTGTTGGGGGTCTTCCTCTTTTTCTCTGATCCTCCATCTTACTACCTTACCAAACATGATATCCTTCTCTAGCGACTGGTCCCTCCTGACCATATGTATGAAGTAGGAGAGAAGAAGTTTGCCCATCTTGGCCTCTAAGGAGCACTCTGGCTGCACTTCTTCCAAAACAGATTTATTGGTTCTTTTGGCTGCCCATGGCATTTTCAATATTCTCCTCCAACACCATAGTGCACATTTAATAGAGTACATTGTTGTTAACTGCCATAGAGTTGGTTCAGACTCATAACGACCCTGTATAGGGTTTCTGAGGGGTGGCTGATGGTTTTGAACTGCTGACCTTGTAGTTTGAAAGTCCAGTTTTGATCTTAGGGTACCATACTAGGAGTCTTAATAGACTTCTATTGTTGTTAAGTGCCTTCAGCTGAGTTCCGACTCATAGTGACCCTGTATAGGGTTTCCAAGGAGTGGCTTGTGAGTTTGAACCACCAAACTTGCTATTCAAACAACCTGTGGTCTAGTGTTTATCCTACAGTGCCAGTCCAGTGTAAAACATAACTTTGCCCACAAATGAACTTTATCATTACAAAGCAATTCCTTGGAGAGATTGTGGGTTTGGATCCAGAAGACCACAATAAAACTAATATCACAACAAAGTAAGTCACAAGAATATTTTGGTTTTCCAGTGCATGTAAAGGTTATGTTTATATAGTGCAAACATAGCTTTTCCATGTACTAGAAAACTAAAAAAAAAAATAAAAAAAAAATCATGAACTTGTTTTACTGTGATATTTGCAGGTTAATGCACTAGACTGCAAAGCTGTTTGAACTGCAAGGTCAGTGGTTCAGGCTCACCAGCTGCTCCTTGGAAACCTTATACAGGGTCACTATGGGTTGGAACAGACTTGACGGCATTTAACCACAAGGTTAATTGTATTGTGGTCATTTGGCATGGAACCCACAAGGAAACTTTGTTCATGTTTTCTGTTGTTCTTAGGTATGCCTGATTGATGGTACCCTTGCTGTGAATCAATATTATTATTAAGCAAAAAAAACCCCAAGACTTTTTGGCAAGCAGAGATGATGATGATGACGTGGAAAGATGGAACAGCTGGGGATTCTGGACTCAGGGAGGGAAAGGGGCTGTGTACTGACGGCCGGCTTGCAGGCTTGCGGGATGTATGCTTTGATGATGCATGCAGGGGATTGTAACCATTGTAATGAAATGAAATACGATAGGATGAACATAAAGCTGATGTTCTCCCATGTAAACTATCACTCAATTCACAATAAAAACTTAAAAAAAAAAGACTCTATGGCAAGAGAGCTAAACCACAGCATGCCTACTTGGAGGTAGTAGAGAACTACAGAAGATGTCATGGAATGAACCTTCTGGAACTTGAGTACTGATGCCCTGGCATAGGGAAAACTCTGCACATCTGAGGGGATTGCTTTGTAAAGAGAATTCTTGGACAAAGGTTATCAAAGTCCTTTCTTCTTTCAGGGACGTACTTGGCCATGGGTTAACTTTCTACCTGTTTCCCTGGAAACTTGACCAGGAGACATCGTTTAGGATGAAACCTGGCCACTGCATACACACAGCACTGCACTGGCCTTGGAGCAGCTGCACAGGAACCTTAGTGATATTATGGAATACCGTGACTTTGGATTCCTCTGCCTGGCTCTTGTCATACATCATGTTCCTTGCATGGAACTTCTCCTGTTGAAGAGAAATGCCTTAAGCTTCCCTCCTGTCCTGCTATGTGTCAGTGGTGGGCTGTGGTAGCGTGACCATTGAGCCTGGAATAAAAAGATGACCCTCGGTAGTATTACCGTCTCAGAGTAAGAGAAACCGAAGTCTGCAGGCTAAATTGTTCACCTGAAGTCAACTCCGTAAAACTTGGATTCCGTATTCATAAAATAAAGATGAATGAAGACTCCAACTCTGTTAGCTGCATTGTAAGTGGGGCAAGGTAGACATGCCTCAACTTTATCACACAGTTGTGAAGCAAGGATCAGCAGGAATTGAATTCTCAGCTTCAAGTGGATCCAGAACACACTGTCCCATGTTTCCACTTGTTCCAGCCACTTCTGAGGTCTAGACCACCCTCATTGGACCTCATTCTCGGCTACCCTGAGGACAGGTCATCAGGGATCAGCTGAAGGGCCTACACTTGAGGCCAGCTGCTCTTTCCATCCCCTTACCCCCTCCTCCTTCTGTCCTCTCCCCCTTTCCCTTCCTCCTGAGACTAGATCACAAGGCCAATGGATTCCATTCTTCTTCAGTGACTGGCCATGCAATCTTTGTCACCCAACAAACAGCTCAGAGCTGAGTCTGCTCTGATCAACCCTGTACCATGAGACCCCACTGGCTCAGTGATTCTGTGGGTTTGTTCTTTAGAATGGCTCACAGAATGCATGAAGACTGTTACCTATACTTGTTGCTGTTAAGTACCATCGAGTCAGTTCCGATCCATAGCCACCCTGTATGTGGTTTCTGAGGAGTAGCTGGTGAGCTTGAGTCATCGACTTTGAGGTTCAAACTGACTTTGCAGTCTAATGCATTAATGCCCAGCTCCATGTCAGGACACCGTTACCTACACTTACAGTTACCCATTTATTATAACCAGAAACGATGCAAGCATAGAGATGCATCAGGCTAGCCACTTCATGGTAGGGGGACTCCGCTACTCCTAAGGACATGCTTACCTTCTTCCATTCATGATATCTTCTTCAATCCTGGAAGCCCCAAAGAGAGTGCTCCAAGAACCTGGTCCCTTAGTCACCAGGACTTGAATGTGAGTATGTGAGGATAATTTCTAAAAGGATCAGCATGAGGCGGGAGCCTGTGAGGTGGAGGTTAAAGAACTGTCGAATGTCCAGCTTTTCCAACATGTAAGACCACTCTATGATCCCAGATAGCAATCACCACTCTTCCCTTCTCTCACATCCCAGGGTTCCACGATTCACTGCAACATCTACAGAATTCACAATCTGTCAAGGAAATAGCTCATGCAGTTGTGAAATCTGGCAAGTCCCAAATCTGTAGTTCAGACATCAATCTGGAGGATTCTCCTCACCCATGTGGTTGCAGGGACTGAGGAACCTAAATCAGCACAGGGCAGGCAATAAGGCAATTGCTAGCTGGCAAACGAGCTCAGGAGATAAGACATGTAAGTCCCAAGAACTGGAGCCTAGGAGAAGACAAGCCAGATGCAGTTCCAGAGCCAGAGTGAACGTTGCAAACAGTCCTATATATTGAACGCAGACCTCACCCTGCAAGGAAGCTAAGAGTGGTGACAAGTCACCACATCCTTAAGCAAGATGACAACTCCAAATCAATCCCACCTTAACCTTGCCTCACTAACATAACCAATCACTCCCTCCAAAATGGGACCATAATCACAGGCTGAGAGTCAAGGATTTACAATACATCTCAGAATGGGGGACTGTAGCTAGAAGAACCATGCTAAGTAGTTCGCTGTAGTATGACCTGGGGTTTAATACCTCGTTATTATCGATCTGGTCAATGAATAGGCATGACTATATTAGATTCTCCTCCCCCAGCCTTCCTGAAATCAGTTCTTGAGATGGGTTTCCTGAGTGGTGTTCTTAAATGCCATCAAGTCAGTCCCACCTTATAGCAACCCTGTATAGAGTTTCTGAGGAGCAGCTGGTGGGTTCGAACCTCCAACCTGATGGTTCTAAGCCCAGTGCTGATCCTAGAGCACCACACCAGGAGTCCCGTACAGTCTCTACTTGCTAGCTATTTTAGAAAACAAAGACTTCGTGATTGCTTGAGTTATTTTCAGAAACCAGAGGTGAAGAGACAAATCAAAATCTATGCCCCATCCGAGTACTATAGTTCAAAAGCCCTCTATGTGTTCTCTGCATGACGGGAGAGAACAGACCCCAAACATGGACAACAACACGAGGAGCCAGCACACAGTGGGAGTAGCAGTTGGGATTCTTTTATAAAAATTAGCGTTGATGGCATTACCTTGGACATTTGTAAGACCCGGCCAGTCCCCAAGCACGCCATACTTGTCTTAAGGCTCTGCTGCCATTGTCCTGAAATTCTTCATACTTCTTGAACAAGGAGGTCTTGTGTGTTCATTTGCTCTGGAGATTCTGCAAATGGTCCTTACATGGTAAGCATAATTTATGTAGAGCCCAGATAATGCAGTAGCGTTTATTTAGAAACTGAAAAGGAGACAAAAACGATGGTAGTTCATACACAAAACATCTAACTTATCCCTCACCACAACTCAGTGGGGACGACACCATTCTTTTCACCATTTTTTAAAGAAACTTGAGGGACAGTAAAACCTTACACTGCTCTTGAGGCTGGATGGTTTCGAGGAAGACTAAGTGCCTGTGTGGGCTTTTGGTAGTTCTCCTTATTAACTGAGCTTCTCCATGGGGCCCTCTCTGCTTGAACTCTTGGTGCAAAGCTTTTCCTGTGGCAGGAGAGTCCTTTAAAGCAAGCGGGAAGCTCTCCATGCTCAGGGATCCAGAGACTTATATTTAACAATAAAGAACCAGGCACTCCCGTGGAATGGCAGAGGAGGAGCTCAGCTCTGAACAGCGCATACTAATGTGAGTGCTTCAGTCACTCAGAGCTCAGGTGTCCCTGTGACATGTTCATGCCCTCATGAACGCTCACAGGACAGATTGATCTTCCACCTTGTGAACTCCAGTGATGCCTTTCCGAGGGTGCTGCTCTTGTAGTCCTAATGGGTGCTCTGGCTGTTGTTAAACTCTCCTTTATGGGACAACGATTGTCCATATCTTGGAAATACAGAGTATTTGCTTTTGAGAATTTGGGCATCAGTTGTCTTACTGAGCTCTTCCTAGACATACCTTACATACCTGGCATGCTTCTCTGCTATCTATGGTTGGTCGCCAACTTCACCCAGCCAAGTACAAATCATTGCTTGTGTTTGGACTCAAAGAGTTTTGCATCTGACTTCTAGACTGGTTCTGAAGGCCCTGCCGTGGCCCCTCTGTGTTCCACATTTAGTAACCACAGTAACTCCATTATCTGTGGCCCTCACTAGACTTGAACTTTCATGAGAGCAGGGGTCGTGTCTGCCTTGTCCATCTCCCAATCCTCTACATTTCTAAAGATACCCAAGGGATTGTCAGTAACTTTTCTAGATATGGCTCTTATGGAAAATCTAGCAACCACACAAGACTTTGGCAAGGTCTACAAGAACACAGGGCCTCTGGGCTCAATCATGCAAGCTGTTCATGGATCTCCGTAGACAATACCAAGTATCCTCATCTCCACTGAGTAACTCTGTAGAGAGGCAATTCAGGATTTGTTGTATGCATCTGATGATGGCAAACTTGCATCTCCTTGGATAGCCAGTGGGGAAACTTCAAGTATAAACAGAAGGTTGAATGGATGGATGGATGGATGGACTCACTTAAAGACTAGTTTCGTGTGGGGACATTCTTGGCTTCTCTGTGTCTGGTCCTTTTCCAGGGACACAAGAATGGACAAAGATAAGCTCTGGTCCCTGTTGTTATTGCTAAGGCCTCATAGCAACTCTGTAACCATGATGTTAGCAGTCCAGTGTTTGTCCAACAGCACCACACCATTCCTACATTCAGGGAACAGAAAATTTTGTCAAAGCTAAAAGTCCCTGTTTGAGATAGATGGTATGAAGGTTGTTGTTGTTGTTGTTAAGTGCCGTTGAATTCATTCTGACTAATATCAACCCTGTATAGAGTTTCTGAGGAATGGCTAATGGATTTGAACTGCTATTTAAACTGACTCTGTAATCCAGTGTTTATCCTACAGCACTATAATTGTTGTTGTTTTTTCGTTGTTAAGTGCTGTTGAGCTGGTTCCAACCCATAGCAACACTGTATAAGGTTTCTGAGGAGCAGCTGGTGAGCTTGTACTACCGACCTTGTGGTTCAAACTGACTTTGCAGTCCATCGCGTTAACCCACAGCGCCACACCAGGACACCACAGTTAGGACTCATTAAAAAGATCTGGTGCGGCACTATAGGATAAACACTGGACTGCTAGCCACAGGGTCAGCAGTTCAAAGACACCAACTGCTCTTTGGAGACCCAACACAAGGTTGCTATGAGCCAGAACCAACTTGAAGACACACAACAGCAACAACATTCAGTTTAAGTGAAAAGAATTCATCTCTAACTGGATTTGTGTGCACTTCAATTCAATATACATTCCACTTATATCCTTTTTGGAAAGACAGCATAGATAGCAACAAGTTCATCTTTATTAAACATTGGACTCATGGTTCTCTAGTGAGTAATTAATTAAGTTCCAACATGATTAAGACATCATGCTAGTCTCCAGCTGTGCACACCTTAGTAGAGGAGAAAGATGCACAGTTTTGCTGCAGGACCATCCGGCACGCACCGCGATTTGGACAGCGACCTTTCTCTTAACACTGGGATCAGAGCAAGTCAGGCACATTAGGATGGCCTCAGGCTCAGAGCAGTCCATGGTACAGAAAGGAGATGACTGACTCTTGTCTCATTGTCTTCCTTGCTCATCAATATTCAGTGGCATTCAACAACAACAGAATCACATTTGGGAAAGGGTTTTCTTTGTTATGTCAATGAGCAAGTGTTAGTGTGGTTCTTGGCAAGTGCTATGGAGTCCGTTTCAACTCATAGTGACCCTGTATAAGGTTTCCAATGAGCAGTAGCTGGTAAGTTTGAACTGCTGATCTTGTGGTTAGCAGTCCAGTGCTTATCTTACAGCACACCTCAGGACCCCAGTATTAGCATAGTGGTGTTGTTCAGTGCTGTTGAGTCAGTTCCGACCCTTAGCAACCCTGTATACAGTTTCTGAGGAGCGATTGGTGAACTTGAACTGCTGACCTTGAGGTTCAAACTGACTTTGCAGTCTAGCTCATTAACCTACAGCACCATACCCAGGCTCCTGGCATAGTGGTCGTGGTGATTATGTGCCATCAAGTTGGCTTGGACTCATAGTGACCCTGAATAGGGTTCCTGAGGCTGAAAATCCTTGTGGGAGCAGAAAGCATCATCATTTTCCTGCTGAGCAATTGGCAGATTGGAAGTATTGACCTGTGGTTAGCAGCCTAGCTTGTAATTCATTGTTGTTGTTAAGTGTTGTCAAGTCTGTCCCGACTCATAGTGACCCTATATAGCATTTCCAAGGAGCGAAAACTGAGTTTGAACCCCCGACCTTGTGGTTCAAACGACCTTAAGGTCCAGTGCATGATCCCACAGCATCACACCTGGGATCCTAAATTATGCTAATGTATTATGCTACGTGTTTTAAATCAATGTCTTTTGAGATATAAAAGGAGGCTTAGATGTATGCCCCATGAGGACCCTGAATTTGGACTTCCAGAATACATTTCTGTTTGTCAAAGCCCCCACTTGTGGTATGTCTGTCATAACAGCACTGGAGAACTGAGACATTCCCCGGAAAAGTGGAGTTACCATGTGAGTGTGGGCTGCTTCTGTGGAGACCTGTCACTGGACAGAGAAGCAGGATTTGTCCTCACGGGACTCAGCACCCTGTTAGGCTATTTTTACAGCCATGGCCTGCTGTCTTGAGTGGTCCTTCCCACAGCCCCACCACCGCGTGTGTGGGACTCCGTAGACGTCACTGTGCTAAGTCCTGGGCACACAGGAGTGATAAAGACAACATCTATCCCCTTGGGGTTGGTGCTATCAACCCGGTAGCGAAGAAAAGAATTAAAGCAGATGGTCGTCTCATTAAAATGTGGATTCTGTGCAGTCAAGGAGAATAACTTGGGTTCTGAGAATGTGCCATAGCAGAGCTTGCACGAGGCTTGGAAGTGATGCTAAAAGAAGTATTCAACTGCAGGTACTGACAGTCCACTCTCTGTTTTTGTAAATAAAGTTTTATTGGAACACAGCCACTCTCCCTATTTCTGGACTGTTAGGGATTCCTGGTGTGGTGCTGTGGGCTAATGTGCTGGACTGCAAAGTTGTTTGAACCATGAGTTTGGTGGTTCAAACTCAGCAGCCACTCTTTGGAAGCCCTCCCTATTCAAGATCACTATGGGTCGACTCAATAGCACTTAACAACAACAACAACAACAAGGATTGCTCTCTAGTTTCAGTGACAGAGTTGAGTGTTATTACAGAGACTGCCTGGCCTGAGGTTTTGAAAAGACTTACTATCTGACCCTTTAAAGGAAAAATGACCAGTTCTGGTTCTCTATGCATGTGAACAGACAGGGGTTGTTGAGCAAAAACCATGTGAAGTTCTCAAGCTCACTACAGCAGACCAGGAATTGCAAACTCTATGCTTACCAAGGTCAGACAAGCAATGCAAATAAATGAAGTGGACTGTATATCTGCACGTTCTAGGGGAAAGAGCCCTAAGAAAGAGGCTTCCTGATGTTTCTCTAGAATATATACTCTTTGCAGCCTGTTATTTATCTCCCCACGCTTTAATATTTTCCCTTTGTTGTGAATTAGGTGAAGGTTTATGGAGCAGGTAAGTTTTCTATTCAACAATTCATAAACATTCTGTCTGATCTCATTGATTACAACCCCAGTACCCCAGATGTAGCATCACTTACCTTATCTTTCCTGTTTCCACAGACAGCCTCCTTGTTTCCCAGTCCTTCTGAACTTTGTCCTTGGCTAAATGCTGCTGTTTTGACCTCAAATGCTGGTTTTTCTAAGGCAATGTGTACCCCCCTAGTGTTTCTGTGTCCCCCTCATGTCTACTGTTTGGCTGACAATTGATCCAGGGGGGTGAGTTCAGTTCCAGACCTGAAGGACCACTAATTGCCGCAGTCTTGGGATTCCACTAGTCTCTATCCAACCAGTAAGCCTGGTCTTTTTATGATTCTGAGTTTTGTTCCATATTTTTCTTCAGGTCTATTCAGGACTGCCTAACATGATCCCTTTCAGAGCAGTTGGGAGTGGTAACCGGACACCATCTGGTTCTTTTGCTACCATTTTTTTTTTTTTTTAAACAAAATCAGTGTTGTATTTGGAAAGAAAAAGAGGGCAGTGGATGCTGGTAAGCATCGATAATATCTCTCTTTATTTAAGGAAATAAGTTGCTAAGTGCTGTTGAGTCAATTCTAACTTATAGCAATCCTGTATAGGGTTTTTGAGGAGCAGTTGGTGGGTTTGAACTGCTGACCTTCTGGTTTGCATTCTAGTGTTGATCCTACAGCGTCGCACCGGGAGTCCAAGGAAGTAAGTATGCCTTTAAAGAAAAAAAAAAAGTTTATGCAGTTTTTTTTTCTGAATAGAAATGTCTAATTTGTCCCCCCCTTTTTTTTTTTTATCCACAGCTCCTTCATTCCCAAATTCATCACCCACATCTTCAAGTGCAAGCAATTAGCATGATGGGAGCAGAACAGGTAACACACAAAATTGGCATGGGGCCTTTGCTTTAAAGTTTTGACATACATCAAACCTGTATCTTTTTTTAATCACTTTTTAAAAATGATTATTAAAGCTTTTAGTGTGTACGGAGTAAGTGAAGGCTTACAGGGCAGATCACCATTTTTACATTCCTCAAATCATTGTAATGATTACAATCTCCTCCATCACCCCCAGCCAACAGCATTTACCTCTATTACCTCTTTCTGGTTTTGGTATACACATACCACACTGTAACTATAGATTCGTTTAAATGTCCAAAGGACACATTTTGCAAGCCAGCCTCCTTTCTATTGTTTTTCTCGGTCCATGAGCTTAAATTCCATGGCTGATTTTCTGGTTAGGGTCCTTCTCTTCTCCCATGTTCTTCCCTCTTGATGGTCCTAGGGTCCACCGTTTCTGAAATGACAGATTAAGTACTTCCCCTTTTATTTATACCTCTCCTACATTTACAGTTGTGATAATCACCATTAGACCCGAAACAATTACTAGCAATTATATCGTAAAATCCTATGCCTGTCATCAACAAAACTATCTGAGCTTGAGGAAAATTATTCAGTTGGGTTTCTGTCTTACTCCCCTCATTCTCACAGTAAACACCCTCATGAAAGCTTGTAAACCAGCCACTTTGTGCCTTTGTAGCCCCCCAGTTTTGGTAGCCGAAGTCTAAGTTGTCTGTCCCTACTAGCCCAGTGTACTAGGGAGACAAGCTTGATCCTGATAGAGAGAATTCTCTCCTATATGGTTGGAATTTTAGGCAGCTTCATCCAGAGACAAGGGTCCAGATGATCAGGTTGTAGCTTGCACCACTTTTAATAGAGACATGGATGCAAACATTATTTCTCAACTATAAGCATATTCTTAAGGAGCTCTGGTAGCGTAGTGGTTATGAATCAGGCTGTGAACCTTAAGGTCAGGAGACCTTAATGTCTCCAGCTGTTTTGCGGGAGAATAAGGAGACTTTCTGCTCCCATAAAAATTTACAGCCTCAGAAACCCTGTACTGTGGGTCGGAATTGACTTGAAAGTACTTCACAACGACAACAACATAAGCATGCTCTTAGAGAAGCTTAATGATAAATGGCAGCGGAAATCCAGTCCCACTGAAACTTTTGGTTCCTGCAAATCTGTAAAGCCTGGCAAACCCTCTTCAGGTTCACTGTGCGTTGGAATCAACTCCATGGTACTTAACAACAGCAACAATTAACGGTGCATTAGGGAACGGTGAGGACTGCGGAAAAACCAGTGTTTGCTGCTTCATGCAGCTTTGGTAGATTTTGAGATCTTTTAGAAATTCTAGAAATTATAAGTTTTACTGAGACTCAATGTTCAAATAGACATTTTAGGGGGTTGGTTTGCTTTGGTTTTACAATGTGTGTGCCAACACCAGCTGGGAAACCTCCATAGCATCAAGTTTGAGGTGTTGGTGTGGACCTTTGAAGAGACCCAGCCAACAGTTCATACATTAGCTAAGGAGAAAATGCATCCCTCTCTCAAACAAGTTGATTATCTTATGAAATTGTATATTTTGTAGCTTTGATGGTATTTTGGGAGGTGACTTGTAGTTGAGTGGCATCGAGTTGGTTCTGACTCATAGCAACCCTATATAGGGGTTCTGAGGAGCAGTTGGTGAGTTTGAACCACTGACCTCGTGGTTAGCAGTCCAGTGCTGATCCTACAGTGTCACACCAGGACCCAGACAGGAGGGAGAAATCTAAGGTGGTTGAAGTGGTCTCAGTGAGTCCATGGCGGAGGTGGGTATTGTCCTGGGCATGATTGTTGTTGGGTACCATATGACGCTCTGGTGGCACAGTGGGTTAAGTGTTGGGCTGCTGACTGAAAGGCTAGTGGTTCAAACCCTCTAGTTTCTCCAGGGGAGAAAGATGAGGCTGCCTGCTTCCATAAAGGTTTACAGCCTCAGAAACCTCATGGAGAAGTCATGTTCTACCCTGAGGTGCTTCCATGAGGTGGAACCAGCATGAAGGTCATGGGTTGTCAGATTCCAACTTCTCATGGCATCCCCTTGTGGCAAAGTAGAACTGTCCCGTAGGATTTCTTAGGCTGCAATCCTGTGTCCTGGTATGGTGCTGTAGGATAAACACTGGACTACTAACCACAAGGTCTGAGGCTCAAACCCACCAGCCCCTCCTCAGAAGTTCCAACCAGCTAGATGGTGCCTAACAACAACAACAACTACAATCTTTATAGGA
Organism: Chrysochloris asiatica; assembly: GCF_000296735.1. Classification (NCBI taxonomy): domain Eukaryota; kingdom Metazoa; phylum Chordata; class Mammalia; order Afrosoricida; family Chrysochloridae; genus Chrysochloris; species Chrysochloris asiatica. The sequence goes on along the minus strand of NW_006408541.1, from coordinate 6,808,181 downwards.
GCAGTTTGCCTGGTCTTTTGTCCCCCCATAGCCTCTGGTGGGTTAGAGCCACCAATATTGGGGTTAGCAGATCAGCACTTAGCATTGCACCATCTGGACTCGTGTACCAAGAATTAGAGAAGAGTACAATCTATGTAGAGTGAGATTTCCCAGAAGGCCACCAGGGAGTCCACAAGAGTTGTGCATGAGCTAAGAGGGTATGTCAAGAGACTTGGTCTCCTGGGAGCAAGCTGTAGATAAGGAACTCAAAAAGGTCAGCAAGTAATTTGAAATCTGGGAGCCTTCTATTATGTGCAGTTCTTTTTCTCTGTCGGGATGCTGACCCTGTGGGCAGGCTGGACTTCTAATTCCGTCTTCAGGATGTTTCTGAAACGGTGGATGAAAACATCGTCCACCAGGTGGCGCTCTTCGCATTTCAAAAACCCAAATAGCGCAAAAGAATGAGCAACTTTATTTAATGATATCTGCTGGGTTCTCTGATCCCCACCTAAGCCTGGGTTTGCAGCTAATAAAGTAAAAATAGCCTATACACTTTCCCTTCTTTATCTTATGGCACTAACCAAGCCCGTGATATTTATTTCTTCCGCGAATGCTATGCAAACTGTCTGTATGTATACAAGGGGGAACAGCTGTATTATTCTAGGCATTTGTCTCTAGAAGCAAAACTGCAAACAGGAAAGAACAGGTGTGAATCACGTGTTCCTATGCAGTGGAAGAACTGTCTTTAGGGTGATGGGGGGAAAGAATCAGCCTTAGCTTCCATTCCAGCTTCGCAAGACATTTGGACTGGACAGGAGATCTGCTTCATGAAGTCCTATTTATAGGAAAGTATTTTTGTAATTAAAAAAACAAACAAACGATGCTGCCTGCCTCTCTGGAGAAGCTCGGACTGAGAGCACCCAGCCAGTGGTGAATGACTTCTTGCTGAATCAGATGTCCACTGGGCCACCGGACTGAGAGAGAGGCAGCAAATTACACACTGCCTTGCAGTTGATTCCTGCTCATTGTGGCCCTAAAATTTCTAAGGTTGTAAATTTTCCTGGGAACAGACTGCCTCATCTTTCACTGATGGGTTTGAACCATTGACTCTGGGTATAGCAGCCTAGTGCCTAACCCACAGCACCACCAAGATACCTGTTGTTGTTAAGTGCCGTTGACTTGGTTCTGACCCATAGCAACCCTGTACAGGGTTTCCGCTGAGCAGCTGATAGGTTTGAACTTCCAACCTTATGGTTCAAACTGACTTTGCAGTCCAGCTCATTAACCCACAGTGAGACACCAGGACTCCTAGGCAGGGTTTAACATTTTCATTGATTTCTTTGCCCCCCCAAATTGAGTATCTCTGGGTCAAGTTTCCCAACCTCCAAATTCCAAAATGTCCATGTGATTTCTGTTCAGTGGAGGACTTTACCCGAACTTTGTCAGCCCTCACAGCAAGAAATAGTGACAGGGACACAGATTCCTTGTTGTTAAGTGCTGTGGAGTTGGCTCTGACGGAAAGTGGTGCTATATAGAGTTTCTTATACATGGAGTCCTAGTGTGGCATTGTGGGATAAAGCACTGTACCACAAAGTCAACTTGAACTGCAAGGTTGGCTGTTCACATCCACCAGCTGCTCCTCGGAAACTCTATTCAGGGTCTCTGGGTCGGAATCAAGTAGACAGCACTTAGTAACAACAACAACAACAACAACAAGGGGTTGGTGGGTTTGAACTCCAGATCTTTAGGTTAGCAGTCCAGTGCTTATCCTACAGTGCCAAACCGGGACTCCGTATTCCTCAGTTTTTCTTTTCTCGCTTTGTTTTTCTGCTGCCTACATTGACACTGGAGTTCTTGGGTAGTGCAAAGGGTTAATGGGCTCTGCTGATATCCAAAAGGGTAGACGTTCAAGTTTATCAACATGCGCCTTGGAAGAAAGACCTGGTGATTTACTCCCCAAAACTCAGCCACTGGAAAGCCCAAGGATCAGGTTGGACACACCTGGGTGTCTACTCACTGGTCATTGGTATGCACGAACTGGCCCGATGTCCTTCAGGAAGGGCATTTCTTGTTTTTTTTCTCAGCCTTTGTCTTCATGAAATGAATGCATCTGATTTCCTTCTTCACATTTGTCCTCCAGCATGAGATAAGAAAGGAGCTCTGGTAGCATAGCGGTTACAAGTTCGGCTGCTAGCTTCCAGGTCAGTGGTTTCAAACTGCCAGCCGTTCCACTGGAGAAAGATGAGGCTTTCTGCTCCCGTAAAGACTTACAGCCTCGGCAACCCTATGAGAGGTCATTCTGAGTCAGAACCGACTCCAGGCCCACCACCACCACCAAGTAAGAAGCTGGACAGTGGCAATGTGGGGAAGGAAAATAACTTGTGGAGGCAGGAGAAAAATGCTGGATAAAGTGGAGCTGTGGTGGTGGTTATGTGCCATGCAGTCTGTTCCTACACATAGAGTCCCTGTATAGGGTTTCTGAGGCTCACAAAGGAGCCCATGTTGGGGAGGCGCCACTCATGGGTAGTCTGCCTGGCTGAGAACCTCCCTGAGCTGCTTGACAAGAAGCTGGTATCTAGAACCTTCCCCACAGTCTGTGCCAAAAGGCTCCACTGCTGGAGATGAGCAGTCTAAGCCGCCTGTTCCAGAAGGTGCTATTTCTGCTGACTTTGACCTTGTGGCATGAGTTTAACCCTGTGTGGGGCATTGGACATGATCTTACTCTATTATTCGGGGAGGGAGAGCTGGGATTGGACAAGAAATCATTTCTAAATCCCACCCTGCTCTGAGCTTTATGATAGGCAGCAGCCAACGCTAATGTGGCCAGATCAAGCCTCATTCATTCAAATAATATTTGAGAATCTCTTATACATCCAACCTCACAATCATTGCTATGTTTGAGCCCATTGATGCTGCCACTGTGCCAATCCATCTCATTGGGGGTCTCCCTCTTTTTCTCTGATCCTCCATTTTACCAAACGTGATATCCTTCTCCAGTGACTGGTCCCTCCTGACAGTCTGTCAGGAGAGACGAAGTCTGTCTATCCTGGCTTCCAAGGATAATTCTGGCTGTACTTCTTCCAACACAGATCTGTTGATTCTTTTGACAGTCTATAATACTGTTAATATTCTCCTCCAACACTAGAACTCAAATGCATCAATTCTTCTACAATCTTCCTTATTCACTGTCCAACTTTCACATGCATATGAGGCTATTGAAAATACCATGAGGTATGAGTAATAAACAAGATCCCTGCAGTCATGGAGAATTCATTAGAGTGTGTTGGTCACAGTCAGCAAAAGAGGCAAACGTTGTACCAAGTGGAAATAAGACTATGAGGAAATCTTAAGAATGAGGTGTGGCCAGAGTAAGCTAGCTGATATTTGGCAGAGAACAGAAGAAATAAGCCACAAGGTCCTGTGGGGGAACAGCAAGTGCAAAGGCCCTGAGGTCAGCATGGGTGGGGTATGTCGGAGGGACCACAAAGACTCCGGAGGAGCTCTAGTGAAATGAGCAAGTAGGAAAACGATAGAGAAGGAGGTTGACGAGCACGGGAGGGGTGAGCCACACCAGGGGACCCTGAAAAATGATCGTCTATAAAGTTTTTATGCAGTGTTTCAACAGACATTTATGATTTTTAAAATGAAAATATCCCTACAGCTAATTATAACTACAAGAATATTTTTTTTTTTTATCAGCTCTGCTAACAAGTATCCGTATACTTACAGGGATGAAGCGTCGTGGTAATTGATCTCGTGAGCTTTCGAAAGCACGTGGTCCAGAGCTGTCATTATTATCCAATTACAAGGATGCCTGGAATCACGAGGTTCTGCCCGCACTCTAGGCAGGCACCGCTGTTTTCGTAGCTGCCCGTGTTTTTATATTCACTGATGGCGTCAAGTTTTCAGGTGTTTTAGTTACAGTACTGTGGGAAGTAGTATTTGTGGAGCTGTGTTGTTATTAAGTGCCGTGGAGTCGGTTCCCACTCACAGTAACCCTGTCTAGAGTTACTAACGGGCGGCTGGTGAGTTTGAACCACTGACCTTGTAGATCAAATTAACCTTGCGATCGAGTGCATATTCTTGCATCACTATACTAACGCAATATCTTTTCTTGGACAGACAGTAGTAATTAAAGGAAAAGTCTGGGAAACCAAACAATGCTTCTGCTGTAGCTAATAATGTGATTCAATTAACGTAGAAAGGTTTTACAAAATAATTTTGTTGTTACTACGCATATCACCTAAGGAAACAATTTTATTGTTAGTATGCATATCATCCTGGGTTGGTGCTGTAGGATAGGCATTGGAGTGTGAACCAAAAGGTCAGCGGTTCAAATCCACCAGCCGCTCCTCCGAAACCCTGTACAGAGTTGCTATAAGTCGGAATAGATTCAATGGCACTTAACAACAACAATAACAACAACAACAACAACAACAACCACATTTATCACATATTATCCTGTGGTTGAAATTGATAATAAGGAAGGTTGCTATGAGTTGGAACTGACTTGATGGCATTTAACAACAAGAATTCTGTGTGGTCTGGCACAGGAGGGGACCTCTGGGGGGAGGGGTCAACTAACCACAGTGACACTACTGTGGTGAGATAAAGGAGGAAGAGTCACCAAAATCATATGTGGGAACTTCAAAAAGTTCTTGGAAAATTTCCATTATCGTGTAACTCCATTTTTCCACGAACATTTTGAAGTCCCTTGTATAGAGTGTTGCAGAGCCTGGAAGACCCTGGGAAGACTTTTAATCTCTGTTCTTGATGGCTTTAAAACTCCGTTTGATGAAGACATGACTGCAAAGCAGCCACAGGCTCCATTCCAGGAGACAAAAGTGTATGTCTGGCATGCGATGAAAGCATTGCATGTTCAAGCTCTGATTCAAACAGACCTCAATGTGGATCTTTGTTCTGCGTTGGGCTCCACATCCTTTGGCAGATGACTTTTCCTTGCTGACTTCCAAGATCATAATTCATTGGGAGGATCTGAGACAGTCACTGGGCTTCTTCTCATTTTCGGCCATTCTTCCCATCTGGTAGAAACTCAGTGAAGGCAGATGTCCCTGGCAGCTGGGGGTCTCTGTGCCACTGGCAGAAGAGAGGTCAAGAGATGACAGATAGGTAGCATGGTGCAGATCAGTGATGAGTGCTGGCCAGGAAAAGCTTGGTGCAAATAGCCCTGGTGGCACACTGGATTAAGCTCCCGATTGCTAACAGACTGCTCATGAGTTCGAATCCACCAGTCGCTCCATGGGAGAGCAATGAGTCCAGCTGCTTCCATAAAGGTGGGAACTGTGTGAGGAGTTCTACTCTGTTCGGTAGCTTGCAGTGGGTCAGAATCGACTTGATTACAGTTTTTTTGGGTTTTTTTAGGAGTACAAGTATATTTATTTTATAGTGCTGCCAACCACAGTCACTAAACAAATGATGCCCACTTATTAGTTCATGGTACCATAGGTCAGAAATTCAGACTCATGATGGCTGGATTTTCTCTTCAGGATCTCACAAGGCTAAATAAAAATTAGCGCCTTTATCTGAAGGTCAGGATCGTTTTTTTCCAAACTCGTGTGTACTTAGTTCTTTGTAGGACTCCAGTCAGCATTTGTCAGCGTATTTTTGTTGGTTGTCTATTAGGGCTGTTCTTAGCCTGAATTAACTAATTACAATTGCCTTATACTTTAAAGTTCTCTAAGGAGACTACCCCACTCATATCAAGTCCTCTACATACTTTAAATCTCCTTCCTGATGAAGAGCCCAACCACTTTTAAAGACTCATGTGATTGGGTTCTAGGTCCTCTTCTTAAAGTGAGTAACATATCTTCACTGCAGAATTGTGATCATCATATTGGTAAATCCCAGAGAGTATATGAGGCTT
>NW_006408541.1:6800283-6801764 GCF_000296735.1 Chrysochloris asiatica | reverse complement strand
TTTTTTTTTTTTTTTGGCATTACACATACCCCATTGTAAATATATATTTGTTTAAATGTCCAAAGGGGGACATTTTGTAAGCCAGCCTCCTGTGCACAGGCACACTGCCTTTCTCAGTCCATGGACCTAGAGGCCTCTGCTGCTCTGTCTCTCTCTGCCATCACCTCTGCCACCAACTCTGTTGTCTCCACTTTTCTGGTTTGGGTCCCTCTCTCCTCTCATGTTCTTCCCTGTTGATGGTCCTAGGGTCCCCTGTTCCTGAGATGGCACATTAACTGCTTTCCCGTTTAGTGGCACCTCTTCTATATTTATAGTTGTGACCATCGCATTAGAGCTGAAAACAATTACTCACAATTGTATCATAAAGTCTTATCCCCTCATTACCAGACGCATCTGGACAGGAGGAAACACTATTCAGTTTCCCCGCTCCTCTGACCCCTCCCCCTCCTGTTTTTTTGTCTTCCCTGCCCCCAAGTTAATGTATGTCTATCCCCTGAACTGTGAGCTACTCTCCCTTCCCTCCCACCCCTGGTAAATTTTAGTATGGAAATCTTTCTTTAAGTTTTTACAACAATGGACTTCTGCAATATCGGTCCTTTTGTGCTTGACTAATTTCACTCAGCTGTTCCATGGGAGAAAGATGAGGCTTTCTGCTCCCATAAAGATTTACAGCCTCAGAAACCCTGTACAGAGTCACTATGAGTCGGAACCGACTCCAGAACCCATAACAACAACAACAATGTCATTCAGAGTCCTGGTGTGGTGCTGTGGGTTAATGCACCAGACTGCAAAACCATTTGAACTGCAAGGTTAGTGGTTCAAGCTCACCAGTCGCTCCTCAGAAGCCCTATACAGGGTAGTTATGGGTCAGATCTGATTAGACGGAGCTTAACAGCAACAACAATTTCACTCAGCATGATGTCCTCAAGGCTCATCCATGAGGCGTTTTGCAGCTTCCTCATTATTCTTCAAGGTAGCATAGTATTCCATTATGTGTATGTACCAGAGTTTGTTTATCCATTCTTCTGTTGATGGGCATTTGAGTAGTCTCCACTTTTTTGCTGTTGTGAATAGTGCTGCTATGAACATTTACTGTTACTGCTGGCATGAGATGATGTTGCATTGTTGTTTTGATTTTCATCTTTCTAATGGCTAATGGGAGTCCTGGTGTGGCGCTGTGGGTTAATGCGTCAGACAGAAAAGCCGTTTGAACTCCAAGGTTGGTGGTTCAATCTCACCAGCTGCTCCTCAGAGACCCTATACAGGGTCGCTATGGGTCAGAATTGACTTGACAGCACTTAACAACAATGGCTAATGATAGTGAATATTTCGAGCTCTGGTAGCGTAGTGGTTACGAATCGGGCTGCGAACCTTAAGGTCAGCGGTTCGTAACTACCAGCCGCTCCGCGGGAGAAAGATGAGGCTTTCTACTCCCGTAAAGATTTACACCCTCGGAAACCCTGTACAGGGTCGCTATGGGT
>NW_006408541.1:6797402-6799785 GCF_000296735.1 Chrysochloris asiatica | reverse complement strand
GTCTTTTGTTTTTCCAGTTAGATTTATTCCTGAATACTTAAATCTTTGGGTGGCTATGGTAAATGGATGGTATTGTTTTCCTTATTTCTTCTTTAGAGTGTTCTGTATTAGTATATAGGAATCCAACTGATTTTTGTATGTTGGTCTTAGCTGCCACGTAGCTGAATTTTCCAATGATCGCCAGTATTTATTTTTTTTTTTTGCTGAGTCTTTGGGATTTTCCATGTACAGGATCATATTGTCTGCAGATAGAGAGAGTTTTATTTCCTTTTTGCTAATTTGGATGCCTTTAATTTCCCTATCCTGTTTTACAGCTCTAAGACTTCCAGCACAATATTGAATAGGAGTGGTTATAAAGGGCATCCTTGTCTGGTTCCTGTTCGTATGGGGAATGCTTTCAGTTTCTCCCAGTCAAGAGTGATGTTGGCTGTTGGTTTTGTATACATGTTCTTAAATATGTTGAGGAAGTTTCCTTCAATTCCTGCTTTGTTTAGTGTTTTTATCAGGAATGAGTGCTGGCTTTTGTCAAATGCCCTTTCTGCATCAATCAATATAATCATTTGATTTTTACTCTTTAAAAAATTTATATGGTGAATTACATTCATTTTCCCTGCCCATCCCCTTCCCCCCCCCCTCCAAATATTAAACTATCCTTATATCCCTGGTATGAATCCTGTTTGGTCATGATGTATTATTCTTTTGATGTGTTGTTGAAATAGGATTTTGTTGAGAATTTTTGCTTCTAATTTCATGAGGAATATTAGTCTATAATTTTCTTTTTTAGTGATGTCCTTCCCTGGTTTTGGAATGAGGGTTATGCTTGCTTTGTGCAATGTATTAGGATGTTTTCCATCCTTTTCTATATTCTGGAATAGTTTGAGTAGAATACATGACAGTTTTTCTCTGAATGTTTGGTAAAACTCACCAGTGAAGCTATCTGAGTCTGGACTTTTGGGGGGTTGGGTTTTTTTTTTTTTTTTTACCTATTCTATTTCTTCCTTTGTTATAGGTCTGTTCAAGTTTTCTACTTCCCTCTGTGTAGGTAGGTCATAGTTTTCTAAAAAATGTATCCATTTCCTCCAGATTTTCCAATTTGTGGGAGTACAATTCTTCAGAGTACTCTGTTATGATCTTCTTTAATCCCATTGCTTCTTTGGTAATGTCTCCCATGTGCTTTCTAATGCGTGTTATTTGTGTCTTCTCTCTCTCTTTTCTTTCATTAGGTTTGCCAGAGGTTTGTTGATTTTATTAATCTTTTCACAGAACTAGCTTCTTGTTTTGTGGATTTTGACAGTGGGTCCTTTTGTTGTCGTTGCTAAGTGCTGTCAAGTTAGTTCGGACTCATAGAAACCCTGCATAGAGTTTCTGAGAAGCAGCTGATGAGCTTGAACTGCCAGCCTTGCAGTTCAAATCAACTTTGAAACCCAACGTATTAAACTACAGCACCATACCAGGACTCTTTGGGTTCTTCTGTTGTTGTTATGTGCCGTGGAGTCGGTTCCGACCCATAGCGACCCTACACAGGGTTTCCGAGGCTGTAAATCTTTACAGGAGCAGACCGCCTCATCTTTCTCCCATGGAAATGCTGGTAGTTTCGAACTGCTGACCTGGTGACTCGCAGCCTGATTCGTAACCAGTATGCTACCAAAGCTCCTTTGGGTTCTTCTAGGGGAGGTTTAAAGGAAAGAGCATCTAGGCACACACCCATGCTTTGTAGGATTCTCACAAGGAATTTTTGAATTTGTAAGGACTTCAAATAAAACCTGACAATCTGTGTACACATCCATCTCCCCTATGTTTCTTGGTCTTTAATAATTAATGACAAAAGTTAATTCATAGAGTGATTTAATAAACATTTAAATTTGGGGGCTAGAAGAGTCAGGTCTGGAAACGTTAAGATTGGAATGTGAGAAAAAATAAGGAGGTCAGGGAAGGGAGATTAGAATTCTAACAGGGTAGAGCAAGTCCAGGCAGAGCTAGGCCATCTTCAGCCTTTTTGGGACCAAGGGAAAGGGTGTGTGTGTATCCCAGTGCACTGAGTGTGCTCCCATCATACGTACCCCAACCCCATGCTCACAGGTGCAATGGCAGGAGAAAAAGTTGTTACAGATACAAGACTATTTTCATTCAAAATATGCATTAATCTGCCCCAGCATTAATTTTTGGTTTTGGTAGGTGTTGCAGATCGTGAAGGCCTGGTCAGAGGTTCGAGGCCCTATAGGCCCGAGTGTAACAGATCTAGCCACCTGGCAGTTAATAACAAATTATTTTTAATCTTAATATCCAGTTATGTTTTATTAATTGCAGACATGAAGCTCTTGATATACACAGATAAATGTAATATTTTCCTAAAAGCCAAGACTGTAAAATTCCAACAGGCAAA
>NW_006408541.1:6790512-6797032 GCF_000296735.1 Chrysochloris asiatica | reverse complement strand
TGCATTAAGACTGGCAAGACGTGCGTTACAGCATGCAGGGGGCACAGTCCAGCCTTGCAATCATACTGCCTGTTTAGCTAAGATATTTACTATGCAGGATATTACAGCCTTCATGGCTGAGATGTTTGCAATGCAGGATCTGCCTGATGCCAGTCCAGCATTCACTCTGGTTTCGGAGTGTCTCTTTGTCTCTTTCTGTGTATTCTTGTATACCTCTATCACCGTCAGGTATCTCCACCTCGTGAACCGAACCCCTATGTCGAGGCCAGTCCCCGATAGGTAGGCACTGCCGAGTTGGTACTGACTCATAGTAACCCTATGCACAACAGAATGAAACACTGCCCAGTCCTGCACCAACCTCACAATCATTGCTACCCTCGAGCTCATTGCTGCTGCCACTGTGCCAATCCATCTCATTGGGAGTCTTCCTGTTCTTCACGGACTCTCCACTTTACAAAGCACTATGTCCTTCTCCAGTGACTTGTCACTCCTGGTAATATGTCCAAAGTCTGAGAGATGAAGTCTGACTATCCAGGTTACTAAGGAGCACTCTGGCTGTACTTTTTCCAACACAGATTGATTTGTTGAGAAACCAACCAACAAACAAAACAGCAAAAGACAATCAATGCAAGTGAGAGTGCAGAGAGCCTGGGACCTGCCTACACTGTAGGTAGGGCTTTAAAATGGTACAACCACTGTAGAAAACAGTGTGGTGCTTTCTCAGTAGGTTGGCAACAGAAATACTGTTGTTGTTATTAAATAATGTTGAATTGGTTCTGTCTCATAGCAACCTTTGGTTATAGGGTCTCCAAGGAGTGGCTGGTGGGTTTGAACTGCCAATTTTGTAGCTAGCAGTCCAGTGCTTATCCTACAGCACCATACAAGCATTTCAGAACACCATTGTTGTTGTTGCTGTTAAGTGCTGTCAAATTGATTCCAACTCATAACGACTCTGGTGAGCTTGAACCGCCGAACTTACAGTTCAAACTGACTTTTCAGTTCAGCACGTTAACCTGCAGTGCCACACCAGGACTCCAGAAATACCATACAACCCAGTAATCACTCTACTGGGAATACATCTTCAAGAAATAAGAGCCATGACACGAATAATATATGCACGCCCGGCCGGGTTCATTGCAGTGTTATTCACAATAGCAAAAAGATGGAGGCAGCCTGAATGCCCATCAGTGGGGGAATGGTTGAACAAACATTGGTGCATACACACAGTGAAATATTACGCAACACTGAAGAATAACCATGAATCTGCAAAGCACCTCATAACACTGAGGAACCTGGAGGACATAATGCTGAGTGAAATTAGTCCATTGCAAAGGGACAGATATTGTATGAGAGCTTCCAAAAAGGTTATCATTCCATAATAAATTTTCTATGATGGTGACCAGGGATGGGAGGGAAGGGAGAATTATTCATTAGGTAGGGTAGAGTAGACAACTGCTAACTTGGGTTATAGATGTTATAAACTGCCATTGAGTCGGTTTGCAACGTGATCTATAGTTGAATGCCGATCTGGGCTGTTGTTGTTAAATGCCTCAGGTTGATTCTGACTCTTAGCGACCCTGTATAGGGTGTCCGAGGAGTGACTGGTGGGTTTGAACTGCCGACCTTGTGGTTAGCAGCAAAAAATGAAAAAAAAAAAAGCCATTTCTCCACCATGGATTTATTGAGAAACTGAGAGCTTGTTTTCAGAGTGAACCCCTTAGCCTTTCACCCAGAGGGGCAGTGGGGTAGGGGGCATGTTTTCCTCTGCCCTCTTCTCAACTTCGTTTTTAGTACTTGCTTCGAAATTTCATTTAAACTCAACTTAGGGTGGAGTACCAGCCTTACTTATGCCACTTGCTTCTCAAATGGATTCTTTCATTTGCTTGTTTACACAGTGAAGCCAAATCAATGCAAAGTCATTCTCTCCCCTACCTGCTCCTCCATCTCTCACCCCAAGACACGTGACTATCCAATCCCAGAGGAAGAGTGCTTAAATCGTGTGATCCATCGATTAAAGTGGGCGAGAGCATTTAATTACAGTTTAATTAGTTTTGCAGATGTGACTGCTCTGTGGCAGTTGGGTTGGCCACTGGGCAGCTGCAGCCTTGAAGTTTCTGACTGCTTTTATTGAGGATGAACTTCTTTGTAACAGAATCAGATTCACTGCTTATAGCTCCTCAGACTCTATCAACGGAGAATTTCATTGCTTTTAAATTGCAAGGCTTTTGTTATCGCTACAACTCTAAACCAGACAGCCAGAATCAGAGTGAAAAGAAATGTCACCACATCAGTGAGATTGAGTCGTAGCTTTCTGGTCCAAGTGAACGAAGATCATCTACAATCCTGGGTTCTTATCCAGGATGCCCGGTGGGATTTTTGATTTGCTGCTTCCAGATTATATGAGGTAGTTTCAAAAAGTTTGTGGGGGAAAAATCCATTGTCTTTCCATTTCATGTTTTCCAAGAACTTTTTAAAGCCTTTCGTCTTAGTATCCTTGACTGAAGTTTTGTTGTGCTCTCTTTGTATTGTTTCGTGTGGCAGGGGGTGTCTGCAATTGTTAAAGTGTTTTCTGCCTCATGCACAAACACAGAGAGTGAAAACTGTTCTCATTAAATAGAAGATACAGGAATATGAGATTTTGCATAGATGCCTTGAGAATCTGTCTGCATCTGGCTAATAGGATCACAAAACCAGTTATCAGAGACATGAGCCAAAGAATAAGATGTCATTTTGCAGAACCTGGGCTACATTTCCATGCATAATTTTTGCTGGGTAGGCATTAAACACAATCCAGCAATCAGGAGAGAAGGAACTTGGTGTAGGAAAGTTCCACTGGCTGTTTGTCAGCTGTTACCGGATTTGAGGGCGCTGCGGCCAGAGTTGAGCTTGTCACATAAACTTCTGTGACCAGGGGACCATAAATTGGAGGCTAGGGCAGGAAGCAATGAAGTCTTAATGAGTCCCCAAGATTGAGGAGAGACTTTGGAGAGCCAAAGGGCATGCTACAAGAGAACACCGGCTGGCAAACTGGCTTCTTTCTGGAGTGCTGGTTTGCAGAAACTGCCTGGTATTCATCTGCTTACTTGTGTTAGGTGACTTGCATCTGTATTTAATGGTCAGGTGGCAGGGGTTTAGTATATCTTATTTTCTCCTAGCATCAGTGTAAGGGACCCTGGTGGTGCTGTGGGATAAACACTGGACTGATAACCACAAGGTTGGCTGTTCAAACCCACCAGTGTTCCACAGGAGAAAGATGGGCCTGCCTGCTTCCATAAAGATTTACAGCCTCAGAAACCCTCTTAATGGACTGCTATGAGTCGGAATTGACTTGACAGTGCACTACCACAACCCTCAGTATATAGGAGTCCCTTAGTTGTTGTTGTTAGGTGCCATCGAGTCGGTAAAGACTCATACCAACCCTATACATAGCAGAATGAAACACTGCCCAATCCTGGGGCAACCAGGTGACACAAAATGAGTCCTGGTGACGCAGTGAATAAACACTAGGCTGTGAATTGAGAGGTCAGTGGCTTAAACTCATTGTTGTCCAAACCCTTCCATGGGAGAAAGATAAGAGACCTCATTTTGTTCCTCAAGGTTTTATTGTGACTTGATTTATAATTTACATGGGAGAACATTGGTTTTACACTCATTGATTCATTGCAATGATTATAATCTCCTCCATCCATCACCATTCAATAGTATTTGCTTCAATTCCCTCTGTGTTTTTTTTTTTTTTTTTTTTGGGGGGGGAGGTGTACACAAAAACACTTAGGAATACATAATAATTTAAGCAACCAAAGGGCACATTCTGCAAGCCTGCCTTCTGGCTGCCAGCCACTATTGGATCATAAGAATCTTATCCCCATCTCCTTTTACCAGACCTGTCTAGACAAGATGAAAACTAGTCAGTGGAGGTTCTACCTTCCCCCCACACTCTGAAACTAAACTGCCTCTTGAAAACTTGTAAGCCAGTCACTTCGTGCCTTTATAGCCCCCTCATTTTAAGTAGTCAAGTCTAAATTGCCCGTCCCTATCTACCCTGTATTCAGAGGGGACAGGATTGATACTTGATGTGAAGAGAGAGCTCATTTGTAACTGACTGCTGACTATGGCAGAAAGGGGAGGGGATTAGCTTTCGTCCCATGCCTACCAAGTAATAGTGAATCTTCAACATCATCTTGTGAAGGAAGATGCTGCCAGCACACAGCCTTTCTCTTTCCATGAGTCTAGAGTCCTCGGCTACTCCCTCTCTCAATGACCTCATCTCTGCCTCCATCTCTGGTGTTGCTGCTTCTCTGGATAGAGTCCCACATTCCACTCTTGCTCTTCTTCCTTGATGGAAGGGTCCTCTGTTCCTGGAATGTAAGATTAACTACTACCCCCTTTTGTTACAAACAGCCCTCAGGTTTTGGAAAAGGCTTTTCATTACATAGAGCCACCTCTCTTTGATTCGGGTGAATGGCTTCATTCTCTGTGCACCTACCTACCTTTTGGAGAAGGTTATTACTGAGCATCTAACTCTTTAGCTTGTCCCCATCTCACCACATCTCCTCTGCATTTCCCTTCTTCCCAACAGTCAGATTCCATATTGATTTTTTAAAAATCCTAATTCTAGAGAAGATGTACAAATGCTGCTTTCCCTTCTAGGGCTACTTGCTTTTAGAAGCTTGTTGCCACAATCTAGAGCTACTTGCTTTCAGGCTCAGCATTGGTAAGGAGTATTTATACTACAGAATATTTGGGTGTTGGATGGGTCTGGTAGGCAGAATTTGGGGCCTCATGGTTTCATGTCCAAGAATATATTATATTACATGGTTAAAGAGATTTTTTAGGTATAACCCACTATTGCTAATTGTTGATGTTTTTGTTAGATGCCATCTAATGGGTTCCAATTCATAAGGACCTTACACATAACAGAATTAAACACTGCCTGGACCTGCACCAACATCACAATCACTGCTACACTTCAGCCCATTGCTACTGCCACTGTGCCAATCCATCTCATTGGAGGCTTTTCTCCTTTTCACCAACCCTCCACTTTACCAAACATGATGTCTTTCTCCAGGGACTGGTCCCTCCTGATAACATATTTGAAGTGTGAAAGATGACATTTGGTCATCTGGGCTTCTGAGGTGCATACTGGCTGTACTTCTTCCAACACAGATTTGTTTGTTCTCCTGGAAGTCCAGCACTTTCAATATTCTCCTCCAACACCATAAATCAAAAGCATCAATGCATCAATGCATCAATTCTTCTACAGTCTTCTTTATTCACTGTCCAACTCTCACATGCATATGAAGCTATTGAAAATACCATGGCTTGGGTCAGGCACACCTTAGTCATCAGACTGATATCTTTGCTCTTCAGCACTTTAAAGGGGTCATGTGCAGCAGACAGGGAGATCATCCTGGATAATCCGACTGGGAACAGTGCAGTCGGCCACATGAGCTTTGCAGAGTAGACTGAGGAAACCAGAGAGGGGCTGGACATGCTGTGTCTGGCTTTGAAAATGGATGGTGCCAACAGCCAAAGAATACATGTGGCCTCTAGGTGCAGATAATGGCCTCAGAGTTATCAAGGAAACAGGGACTTCAGTCCTTCAACCCTGTAGAACGAAATCCTGCCAACAACCTGAATGTCCACGAAAGCAGATTCTTCCAAAGATCCTCCAAGTAAGAATGGGAAGACATCTTGACTCTGGCCTTCTGAGACTAAGCAGAGAACTCAGCAAGTCAACTGGATTTACAACACTACGAGTTGGAACCGACTCCACGGTACTTAACAACAACAACA
Source organism: Chrysochloris asiatica (assembly GCF_000296735.1). Classification (NCBI taxonomy): domain Eukaryota; kingdom Metazoa; phylum Chordata; class Mammalia; order Afrosoricida; family Chrysochloridae; genus Chrysochloris; species Chrysochloris asiatica. The sequence goes on along the minus strand of NW_006408541.1, from coordinate 6,791,236 downwards.
AAGTGACAGACAAGTGTCATGTCCATGCCCGAGCTCCATCACTACTTGGGTCCAGCTGATGAGTGTTCCTTGGGAATGTAGACACAAGGTTGCTCTATCTTTTTTTGTTTTAAGAAAAGCATAGTATCTGGATTTTCATGTGGGATATTTAAAGCTACTTATTATTCTCAAAGACCGATAGAGTCCCCATTATCTATCACAATGGAGGACAGACAGACGCAACTTTATGATGAGCTGGCAGTTACAGGCACATTTAATCATTCTTGTTCCCAGACTCAGGGTATTCAGGGGGCCAATGAGTTCAGAATGAACCTGAAGGATGGATTTGGTGCATGCAATCAGTCAGTCAGTGCACAGTGCTGGTTTTTAAGACATTTACTCTAACAGAATCCTTTTCAGAGTCTGACAGGAGGGAGATATGGGGCAGAGATCTATTAAGTACTTATTTGATAAGTTCCTGATAGGAGAGCTTTTTCATTGATCAGGTCTAGAGGTGAGTAGAATAGAAGGTGCTCCTTTGGAAGTTCTTATTTGGAATAATTTATCAGTGACAGCTTGATTTTTTGGTCATTTATCTGATTCTAAAATACCTTTTAAAATAAAGAAATCATTAAGGGTTATTGAACCATAGGTTGATTTTTTTGATTCCATCATGAGTTCAAGGAACTCTGGTAGTGTAGTGGTTATGAGTCAGGCTGCTAATCTCAAAGTCAGCAGTTCGAAA
>NW_006408541.1:6764211-6787694 GCF_000296735.1 Chrysochloris asiatica | reverse complement strand
GGCTGTGGCCGTTTGGTTTTAATTGGAAACTGTCTCTTTAAATTTCAAGGAGATCTGTGCGCATGCGTAGTAGAACCCTCCGAGGGTGGGGTTGGGGTGACCACTAGCTCAGACACCCCTATAGTCACCAGAATGGAGGTGCGCAGACAGCAAGGGACCAATGAACAGATACCAAAAGAAAAGAATGTCTGCACCTTTATCTCAGTGGTTCTGACAGGCATCTGTGGCCGCTCCGATCTTTCCCCCACGTGGTCTCACTCAAGATGGCGGCTCCTGGAGCAGCCAAGCGTCTCGGACTAGAAAGCAATGGATTTCTTTCTTCTGCCACAAATTCTCCCAGCTGTGAGCCTTCCAACCTTGTAAGTATTCCTTTATATGTGGTTCAGAGTTCTGGGACAATCCCCTGAGCCTTCTTGGTCGGGTATTCTGTGTTGTTGTTGGCGGAGCTCTCTGCTATATGTCCACCCGATCTGCCATCTTGTTTGTTCTCCCATTAGTAGGGACTTTTGAGTCAATGTTTCAACTCATGGTGACTCCATGTGACTAAGTAGAGCTTTAGGATTCTCTAGGCTATAACTTTCATTGGGGTAAATTTGATGGTCTTTGTATCATGGAACCACCAAATAAGTTTAAACCACCAATTTTTATTATTTTATTTTTTATCAACTCAGCACTTAACCACTGCACAACAGAGACTCCTTGGCCAGGGACACGGTATGAGAGTTCTGTCTTATTACACCTTTTGGTTTCTTTGGATTAGCTCAATTAAGTGTACACATTTCATCAGAAACACCGATATCCCTCCAGCAACTCTACAAATCTAGAAAAGAGAAAGACCATCTCTTTTCCAGTAGTTCCCTGAAAAGTCTTAGGATTTGGTCTTGTAGAATAGCATTCCAATATATATGGCCAGATGGGTACTATGTTCTGCTTATGACAACTGGTATATCCCCCAAATGGCCATAGAAATATTTGTAGTCTATCATGTTTTTCTAGAACCTTGCCACTTCTAATTGTAAGGGAGAGTCCATTTCTCTTCTTCTTGAAATTGAGTGGAAGTTTGGTAATTGGCTAATGAGTAAATTGTGGAGCAAATGTCACTGCATGGCTTCCAAGGCTAGTTCATAAAGAGCGAGACAGCATTTATTTATCTGGTTGTCATTTGTCAAGCTGTCTCTGGAGACATCTGCTCTTGGATCACTGTGATAGTGTGAGGAAGCCTAGACAAATGGAGGCCACACAATATAGCTATGTGTTGTGTTGACCCTCTAAGTCTCAAAATGCGGGTGATGTTACTAGAATCTACGTTCAGGAGTGGTATGAAGATTACATGAGCAAATTCAGGTAATGTACTTAAGTAAAGTAGCTGGAACCTAAGTTTATGTACATGAAGGTGTTCTGGGCAACGGACTTGGCTACATTCTTAGCCTCCAACCAGCCTCAACCACAGTAAGGATTCAAATGACCCAGACCTGCCTTTGAGATACCTGAGCTGATGTTGAGTGGAGCAGAGATGATTAAGTCTCACTGAATCCTGTCCATGCTGTAGATTTGTGGGCAGGGTTGGATGTAGTTGTCTTAAGACACTGAAGTCTAGGAAGATGTGTTGTGTAGCCATCTCTACTGAGACAAATGAGCTCTGGTAGTGTAGTGGTTACAAGTTGGGCTGCCAACCTCAAGGTCAGCAGTTCAAAACTACCAGTGGGTCCATGGGAGAAAGATGAGGCATTCTGCTCCCGTAAAGATTTACAGCCTCAGTAACCCTGTGCAGGGTCACTATGAGTCGGAACTGACTCCACGGTACTTAACAACAACAACTGAGACATCAATGGTCACTGAGCCACGTAATGATCCACAGAACTAGCATTGGGAAGTGGAACTGGGACTGAGAGCAGAGGTGATGGTGACAAATAAGAAACATGAGGGTATTGTTACAGAAAAAGGGTGATGGGATACCAGGTACAACCAAATGATGTTCTTTGCAGTGGAACAGAAAGTCTTCACATATTGACTTCAAAATCCACATTCCTTTTACTCATGAGAATTTTCTTCCCTTACCCCAACTTGACCAAAGTCACGTTGGGACAGAGTATAAATGTATAAATTACAATATAACACGAAAGGTGATTATCCCTTCCACTAGAGCAGATAATTGAAGATTGGCTGCCTTAGATAACATGCATTCTGTTTCCATATCACGGCCTGCCTCGGTGCTTTGGACAGCAAGACTGGGGTGGCCCTCAAGATAGGATTCCTTGTCCTGATGTCTAGATGGAGACTGAGGACTCCAAGTCATCATTCATGTTTTCATTACCTATTGATATGCTTTCATATAAAAAAAAATATATATATGGGTGCTGAAGGCAAATGGAAAACATTAATTGAATTATTTGCTGAGCTGGTTTACATTTTTATGCCATATTTCTTCCCTGGTTTTGGGCTCCAGGCATCAATGGTAGAGTAAACACGTGTTGATCACATTGATTTCGCCGCAGCTTGGGGAGGAAGTAGCCATCACTACATGGTGATACATTAATAACCTGTTACGAGGCGCCAAAAGGGAATATTCAGAAATGCCTTCTGATAACTGCACAGTGCCAGAATAATTTATAAATATAATCAATCATTCAATGCACATTAGCACATTGTACAGAAATTAAAATCCTTCCCAAGGTCTAACTGGTTATCAGCTGTCTTCCTAGTGTTCAAGTGAGAAAATATAGCTGAGGACAATTTTTATGTATGAGAGGAAAACAAGCAGTGCTTCTTAATTGGTTTCCTGTTTCCAAGTCTTCCACAGAGATTTGCTGACTCATCTTCCCCATTTCCCTCTCAATTATCTTTGTACAAAACCAATTATATCAAGTTACCTGCTTACAAAAACAAACAAGGCTCTGGTTCTCTAGCATCAAGCTTCTCTGTGGACCTTCAAAAGCTTTGATGTCCTAGCCCCATCCTGGTTACCTAATCCTTTGATCTCTTTTCTGTCCACTTGATGGTTGGCTGGTTGTTTCATTCCTCAGTACCCCATGAGCAGACTGTCTCATGTATCTGTTGCTTTACTTGTGTGATTCGGTTCCCTCTTTCAAGTGGGTTGCTTCCATTCTGGGTTCCCCTTCAGTTTTCTCTTTAGGCAGACTTTCACTTCCTTCTTCTACATTTGAATAACACATTTATATAAATTTATATTGCTGTTCTTTCTCATGCTGCGCTTTCCAGAGAAGCAAAACCAGTACAAAATGCAAATGCATATATATAAAAGAAGTTTATTGTCAAAGAAATGGCTTATAATTGTAGTCCCAGGTCCACAGTATAAGAGAGAGCCTTCCCCGTGTGTCCATTATATTGGAAGCAGGCCACACCCCACAAAGAAGCATCCCTTCAACTGATTGGCTGCTCATAGCCAATCATCATAGAGTGAACTGTGCCAGTATTAGACTTCATCACCATGGGAATAGGCACATCCCAACTGCTAAACCTCTGGAAATCCTGGCCTAGTCAAGTTGACACAGAACCCTAACTATTGCAGTGACCTCTAGCCAATTTCAACTCATAGCGACCCTGTGTACAACAAAAGGAAAAACTGTCCAGTCCTGTGCCATCCTTACAACTGTCACCAGGTTTGAGTCCATTGTTACAGCCACTGTGTCAATCCGTCTCATCATGGGTTTTCCTTTTTCACTGACCTTCTACTTTGTCAAGCATGATGTCCTTCTCCAGGGACTGGTCCCGCCTGATAACACAACCAACGTCCATAGGACACAGGATTGCCATTCTCACTGCTTAGGAGCATTCTGACTGTGCTTCCTTCAAGACAAATTTGTTTGCTCTTCTGGCCACTGATGCTATAGTCAATATGCTTCATAATTCAAAGGCATCAATTCTTTAATCTTTCTTATTCATTGATCAATATTTACATAGACCTGAGGCAATTGAAAATGCCATGGCTTGGGTCAGGTGCCCTTTACTCCTTAAAGGGTCTTGATTTTTAACACAATAAAGATGTCTTTTGCAAGAGATTTGCATAATGCAATATGTCATTTAATTTCTTGATTGCTGCTTCCATGAGTGTTGATACTGGATCTAAGTAAAATGAAACCCTTGACAATTTCAATCTTTTCTCTACTTATTGTGACGTTGCTTATTGATCCAGTTGTGAGGAATTTTGCTTTCTTTATTTTGAGATGTAATTTGGAATGCTTTTTGATTTCAATATAGTCTTTGATCTTCGTCATTAAGTGCTTCCAGTCCTCTTTGCTTTCAGCAAGCAAGGTTGTGTCATCTGTGTATCACAGTTGTTAATGTGTCTTCCTTCAATCCTGAAGGTACATGCTCAACATACAGACTGAGTAAGTATGGTGAAAGAATGCAATCCTAATACACACCTTTTCCATTTTTAAAACATGCAGTTTTTAAAAATCAACTTGTTCTGTCGACCAAATGCCTTTTAGTTTATATACAGGTTCCGCATGAATGCCATTAAGTGTTCCAGAATTCCCATTCTTCCCAATATTATCCTTAATTTGTTATGATCCACATAGCGGAATATCTTTTCTAAGTCAATAAAACATAAGTAAAAGTCTTTCTGGTATAGTCTGCTTTCAATCAAGATCCATCTGATGTCAGCAATGATATCCCTCATTCCATGTTTTCTTCTGAATCCAGCTTGAATTTCTGACAGTTCCCTGCTAATTAATGTACTACTGTAGCCATTTTTAAAGTTATTTTGCCCATGGATAATGACTTGGAACCATTCTTGGCAACCATTTGCTTAGTGAGATCATATGTTCTGGATATCTTGGTTTGGTCAAATTTTCATAAATTACTAGGTAGTGAAGAATGGCCTATCTATAGTATTAACTGTTTGGTAGACTTTATTTTTAGTCAAACCATTTATTCAATGTGTTTTCAACTCAGGGCTTGAATTTTTTTCTCCCGTTCTTTCAGTGTGAGAATGTTGAACATGTTCTTCCATTTTCGTATCCTAACTCCAGGTCTTTGAGTATTTCATAATAAAATGTTCTTTGTCTTTTCAAGTCATCCTTTGAACTCTTCTGTTCAGCTCTTTTACTTCATCATTTCTTTTATTCACTTTAGCTACTTTCATATTTCAGAGTTTCTTCTGACATCCATTTGGTCTTTCCTGTGTTTTTAATAATAGAGTATATATGCTTTTTCAAATGTAAAACTGATGATCTGCTCTGTAAACTTTCACTGAATGCACAATAAAAAGTAATAAAATGAAAATAATTATAGTATTAGATTAAAACAGATGAATGATGTAGATATAGAATATATTGGGATTCCAGGAAAGCCTTTTGCAAAAGTTTTTTTTTTAACACTTACTGGATAAAAGAGAAAAATTTGCTAAATAATTGCACAGTTATATAAAATTAAAAAATTTAAAACAGTATCCAATGAGTCCTAGTGTGGCCCTGTAGAATCAACACTGGAGCACCAACCACAAAGTTGGTGGTTTAAACCCCTCAGCCACATCTTGGAAACCCTATACCGGGTGGCTCAACTGCCCTTAACAACAATGCATATTAAGTAATGGATCCATGTAGGATTGATTACGTACGATAAATTCTGTTGTTTAATAATGCTAAATCCTACACGGGATGCTTAAATGCCAGCTCAGCATTCCAAGTTGCCTTTTGTCTGACTGTCAGCTGGAATACTGTCTTAGGGCTGTAATAACAGAAAACCACAAAGGGAGTGACTTTAAGATCAGAAATTTATTTTCTCAAAGGTCTGCAGGCTAAAATACCACACCAGGTTTCAGCTGTGTCAATTCCTTCTGTGGGCTTGATGAGCACTTCTGGTGACTGCTGGGAATCCTTGGTATCACTTTCTTGCTTATAGATGTACCTGCCTCCTTGGTCATGTGGCCTCAGCCCTTGTGTGTGTGTGTACTTCTCTTTATAAGACACTACACAGAAATGGTTACTTTTAGGACCTGCCCTGTTTGGTATAGGAGTCCTGGTATGGCACTGCAGGATAATGCACTGGACCCCAAGGTCGATTTGAACCACAAGTTCCTCACCAGGTGCTCCTTGAAAACCCTGTGCAGTGTTGCTGAGGTGGAACTGACTTGACAGCACTTTACAACAACTACTACTCCGTATGATGTCATTATCATAACAAAAGGAAATCCTGTTTCTGTGCAGGATGCAGACACAGGTACATGGGATAGGGTTTCCATGTATTTGGAGAAGAATATAATTCAATCTATTGTTGTTGTTGTTAAGTGCCGTTGAGTCGGTTCTGACCCATAACGACCCTGAACAAGGTTTCCAAGGCTGTAAATCTTTACGGGAGCAGAAAGCCTCCTCTTTCTCCCGCAGAGCAGCTGATAGTTTCGAACTGCTGACCTTGCAGTTTGCAGCCTGATTCGTAACCACTACGCTACCTTCAAACTTTCAAGTGAACCAAGTTTAGCAAGGACATCCAAAGAAAGGTTGATAAAAGTTTAAAAACTACTTTACTTTATGAATGCATACCTCTAAGCCAAAAAGACAAAATGAAATAGGCATAAAGGCAAAAAATTAATTAGATTCAAACAAGTATAGATGCACATTTCAGAGTCTCTTCTGGCATCCATTTTGGTCTTTTCTTTCTTTTTTGTCTTCTTAATGACCTTTTGCTTTCTTCTTGTATGATGTTCTTGATGTCATCCCACAACTCTCCTGGTCTTCAGTCTTTAGTGTTTAACGCATCAAATCTGTTCTTCAGATGATCTCTAAATTCAGGTGGGGTATATTCAAGGTTATATTTTGGCTCTTGGGGACTTGTTTTCATTTTCTTCAGCTTCAGCCTGAATTTGCATATGAGCAATTGATGGTCTGTTCTAGTCTGTCCCTGGCCTTGTTTTGGTTGATGATATGGAGTTTTCCCACCAACTCTTTCTATAGATGTAGTCAGTTTGATTTCTGTGTATTCCATCTAGTGAGGTCCAAGTCATATTTTATGCTGTTTGAAAAAAGGTATTTGCTATGAAAAATTAATTGGTTTGGAAAAATTCTATCATGTGATCTACAGCATAGTTTCTATCACCAAAGCCATATTTTCCAACAACCATAGAATAATTGTGCATTTGAGTTATAGTGTTGGAGGAGAATGTTGAAAGTACCATGGATTACTAAAAGAACAAATAGATTTGTGTTGAAAGAAGTACAGCCAGAGTGCTCTTTGGAACCAGGATGGTCAGACTTCTTCTTTCATACTTTGAACATATTATCAGGAAGGACCAGTCCCTGGAGAAGGATATCATGCTTAGCAAAGTGGAGGGTCAGTAAAAAGAGGAAGACCCCCAACAAAATGGATTGGCACAGTGGTGGCATCAATAGGCTCAAATGTAGCAGCGACTGTGAGGTTGGTCCAGGACCAGGATGTGTTTTGTTCTGTTGTAGCATATGGTTGCTACCAACTCAATGGCACCTAACAACAACATACAACATAGATGCAAGGTGCTTAACATAACTCTTTTTGGTTTTTGCTTAGATTAAAAAAAAAAAAGACACAGGGGTGTTGGTTAATCATAAGCTTCCAATGAGATAATGATTTGACATTCCTGTAAAAAGATGTGCTATGTCTCCTTTCTTCCTTCTAACTCCTTGTGTTTTGATTTACGCAGTTTTGAACCACAAGGTCAGTGGTTCAAACTCACTAGTTGCTCCTTGGAAAACCCTATACAGGGTCACTATGAATCAGAACTGACCTGATGGCACTTAGCAATAACAACAACAGCAATAGATTAAAGGCAGAGTTAGGTTTATTTGTGTTTGGGGAATTTTCCTCACCAAGATGATAACTTGGAATCATTCTTGACAACCATTTGCTCACTGAGATCATGTGTTCTGGACAGTTTGGTTGGGTCAAATTTTCATAAATTACTAGGTAATGAAGAATGGTCCATCTGCAGTCTTAACTGTTTGGTAGATTTCGTTTTTGGTCAAACCATATATCCAATGCTGTGGGTTAGATGTAAGGATGCTAACCACAAAGTTGACGGCACAAACCCACCAGCCACTCTGTAGGAGAAAGATGAGGCTGTCTGTTCTCATAAAGAACAACAGTCCCAGGCACTCTGTACAGTTGGAATTGACTCTGTGGCATTGATAATCAGAACATTAGGAGTAGGAGACTACCCAGTTAGGCGGAGTCCTGGTGTGGCACTGCAGGGTAATGCACTCAAGGTCAGAGGTTCAAACCCACCAGCTGCTCCTCGGAAACCCTATACAAAATCACTAAGAATCAGAATCAGCTTGATGGTATTTAGCAACAACAACAACCACACAGTTTGGCAGCAATCTCTATACTGAGGACAGTAAGAAAATCAAGAAACTTAGAATCTTGTTAAGCAGTTTCTAATACTGTTTCTTAGTATCATTGTGCAAATTATTTAAACTCTTTGAAGATAAAGGCGTTGATCTCTTAAGGAGTCCCGCTGGTGAAGTTGTAAGTCATTTGACTGCTAAATAGTGGGTTAACATTTCGAACCCACCAGCTGCTCTACAGGAGAAAGATGGTGACAGTCAGCTTTCAAAAATATCACAGGTTTGGAAACTGTGTGGTGCCAAGTTGGAATTGACTTAACAGCTACCAAGCTCCTTACCTCTAATAGAAGTATGTGTCACTGGCGATGAGGTTAGGGTGTCACCTTCTCCATACTCACAACCACACCCTGACTCCTTGAGTCCAGACAGGCTCAGAATCTTTCTCAACACAGATAATGACCAGGAATCAGATGGATTTGCCTCGAGATTTGAGGTTTTCTCATGCCTGGGTGAGATGATCTAGAGAGGTCTTTCTCTCTCAGGCTGTACATGATTTCTAAATGTCAAAGTCTGAATATTTCATCATTGCTTGTTTCACTTCCTGACATACCCCAAGGTGAACTCTTTTTATCAAATGCTACCTAGTAAATCTGTATACAGTAAACCCCACAAAAGCCAGAAACTGTGTAGGGTGAAGATATGTCAGAGAAGGAAAACTCAAATATTTTCTGCTATGACAAGCAATAGAAAAGTGGTCAGACTGCACCCTGTCAAAGGCGGAAAACTTTCGAGACCCAGAAAAACAAGACAGTCCTGTTGAGTTCTGGCTCTAATGAGTTTCACTATTTGACAGTGATGATTAGCATTATTTTAAATTACCCTTGGACTTGCCATGGGCAAATTTTCAAAGTATTTATATATATATATATAAATAAACAAATCCCTGAGAATCTTTCATTGCAACAGACATTCTAAAACCTGAGGCCTGGTATCTAGAAAGTTGTTGTGATCAATGTTATATGAAAATCTATAATGTAGAATTCCTCTTCCCAAAAGATGTTTAGGTCAATCAATGTATCTAGTGGGTGAGGGTAATCCTATTATCTTAGAATGATAAATTGGAGCATTAATTTCCCACTCTAAATTCAAACAAACCTTCTGTCCAATATTCAATAGCTCTGCAATTCAATATGGCAGTCATTCATTAATTTCAACTCAATAGAGTGAGGGTTTCTCATTTGGAGACATGCCAACCAGACTTAATAAAGCCACCATCTACCTTTCTGTTTTCCATCTAAGCCCTGTTTTCACCGCTGCCATTATCCTTGTGTTTCCTGTCACCTTGTACCTTTGGTTCAGTTTTTCTTGCCCACAGCTTTTGTGATCTTCTGCATTCATCTAAGTTGATTTGTGATGTATCTCACGATGCTGCACTCATGAAAGTAAAGACATAGACTGTGGCTGTCTGCCCAGATGTATGCAGATGTCTGTGTGGGTAATATACAAGAGATGTTTAGCAATATTTTGAAATTATGCAGTAGCTTGACTGTTGCTGGTTGGTCCTATTCCAAAGAGGATTTGTCTCTCGCCACTGAAAATTCTTCTAGCCTCCCTCACAGGCCCCTTACTTTTTCAAATCATTAAGGATGCAAGTACATGGTCTTGTCCCCCCAAGTGTTCTGGAAGGCTGGCCCTGTGCCATTCTCAAATTTACTCTGCTTATGGTTTTGTCAAGGAGACCTGGTGGCACAGTGGGTTAAACACTGAATGGCTAGCCACAAGGTCGGTGTTTCAAACCTGCCAGCCTCTTCCTGGGAGAAAGCAGAGGCTGTCTGTGCCCATGAAGATTTATAGGCTTGGAGACCCTAAGGAGTAACTCTGCTTTCTCTTAGACGGTCACCATGAGTCACAATGGACACAGGGGTAGTGGGATTGGGTCTTTGGTTTTAAAGGTTTTCTCAAAATAAAATGCCATTAATGGTGTGGTACTGTGAGGTAATGTGCAGTTTGAACTGCAAGGTTGGCAGTGCAGGTTCACCAGCTCCTCCTTGGAAACCCCGTACGAGGTTGTTATGGGTCAGAACCAACTTGATGACATTTAACAACAACAACAACTGTAGGATAGGAGTCCTGGAGTGGCACTGTACGTTAATGCACTGACCTGTAAAGTCAGTTTAAACCACAAGGTCAGCGGTTCAAGCTTACCAGACGCTTCTTGGAAACACTCTACAGGATTGCTATGGGTCAAAACGGACTCAGTGGCACTTAACAACAATAAAAACAAATGTAGGATAAACACTGGATTGCAAACCATAAGGTCAACAGTTCAAACCCACCAGTGGCTCCTCAGAACCTTGTATAGGGTTACTATGGATTTGAACTGACTTGGCAGCACTCAACAACAACAACAACAACACAGATAACAAGGAGTCCTGGTGTGGCACTGTAGGATATGCACTGGACAGTAAGGTCAGTTTGAACTGCAAGGTCAGTGGTTTAAAGTCACCAGAAGTTCCTTGGAGACCCTACACTGAGTCGCTATGGGTCAGAGCCAACTCTATGACACTTAACAACCAAACACCAGATAAAAGAATTCCTAGTGTGATGTTATAGGATAAACACTGGACTGCTAATCACAAGATTGATGGTTCAAACCCACCAACTGCTTCTTGGAAACCTTGTACAGGGTTGCTATGAGTCAGAGCCGACTCTATGGCAGTTAACAACAGCAGATAATAAGCAGTTCTGGTTTGATGTTATAGGATAAGCACTGGACAGCTAATCAAAAGATTGTCTGTTCAAACCCACTAGCTGCTTCTTGGAAACCTTGTACAGGATCGCTATGAGTCAGCGCCAACTCAATGACACTCAACAACAACAACTGCTAATAAGGATTCCTGGTGTGATGTTATGGATAAGCACTGGACTGCTAATCACAAGATTGATGGTTCAAACTCACCACCTGCTTCTTGGCAACCTTGTACAGGATCACTATGAGTCAGAACCAACTCGGTGACATTTAACAACAACAACAACAACAACACAGATCATAAGGAGTCCTGGTGTGATAACACTTCACAACAACAATAGTAACACAGATAATAAAGCAAACAGATCGCCAGGTCTTTCTTTCACAGTGCTGCTGGGTGGGTACAAACTGCTAAACTTCAGTTGAATTTGTTGTTGTTGTTGTTAAGTGCCGTTGAGTTGGTTCTAACTCATAGGGACCTAGTATAGGATTTCTGAGGAGCAGCTGGTAAGTTCGAATTGCTGACCTTGCAGTTCAAACTGATCTTATGATCCAGTGCCTATCCTACAATGCCACACCAGGACTACTTTAAGTTAATAACTTAGAGAAAAACATTTGCCCCACCTAGGGACCCTAACTTTTCTAGATCCTAGAAGGGGCCTAAGTGAAGTGGTTGTTGTTGTTAAGTGCATTCAAGCCGGTTTCAACTTGCATTCAAGGTTGGGTTTGAACCGCCAACCTTGCGGTTCCCAGTCCAGTGCTGATCCTACAGCACCACACCAGGAGTCCAAGTGAAGTGGAGAACTAAAGTGATCCAAATACTCCAAGTGTGGTTGTGACATAAGTACATGTCTACCCTTAAAGGAAGTCAGTTTGAGGACTAAGGTGCTCCTGACTCAAGCCGATAAGGTCAATAACCTTATAGGCATTTGACAGTTGGGCAGTGAATAAGGAAGATCGTGGAAGAAGTGATGCATTTGAGTTACGGTGTTGGAGAAGAATATTAAAAGTACCGTGGGCCACCAGAAGAACAAACAGATCTGTGTTGGAAGAAGTACAGCCAGAGGGCTCCTTGGAAGCCAGAATGGCCAGACTTCATCTCTCATACTTCAGACATATTATCAAGAGTGATCAGTCCCTAAAGAAAGATATCATGTTTGGTAAAGTGGAGGATCAGAGAGAAAGAGGGAGACCCCCCAACAAGATGAACTGGCACAGTGGCAGCATCAATGGGCTCAAACGTAGCAACGATTGTGAGGTTGGTCCGGAATCAGGCAGTGTTTTGTTCTGTGGTGCATAGGGTCACTATGAGTCAGTACCGACTCGATGGCACCTAAGATCTACAACAAGCCCTTAAAGGAAAATGAGGTGTTTCTATGACTGAAATGATTCCTCTAAACATTCCTGGTTGAACACAACCCTCCTCCAATTACTCTCCAAGTACCATCTTCTTTCTGCAAATCCAACCAAGTTTCCATTTCAAGGAATAAGCTGTATCATGCCCAAGTCTCTCTCTGCAAATCAGACCATCCATATCTGATACTCATGGTGTGTTTGGGATTTCTTTGTTGGGGAGAAGTTATTCATTGGAAGAAGCCTGGGTGATGTTCAAAGTCATCCTTTAAAATTCTGGCACGCAGTGGGAAGATTTACGATGTATTTTCTTTTTGACTCCCTGCAGCTGCCTGGAGCGAACATTCATCTTCTCCTTCCTTTAATAGGATCTGACTCGTGACATCATGTTCTGAAAGGCTGCATTTTAAGGGCTGTGTTTTCTCTCTCTCACGTATGTGTAACCAGAGTCTCCAGCATTTTGTTTTTATTGTATTTTATTTGTAAAGACTGTAGGAGCCGACTGACTTGGGGTCTCCTCTTTCTAGGGACTCTGGTAATGCCAAGGTTAGATTCTGACCAGGTAGAAATACACCATAAATAAGTATGCTCATATATGGACTCCTGGTGTGATGCTGTGCATCAGCACTGGATTGGAAACCACAGATCAGCCGTTCAAACCCATCAGCTTCTCCGTGGAAACCCTATACTGAGTTGCTATGAATCAGAACTGACTTGAAGGCACTAAACAACCAGAACATAATGTATAGTCAAGGTTTGGCTTGTTCCGCCCATGGTGGACAATAATGGAAGGCCAAAAATATTTATCTGTTGAAACATCCAAGGTAACGAGCTAGGAATCTCTGCACAATATTTCATATTCAACCTCAAGAAAGGCAATTTTGATTCTGAATTTTCTGGGGTGTATTTTGACATTGCTGGAGAGAAGTGTTGTTGTTATTAAGTGCCTTCGAGTAATTTCCGACTCATAGCGACCCTGTATTGTGTTTCCAAGGAGCGGCTGGTGAATTTGAACCACCAACTTTGTGGTTCAATACCATGACACTGTGTCAGAGTGTACGGTGAGATCACACAGGAAGTGGTGTTTGGAATAGTTTTAGATTACGAGGCATGAATGTCTTCAAGTTTTGTGAGTGGGATGCATGCTACTTGCTGGAAAGATGGGAACCAGACCTGACCAGCTCCATGGAGGGAAACTCTTGTGGTCTGCTTCTATGTAGATGTCAGCCAAGAACACCTGGGGAGCAGTCCTTCTCTGTGACACACAGGGTGACCATGAGGCGGGAGCTGAGCCAGCTGGCAGCTAATGACAACAGCCATTCTCACATGGCTTCTAAGTGGTCAAGGTGTCTTATACAATGAACTTTTAGCAGAACTTCTAATGCCTGAACTTGTTCTATGGCATGTTGGTGTTGTTAGGTGCCCTCCTGGTTCTGACCTATAGTGAATGACCTGTATGCAACAGAACTAAACACTGCCTGGTCCTGCACCATCCCCACAATTGGTATGTTTGAACCCACTGTTGATGTGACTGTGTCAATCCATCTCATTCTCTGATTTAGAAAACCCCAAACACAGACCCATTACTGTCAAGTCAATTCTGACTCAGAACAACCCAATAGGATGCAGCAAAACCCCACCAAAGGCTTCCCAAGGCTTCCAGTTCAATGGCAGCCAACTGTCTTAGCTTTCTTTCAGAGAGTGGCTGGTGGGTTCAAGTCACAAACTTTTGATTAGCATCTGAAGATTTAGCCACCGCACCTCCAGAACTCCTGAGCCACTCACAAAAAAGATAAATAGCTTATGATCCTGCTCATATAAAATATCTAGAGTAGGAAAATGTGTTATAGACCAAAGTCTATTAGTGGTTAGCAGGGCCAGTGGGAGAAGATTATTACATAAGGGGCACTGAGCTTCTGTTAAGGGTATTAGAAAACATGATGAGCACAATTAACGCCACTGAATTATGCGTGGGAACACTGTTGAAGCGGCTCATGTCTTGTTATTATGCCATTGTTTTGGAAGGCATTCTTGAGTTGGTTCTGACTCACAGTGGCCTCTTCTAGGTCAGAAAGAAACCCTGCTCAGGTGATCCTGACCCAAGCCATGGTATTTCAATAACCTCATATGCATGCGAAAGCTGGACAGTGAGTAAGGAAGACCGTAGAAGAACTGATGCTTTTGAGTCATGGTGTTGGAAAAGAATATTGAAACTGCCATGGGCTGCCGAAAGAACAAACAGATCTGTGTTGGAAGAAGTACATTCAGAGTGCTCCTTAGAAGCCAGGATGGCCAGACTTTGTCTCTCATACTTCAGACATATTGTTAGGAAGGGCGAGTAGCTGGAGAAGTATATCATGTTTGGTAAAGTGGTGGGTTGGAGATAAAGAGGAAGACCCCCAAGAGTAGCAACGATTGTGAGGTTGGCCCAGGATCGGGCAGTGTTTTTCTGTTGTGCATAGGGTCACTACTAGTTGATGCTGACTTGATGGCACCTAACAACAACAACAACTAGGGTTAGTGTTAGAGGTAGGCGTTGATGCTGGACCTAGGCCTAAGAGTAAGACTTGGTCTGGTTGTAAGACTTCTGGTGGCTTTATTGAAATCTACTTAATTTCCTTTTATTTGAAAGTTCTATAACTATACTATTCCCTCTTTCTACTTTGTGAGGTTTTTGTTGCAACATGCTATTTTTTGCTCCTTGTTTTTAGTTTGGTAAGTTTGTTTTCTTTGACTACTTGTATAAGTGAGTTGAATTCTGGGTAACATTATCATACATGTTATTTCAGGTTATTGAATGCTGTTGTTTGTTCTCAGTCTGAAGAACTCTCTTTATTATTTTTTTGTAAGGTTCGTCTGAGTTTTACAAATTCTTCTCATTTCTGATTCCCTAGAAATATGCTATTTTCACCCTATTTAATGGATAATTTGCCGGGTATGTGATTATTGGTTGACAATTGATCTTCCGTTAGAGTTTTATATATGTCATTCCATTGTCTTCTTGCCTGCATGGTTTCTGCTGAGAAGTCAGAACCTAGTCTTATTCGTTTTGTTTTTAGGTAACTTTTCATTTTTCCTGAGCTTTCCTCGTCTCTGGCTTTGCAACGCTTAATTGTAATAGGTCTTGGTGTTTCCTTTTGCTGTATATCCAGTTTGGAGTTTGTTCAACTCTTGAATTCTTATCTTCTCGTCATCATCTTTTCTTTCATGATGTTAAGAAAGTTTTCTTGCAACAATTCTTCAACAATTTTTTTTTTCCTGTCTCTTCCTATTCTTGAATTCCAATCATCTATAAATCACAAATTAATAATGTCCCACATAAATCTTAGGCTTACTTCAGATTTTGTTTTTGTTCTTTTTCCTGACTCTACCACTGTTGTTGTTGTTGTTAAGTGCCTTCGAGTCGGTTCCGACCCATAGCGACCCTGTACAGGGTTTCCGAGGCTGTACATCTTTACGGGAGCAGAACGTCTCATCTTTCTCCCACGGAGCGGCTGGTAGTTTCGAACTGCTGGCCTTAAGGTTCACAGCCCAATTCGTAACCACTACGCTACCAGTGCTCCACTAGCAGGTGAATATTGATTGAAAAATTTGTCCTCAAGCTCAC
Source organism: Chrysochloris asiatica (assembly GCF_000296735.1). NCBI lineage: Eukaryota > Metazoa > Chordata > Mammalia > Afrosoricida > Chrysochloridae > Chrysochloris > Chrysochloris asiatica. The sequence goes on along the minus strand of NW_006408541.1, from coordinate 6,771,706 downwards.
TAATTCAGCTTTCCATTTGTTCACTTCTACTTCTGTGCCCTTTAATGAAGTATCTCTTTCTGAAGAGTTTGTCTTGATCTTCTGGCTTTGTAACTGTTTTTTTTTATGATGGTGGTGGTTGTGCGCCATGGAGCCGGTTCCGACTCATAGCGAGGAGCCTGCACAGGGTTTCCGAGGCTGTAAATCTTTATGGGAGCAGAAAGCCTCATCCTTCTTCCGCGGAACAGCTGGTAGTTTCAAACTGCTCACCTTGTGGTCCGCAGCCCGATTCATAACCACTACGCTACCAGAGACAAAATTTCATTTATTTTTATCAATTTGCTTGTGTATTGTTGTCCTGAATTCTTCTAAAGATTTGTCTGCCTTTTCTTTGATTTCCTTTGCAGTTTTCTCAATCATTCTCTCAATCTTTTGAAGGTATCAAAATAATTACTTTTAAATTCATTATCATGTAGCTCTGATATCATTTTTGGTATTATGTTTTCTGACTCTGTGTTTTGGTCACTCATTAAGGTATTCTGCTGAACTCATGCTATCTCTGCGATATGGTGATCTCATTGTATTTATAGTTCATGGATGATTGCATGTTTCCTGGTAAATGAGACAGAGATTGGAAGTGCGAATGCAATTCTCTGTTCTCTATTTGGATATCGTAGTGTAATTCAGAACAGGTTCATGCAACTCTAGACACAGGTTTGCTATCACCAGCACCTGACACCAGGCATAGTCAATAAAACACCGGTAAACATCTTTCTGGTAATCTCTGTTTGCAGCCCAAATCCATGTGATATCAGCAATGTTATCTACCATTCTACATCCTGTTCTGAATCTAACTTTAATGGCTAAAAATTTCCTGTCCACACAATGCTGCAACCATTTAAAAATGATCTTCAGAAACATTTGACGTGTGTGGTATTGTTCATTATTTTCAGCATTCTGTTGGATTGCTTTCTGTGGAATAGACACAAATGTGAATCCCTTACAGTTGATTGTTCAGGTAATTGTGTTCCAAAATTCTGGGCATTGATGAGGGAGCACCTTCAGAACTGCATCATTTGTTGAAATGTTTCAAATGCTTTTCTGTCCATTCCAGGATCATTGCTTTTTGCCAATGGCCAAGTGCCACTTGGACTTCTTCAATACTATAGTTCCTTTGTCATATGATACCTTTTGAAAATCCAGGTGAATCATGACCAAATCTTTTTGGTACAGTAACTCCATGTATTCCTTCTGCCTTTTTTGAATACTTATGGTGTCATTTAATATTTCACCCAGAGGATCTTTCAATATTGCAACTCAAGTGAGGGTTGGCTTTTTTTTTTTTTTTTTCAGTTGTTTCAGCTTGAAAATACCAAGTATGTTCTTTCCTTTTAGTTTTCTAACTCCAAGTCTTTGCACATTTCTTCACAAGACTCAGTCTTCTTGAACTTTCTTTTGAAACCTTCTGTTCAACTCTTTTATCTTTTCATTTCTTTCATGTGTGTTTGCTATTCATTATTCAAGAGAAAGTTCCAGAGTGTCTTCTGAATTCTCTGTTCTTTTTCTTCTTTCTGTCTTCTTAATGACCTTTTTCTTTTTACACTTAGTCCTTGTTGAGATTCCACAACTTTTTTGGTCTTTAGTCCTTAATGTCCAATGTATCAACTCTATTCTTGAGATGGTCTCTAAATTCAGGTGGGATATACCGAAGATCGTACTCTGGCTGTCATTAAATTGTTTCAATTTTCTTTAGCTTTAACTTGAACTTGTGTAGGAGTGATTGGTAGCTTTCTCTGCAGTTGACTCCTGCCCTTGTTCTGACTGATCTTTGAGCTACTCCAGCTTCTTTTTCCACAGATGTAGTTGACTTTGATTCTTGTGCGTTCCATCTGGTGAGGTCCATGTGTAAAGTTGTCATTTATAAGTTGGTGGAAAAGGTATTTGCAATGAGTAAGTCATTGGTCTTGCAAAATTCTATTATATGATTTCCTGTGTTGTTTCCATTGCAAGGGAAACAACATGTTTTCCAAGTAATGATCCTTCTGTGTTTCCAACTTTGGCATATCCAGCACCAATAATCATCATTGCATCTTTATTGCATGTGTGATCAATTTTAGATTGGAGACATTGTTTAACATTTTCTATTTCTTAATTTTTTTTTTTTTTTTACTATTGGTGGCTGGCCCATACATTTAATAGTAGTCATTTAAAAAAATAGATAGTAGTTGTTTTAACAGGTCTTCCTTTTAGGAGCAGAGATATTACATTATCACTAAGAACATGGGACTTCTGGATAGATCTTGGAAGTTTTTTTTTCTTTTCTCTTCTTTTTACAATGAATGCAGCTCTTTTCCTCTTCAATTGGTTGCTATTCCTGGCATGTAGATTATATAATAGTATAATTTAAAATGGCCAATACCAGTGCTCTTAAGCTCACTGGTTCCTAAGATACTGATCTTCAAGTATTTCTTTCCATTTTTGTCAACTTCCAGTTTTCCTAGATTCATACTTTCACATTCCACTTTCTGATTACTAATGGATATTGACAGGTGTTTCTTTTCTTTGTCACGACTCATCAGTAAAGAATGGTTCCCAAAGCTTTATGCCATCCATTTTTGAAAAAGTTGACTCTACTTTGAAGAGGCACCTCTTTCCCAGTCATATTTTGAATTCCTTCCAACCTGAAGGGCTTCTCTATTTCAGACAATATTCTCCTGTTATTTGTAAGGCTGTCCTTCCTAGTTTGGCTTCGTTTGGAAACTCCCCTGAAACTTCTCCATTCTGCTGTTATTTATAAAACTTACGGCACAACTTCTAGCATTATAGCGACACGCAAGCCTTCACATACAAAGGGACAGACAGTTTACAACTGAATGCAAGCGATTTTGAAAATTCACAGTTGAATTTCTAAAGTCAGATTAGTATCCATGTTAAGGTAGAATTATTATTCAACATTGTAATTGAAACTCAGTAGATTATTTTTATATATGCCAATGAAGTCGTACTATCTTATTTTAGTTCAGTAGTCCATTGAGAGACTCCTGGTGTGACACTGTAGAATCAGAACTGTACTGTGAACCACAAGGTTGTCAGTTCGAACCCACCAGCTGCTCCTCAGAAACCCTATGCAGGGTCACTGTAAGTTGGAACTGATTTAACAACAACAAATTCTTTGAAGGGAACTAGTGTACTCACTGAAAGGTTGTCCATTAGAACCCACCCTGCAGGTTCATGAGAGACCTGGCAATCTTAGGAAATCATATGTGTCAATTCTCTTCTGTCACACGGTTCCTATGTGTTGCAAATGACTCGATGATGCTTAACAACAACAACAACAGTCCTGTGAGCTAGATTTTAGGTAATATTTTGACAGGTAAAGTGTTGGATGAACTAAGAAAAAAACTTTTGGAAGTAATGCTATCTGCACAATAAAATTCACCGAATTAAACTTGGAGTTCTGGTGTGGTGCTGTAGGATCAGCACTGGACTGCTAACCACAAGGTTGGTGGTTCAAACCTACCAGCCGCTCCCTAGAAACCCTATACAGGGATGTTGTGAGTTGGGACAGACTCAATGGTGCTTAATTACAACAACAGCAAATTAAATTTAGCTCACTATGTGGCCCAATAGCAAGTAAAATAAAATCCATAATACAGTTTTTGGTGAAATAAGAAATTGGCCCATCATCCATTTTTATTTTTCATTTCATTTCTATGGTAGGAATCATCTCTAAGGTCTGAAATAACAGACTTGAGCAGAATTTAAATGGTTGGTCAAAACCTTATTGTGTTCTCCTGGTTGAAATCATTGGTCTCTCAATATCAGGGAGAAAAATAAGCAAGGTCATGAAAAACCTTGAGCTCATTACACTTAGAGAAAGAGAGTCAAATTGGTGCCCAAAACATAAGGCAATGGTTAATGTCTGGAATTTTGGGAAGATTGTTAGTCTAGGATTTATGGTAGATTTATAGCATGAAATAAAGGCCTGTTGCCAGAAGGAATTATATGCTGCTGCTTTTACAATTTAGATGGATGTAGTTTATTAATCTGGTGTGTTATGAACATGGGTTGTAAAATATTTTGCATTGGAAAATTATGTTTCTCATATCATAATTTGCTTCTTAAATGATAAAAATAAATTATAGCAAAAAAGCTTATAAATGAAAAATCTAGTCTCATTACCGTATTTTACACATACAGTGCATGTGTTCTACATTTTAGTGAGAAAAAAATTGCCACATTTATGGAAATATCTCGCAGTTGGAGGGTGTGCCTGGCAAAAAATTACACACAACACATGTGTTATTTGCATAAAAATATGGTACTAATTTTTGCGCCTCTCTTCTCAGATATTTTTCTAAAGTTTTACAAACATTGTACTTGGCATAGGCATGTACATCTGTCAGACATATTAATATTACTCATAAAATGCATGTTCATATATTGTATATTGCATATTATGTATTGTATATCACTGTTGTTGTTTTTGTTGTTATTGCTATATATGGGAGTCCTGATGTGGTGCTGTAGGATTAAAGAACTAGACTACAAAATCAGTTTGAACCTCAAGATCAGGGATTCAAACCCATCAACTGCTCCTAGGAAACCCTATACAGGAAGTGACTTGGTGGCACTTAGCAACAACAACAAGTTTTGTATAGCAACCCTATATAGGGTTTCTGAGGAGTAGCTGGTGGATTTGAACCATTGCCTTTGTGGTTAGCAGTCTAGTACTTACCCTACAGTGCTACACTAACACTACTTTACATAATACAATATGAACATAAATATCTTATGTCAATAGTACATAATTAAAAAAACCAGGAGTACCATTATTTTCTCATTTAATATTTTTGGGACAATTTTTTGTCAGTAGCACAATTCTAGCTCCTTCTTAATAGCTACGTAACAGTTGTATGTTGTTGTTAGGTGCTGTCCAGTCAGTTCCAACTCACAGCGACCCTAAATAGGGTTTCCAAGAAGTGAATGGTGGGTTTGAACTGCTGACCTTGCAGTTAGCACTCCAGGGCTTATCCTAAAATTGTAGCAGAATTCATGTGACCAACTCCCTATTGATAAATTTAAGATGAGTTTGATTGATTGAGTCATTGCTTTTTAATTGTGTCAATATTTCTCTCAGAAAATTCCTAGAAAAATGCCTGTGTCATAGGATATGTCCTTTTAAAATTGTTGTTGTTGTTGTTGTTTTGGGAGTCCATACTTTCAACATTCTCCTCCAACACCATAAATCAACTGCACCAGTTCTTCTACAGTCTTCCTTATTCACTGACCAGCTTTCACATGCTTATGAGATTATTGAAAATAGCATGGCTTAGGTCAGGCACACCTTAGTCTTCAAACTGTTATCTTCACTCTTCAACACTTTAAAGAGGTCTTGTGCAGCAGATTCATCCAATGCAATACATCATCTGATTTCTTGACTACAGCTTCCATGAGTGTTGATGGATGATCTAAGCAAAATGAAATCTTTGACACCTTCAATTTTTTTTTCCATTTGCATGGATGTTATTGATTGGTCCAGTGATGAGAATTTTTGTTTCCTTTACATTGAAGGGCAAGCCATACCGAAGGCTGTGGTCTTTGATCTTCATCAGTAACTATTTAATCTTTCTGATATTCTTTACATTTGCTTTCAGCAAGCAGGTTGTATCATCTGCATATCATAGGTTGTTAATTAGTCTTCCTTCAATCCTAATGCCACCTTTTTCTTCAAATAATATAGTTTATCAGATTAGGTGTTCAGCATAGAGACTGAATAAGTATGGTGAAAGAATACAATGGTGGCGCACACCCTTCCCAATTTTAAATCACTCAGTGCTCCCCTGTCCTATTGAAACAGCTGCCTCTTGGTCTATATTCAGGTTCTTCATGAGCACAATGAAGTGCTCCAGTACACTCATTCTTGGTGTCCATCACCTGTCATGATCCTTTGCATAATGAATAAAGCACAGGTAAACATCTTTCTGATATTCTTTACATTCAACCAAGATCCATCTGACATCAGCAATGAGATCCCTCATTTCCACATCTTCATCATGAATCTGGCTGCAACCTCTGGCAGTTCTCTATCAATGCAGTGTTGCAACCATTTTTAATTATCTTCAGAAAATGTTACTTGCATGCCCTATTAATGATATTGTTCAATGATTTCCATATTCCATTGCATCACCTCTCTTTGGAATGGGCACAAATATAGATAATTTCTAATCATTTTTCCTGAGGTGATCTCAGTATTCTTTCTTATCTTTGATTTTGGAAAGGTTGATTATGATGTGTTTTGGTGATTTTCTTTTGGGATTTATCCTGTTAAGGGGTAGTTCAGTTTCTTGTATGCTCATCTTCTCATTTTTCATGATGTTAGAGATGTTTTCTTCCAATAATTCTTCAACAATACTTGCTGTACCTGGGTCTTTCTGTTCCGGAATTCTGATCACCCATAAATTGTTCCTTTTCATTGTGTCCCACATAACTCAGGCTTTCTTCAGACTTTTTTTTTTTTTTCCTAATAGTTCTTCTAGCATACTAGTATTGACAGCTTTCTCTTCAAGTTCACTAGTTCGGGCTTCATTGCTTCACATCTACTCCTTTGCCCTTTCAGCGTCTTCTCCATTTCTGAGATCTTAGTATTCATCCTCTGGATTTCTAATTACAGGTTTTGTCTTGTTTCAAAATTTACATTTATGTTGTCTGTTTGCTCTTGTAGTGTTTTCCTGAATTCGTCTCTAGTCTTTATTGTGTCTCCTTGCTTTCTTCAATCTATTGATCCTTTGAAGGTGCCTAATCATGATTCTTCTGAATTCTTTTTCAGTTAGTTTTGCCTTTTCTTTCTCAGAAATGTCTTCTGGCTCTTCATCTTCATCATTTGTTTGAGCCATTCTCTCATTTCTTCATGTGAGCTAATATTGTCTGTTGTTTCCATGACATTGTGAGATTGTCATATTTGTAAAAGCAAACAGTGCAGTTTTTGGACCTGGAGGATAGAAATCTTTGGTGGACTTCTGCAATTCAAGGAGCTCGAGAGATTGTTGTGGAAGGGATGTGACAGCAGAGTTCCTGGCCCTAAATGGAGCTCCCATTGGCCTTGGTTTTATCTATGTTCAGGGCACTCCATCTAGAAGTAGTTTATGGGGCCCTAGTGTGGCGTTGTGGGTTAATGCGCCAGACTGCAAAGCCATTTGAACTGCAAGGTTGACGGTTCAAGCTCACCAGCTGCTCCTTGGAAACCCTATACAGGGTCACTATGGGTCAGAGTTGACTCAGTGGCACTTAATAACAACAACAGATGGATCTGGTTCCAGCATCCATTAGGACCACAGGGAATCTGGGGAAAGGGCAATTGGTTAAATGCTGGTCTGGTGGCTCTGCGGGTTTTGCAGATCTGGATCTGTCGGGGACCCGCCTCGACATAGGGGTTTGGTTCACGAGGAGAGGATACCTGACGTCGATTACAATATATCAAGAAAACACAGAAGGAGACAAAGAGAGAGACAAAGAG